>NW_022103925.1:4626378-4639889 GCF_000313985.2 Echinops telfairi
CCTAGCCCTATGCCTAACACTAACCCTAACCTTAGCCCTATGCCTAACCCTAACCCTGACCCTATGCCTAACTCTAACCCTAACCTTAACCCTATGCCTAACCCTATGCTTAACCCTAGCCCTATGACTAACACTAACCCTAACCTTAGCCCTATGCCTAACTCTAGCCCTGACCTTAACCTTAACCCTGACCCTAACCTTAGCCCTATGCCTAACCCTATATCTTACCCTAACCCTGCCCCTGACCCTATGTCTAACCCTCACCGTAAACCTGGCCCTCACCCTGACTCTAACCCTATGTCTAACTCTAACCCTGACCCTGACTCTAACCCTATGTCTAACTCTAACCCCGGCCCTGACCCTAACCCTATGCCTAGCTCTAACACTAAACCCTAACCCTACGCCAAACCCTCACCCTGTCGCTAACACCAACCTTCCCCATCCTCCTTACAAATGTTTCCTGGGATCCACTTCCAATAAACTGTGAACGAATCTTTTTTTCTCTTAAAGATAGCTTTGTGTGTGTCCAGTTCTTTCACTTTAGTGGGCCTCTGGAGACACCCACCCTCGGTCATCCAGCAGGGACAAGACCACAGCTTGTCAAGTCGGCTGCCTGGGCGCAAAGGAAGGGAGGCATGCCCCCAGTGCTGCGGTGCACTTGTGGGACTCTGAGAGTGAGTGTCTCCTAGGTGCTCGCACCCCAGGTGTCTGCTTGCCTCACCCTAGACTTACCTTAGCCTGCCGAGCTCTGGCTCTCATCTACCCCTCCTTGGACTTTCTTCTGTCTCTCTTCGCTGTAGGTCTTTATCTCTCCTGCGACAGGTAGACATCCCCCCCTCCCTTGTGATGCATGCTAGGTTTCTTACAGCACATGAGCCTGGAGGGGAAGGGAAAGACTCTTCCAGCTCTGGTTCTGTAGAACAGCTGGGTTTGGATCGCATGACCTCTCCATGAAGCAACCTGTGTCGAGAGTGACGTGGTTCAAGAATGTGTCATGGTCACCGCCGCACGTCCCAATGAGAGGGCAAGAGGGGAGACCCCACGATTGGGAATCTCACTGTGTGCAGCTGCAGGGAAAGAGGAGTCCTCCAAAGGAAGGGGTGGTCTTATGGTAAGGAAGCATCCTGGGCAGTCAAAACCAGGAGCTGTGACAGTGGACCACGCTCCCCTACGCATTTCACAGCTGACAACACGGAGACTGGATGTGGCTACCTTCCCGGGCCTCTGAAATGAACACACAACAGAGTCAAGTTGGCTCCAAATCTAGAGCGTTGGCCTTGCCACACAGAAATGAGTCTGCTGTGGCCAGTGGTCCAAGCCTCCAGGGTGAATGGGCCATGAGGAGTTTCAGTCCATTTCAGTCCCATCAGTGGTCATCAATTGTTTACTCAGCTGCTGCATCGGCAGGCGGAGGGCGGGGAGCCGTCTCTCAGAATGAAAGTAAATGAGATTTCTGTGAATTCACATGTGCTCTCTCCTGATAACCCAGGCTATTGTCAGAGTTTAACAGTGAAACGCCTTTCTTGAAAACTCTTAATAAATGCCAGATATTGAGCCTACCAAAGGCAGAGAGCAAAGCCCAAATACTCATTCACGCTGAAGAGGGTGATTTTCTTCCTCCCATGCCAGCTCACCTCCACCTTGGGCTTAACAATAGCTACATAGGCTTCCTCTGCATTTGCCAGGGAAGGCAGCACTTATTTGGTTCTCAAAACAGAACAAAGCCGTGTTCCACTGCCTCGAGTAAACGGCACCTCTTCCCGCGTGTGCGTTCTGAAAGTGAATTTGGATATCATCAAGGAACTGCGACACTCAGAAGGGACTTAAACATGGAGCCACTGTAAATCTTGGCTTTTTCAAAAGATCGATGATAGTCATACTTATATGGCATTTATGTTCAGGAATACAAGTTTGGAGAACCACACCAGAGGTCAAAAAAGAATACAAGCGTAGGCAGAAATGTCAGTAAAGATTTCAAGAGAAGACGACCGGCTAGAATCAATGAAAAAACCACGAGGATGCTTGCTCACAGGTCTGTAGTGCACCACGACGGAGGACAAGAGTTGGGGACCCAAAGTGTCGATGTCGTGAGAGTAAGAGTAATGTGCTTCCATGTGATGCCAACTTTGTTGTGGCTTAAGAGAAATGCCTCCACGTCCCTAAAGACATTGGATTCTCAACGTTCACAGGAGAAGGGAATGCGAGGCCTCAACCAATGTCTGACACGTACTTTCATTCGCGTTCAGTCACCATCTGTGGGATTAGAGGCAAACTCCCTAAATTCTCTGGGCCACAACTCCTTTCCTAGGAGATCCAGGGGGGAGACTCATATTTGGTGCATACACTATGCCCAAATCTCTATCTGGCTGTTAAAGACAGGTGCATAAGGTGCACTGCAAGCAGCACAGCTAAGGAATAAAAGGATTTGAAATGAGATTTATGTGATTTCCCAAGATGCAGTGTATGCAGTGTTCATTCCAGTCTAGTTAAGAGACAGTCCGGCCAAATATTTCTTTACAGGGAAGTGCAATATACTCAAAAGCCCACCGTGTAACTTACCCGATGCCCAGGATGCAACCACAAACTACTAAATATGTATTTTTTTTCAACAGAAAAATGTGCCTTCTCATTTTTCAAGTGAAGAAGCACTCGATCTCAAGATGACCCAGATGCTTGAAATAGTTTACAGGATTTGAAAGCAACTCACAGGACTTCGCTGCACGATACAAGGCTCTGTGAATGAAGAGCGAAAATCTAAGTGGAGAGAGTGAAATTTTTGTTTCAATCAAGAGTTTCCACCTAGACACATCATAGGTGAATGCTAAAAACAAACAAAAACCCCCAAAGATTAATAAAAGCTCTTGAAAGGAGACAGACAAACATGCTACACTACATATGGGGCAAGCATGATTCTAACTTCGTCTCAAAAGCTCTGGCAGTCAGGCAACAATAGTAGGAATTCCTTAACCTCAGGAGGACTAGGCTAGAAGACCACAGATGCAGGGTGAGGGAGGGGAGGATATGCCGTATCCGATACAGGACGGATTTCTAGAAGCTATAGGAAATTTCAACGCTTCAACCACAAAAAGACAAGCAATCCAATTAAAGAGGACATGAGCAGAGACATCCCCAACGGAGCATACAGGCATCCAATGAGCACATTTCCGATCACTGGTCATTAGAGAGATGCAAATCAGAGCAACAATGAAATTTCATCTCGCCCCAGAAATAGCAGCAGTACTTTTAAAAATGGAACGCAACAAAGTCTGGCAAAAGTGTAGAGGGATAGAACTCTCCCACACAGCTGGTGAGACGCTAACATGGTACCACTATTGGGGACAACTGACTATCACTTCCTTAGAAATTTAGAAACAGTAATACTGCGTGATCCGGCAATCTCGCGATTAGATACAGACCCTAGAGAAACAAGAGCCATAGCACGAAGAGATTTATGCTCATCATAGCATTCATCACAATAGCAAGAAGCTGGAAACCATGGCTGTGTCCACCAGTGTGTGACGGTGTAAACGCTATACAGGAAAAGGCTTACACACAGCAAGAAATGGTCTCTGAGTATCACCAGGTGTGGGAGTGGCAGAAAGTAAGTGCACGGGCAGCATCTGACCCCTCGTTTGTCTGACTCTGGACATGTTCCCTCTCCGTCCACATCCTGCTGTCTCCTGTGTGTATACATTGTGCACTGGGTGTATACGAGATCTGGTTGAAAAGGCTGGTGGAGCATAAAGCAACCAGTCGTGACCAGTTGTTGTGTGTGGAACACGAACATGGGTGTAAACTTCTCCAAAGATGGGAGAAGGGAGCCCTGGGATGCCATCACCAGTGACAAGCAAAGAGAAATGAGGCCATGGGTGAACCAACGTCCTGCTGCCTGCGTGAGGCTCCTCGAACCCGGCAGGTGACATTCGGCTACCGATGCTCATCAGAAATGTATACGTTGTGCACTTAGCATACATACTAAGCTGTCATCTTGGTGGTGACGATCATTCAAAGGGAAATGATTGCCTGGGGATATTGTGTAAGGATCAGACACTCTTATAAACATGGGCAGAGCAGCTCATCCTCCAGAAACCCCTCTACAATAGCTGAAATCCAGGAGATAGGGGTGAGGTGGGGCTATGGACAGAGAAATCACTTCATGGAAAGAGATCATTGGTTGGATAGTGCTGTAGTCCTGGCCCCTCTTGTCGGCTGGGGGTCAGGGAGGTCTCAGAATCAGATTATTTAGCTAAGATACAATTTTCAGAAGAGCTTGTGACGAATTGGGCTGGGCCCTTGTATCTCAAAGATAGGCTGGTCGGTTAGTTTAACAAGTGGTTAGATTGGAGCACACAGATCCATTCCCGGCCCATGAGCCTGAAGCACCAGCCCCAATTATCAATCAGTAGAGGCTTTCATGTTGTTCCCTTGAATGACTGAGGGATCCTGGATATAGCCCAAGATCCAACAGCCTTCCATTCCCTTGTGTGGGGGGTCAGCATGCATCAGGGCCTGACCTGACAGTCCCTGCCAAGAATGAAGTTAACTGAATGTGGAAGACTGGAGAAGAAACGATGCATTTGAATGGTGGTGCTGGGGAAGAAGACGGAAAGTCCCAGGGACTGCCAAGCGGACACACCACTCTGACGAAGTACAGCCAGAGTGCTCTTTAGAAGAGAGATGGCAAGACTTCACCTCGCGAACTTTGTGCGTGCTTTCAGAAAAGACTAGTTCCTGGAGAAGGACATCGTGCTTGGTACCTAGAGGGTCAGGGAACAGAGTCCTTGGCAAGATGGGTTGGCATCGAGGCTGCATCGACGGGCTCAAGCCTATGAGAATCATGGTGATGGGCATGGGTCGGATGATGCTCCTTTCTGTGTATGCAGGGTCGTCACGAGTCAGAACTGACTCAACACCATCGCACAACAACAAACAACAAATGACATTTCTGATGAGCATCGGCAGCCGAATGTCACCTGCCGGGTTCGAGGAGCCTCACGCAGGCAGCAGGACGTTGGTTCACCCATGGCCTCATTTCTCTTTGCTTGTCACTGGTGATGGCATCCCAGGGCTCCCATCTTTGGAGAAGTTTACACCCATGCTCGTGTTCCAAACACAACACCTGGTCACGATTGGTTGCTTTATGCTCCACCTGCCTTTCAACCAGATCTCTGCCTCTCAGGGAGCCCCAAATCTTGGCAGGAAGAGAATGTCTAACCCAGCACAGGGCTCAGCTCAAGGTCCTGGGGACGCCTATTAAAAATGCGATGGTCCGAGAAGAACAGGCTTGGTGGTTGACTTTTGAAAATTAGCCGCTCAGAGTACTTGTTTGACACGGCGGCGCCAGAAGGCTCGTGTGCGGGAGCCCCTGAGGTTGGGAGGCTGGTGTGCAGGGTGACATGAATCTGGGATTGGCTTGATGGCTGCTAACCACATTTCTGATCATCGTGTGCAGTCAACATTTCAAACTGGGTTCAAACAGCCCCAAGCAGACAAGAGTAAACTCAGGCCGTTGTTCATTGCCATCAGGTCGGCTCGGACTCATGGTAGCCGTCTGGTTACCCGAGTGCCTGGTCCTGAGTTGCATTCAGGATTGTTGAAAGGTTTTGAGAGAGACCCCGAAGAGGCACGCAGGTTGATGCGGCTCTCCGACTAAAGCGGGGTGGTATGGGAAGGCAAGACGAGGAGGCCTTGCGGAAGTTGACGTCTATGAAACAATGCTCTACTCTAGGCGTTAACACCTCTCATGCCTCTCATGCCGTGTCTAGAGTGGCCGGTGTCTGGGTGACCCAGTCCATTGCAAAACCACACGGGCAAGGAAAGAAACAGAAAATCTTATCAGAATAAAACCCAGCCCCGAGAGGAGGAGGTTCTACCAAGAAGAACAGGCTCTTGAACCTCACACCACTGCCACCACCATCCAATAGAGGTCTTGGTCAGTTGGGACAATGTCTTCTTTAGCTTTGCATCTCAGCAGCAAGCACAATGCTGTTTCGTGTATTGCACCATCCCACCAAGAGCAGTTTTGTGTGCCCACCCAAGTTTTTCTCCTCCTCTCCTCTACTGGAAGAGCTTGCCTACCAATAAGATGTTGAAAATCGAACACACTCAACTTCCCAGTCTCCTCTCAGTAGCTATCTCTGATGGTTACTCCTGGGTAAGGGTAGGGGCAGAACCCAACTTAGCAATTGGGTCGCAGGCTAATGACACCACCTCAGTGTTGAAAATCTTTTTGTGTAAGAGGGAGAGATGGAGCAGTCTAAGCTTCTTTGGCCCTTCACCTTCTGCCAGACCTGGACCCTTTGTTTGTTTCCTCAATCTGCTGTGTGGCCCACCAATCCCCAGGGGCCGTCAGGAGATTACCAATGGTGGATTCATTCAGCCGACTGCCCCCAGGGGCCATTCAGCCGATTACCAATGGTGCATCCACCAGCCTGTGCCTCTCTCTGTCTCTGCTTTGTCACCTGCTTCCTGTTCGTCAGCTCCCATATGTCAGGAGAAGCCTGACTTGCCCCAGACCAGACGTAACCTACTTCTACAATTGTGGGAGCCATTTCTGGATATAAATCTCCTTCAAAATACAACACACACCAGTATCCCCTGTTTTGCTTCCCTAGAAAAAGGTTGGTTGCCATAGCTCTGCATGCCATCTCCTTACACAATTGAAGTTCACTCCGTGGCTTCATCAGAAACCAGCATTGAGTCTCCAAAGCTTACTTCATGTTTGCTCTTGGTTATAAGCTATGACCAGAGATAGTGTGATATTTAGCTATTATTAGATAAGAAACCTGGCCACCATATGTTGCACTGGAGTGGCTTATGTGTTGCTACGAGGGTGAAATTACAGCACTTGTATTTCAAGTATTGGAAGATAAGCTGCTTCAGTTGGAAACCACTCAAAACACAGTGGACCCAAAGAAACCTGCTCATGACAGATGACTCAAAAAGATGGACAATCGTGAAGATGATGTAGGACCAAGTGCCATGTCATTGTTATCCATAAGATTGCCATGAGTCACAGCTGACGGGACGGCAATGAGCAATAAGAACAGCTCATCCCGCAGAGGAAGGCATGGGGTGGGATTAGCACAAAGAGCCTGAATCTGTGAAGGCATCATCGAGGTGTTGCTGAAGTCATTTTGGAGATGCCCTTACTTAGGAAAGACTTGATTTTTTTTGACACCTTCAAAATATGTTTTAAAAAATTTTTTTGAAAAGGCACTTTCTCATCACCTTCACCACAACCACCCAGCTCCAAGCCCCCACCATCTCATCCGAATTATTATCTAGAGGTCAGCCGGGTCTCCTGCCTCTGCCTCGGGCGCCTCCTAATCTATTGTCTGCATGGCGACCACAGTGATCTTTGACCATCTCAAGTTGTGCTCCTCTTCCACACAGGACACCCGGGGCCTTCCGTTCTCTCTCAGCCAAATGGCTAACCTCCTTCCCACGGCCCATGATACCCTCCGTGGTCTGGCCCTCCATATCCTCACTGATCTCACCTTCCACACTGTGTTAGTCTGGGTAGACTAGAAAATAAATCTCATGTGTGTATAAGAAAGAGGTTTCTATATAAGAGCAATTGAATATGGAGAAAACATCCCAGCCCAGTCCAGATCAAGTCCGTAAGTCCAATATTAACCCATATGTCCGATACCAATCTATAAAGTCCTCTTCAGACTCATGAAACACATGCAATGATGCCAAATGCAGGAAGATTGCAAGCCAGTAGGTGGGAAGTCTCGTGGATCCAGTGGCATTGTAAGCATCTCGGTGCTGGCAGGGTTCTCACGTGGCACCTCCAGGGCACTAGCTCCAGGGCACTAGGTCGTTCCATGTGTCTTCTCAGCTTCAATGTCTCCCAGAGAGTGAGCAGAGAGAGAGTGTCTCCCACCTCCAAAGAGGAAATACCGGAGTTCCCAGAACCCTCAGGAGAAGGCCATGCCCACCCAGAAGCATCATTGGCTATGACCTGATTGACAGGCTAGACTCCACCCCTACACTCTTAATCCTCTCAAATTGACAAACGGTTCTATAACTACCACACACACGCACTTTCCACTCTTCTCATCCTCTCCATCCAACTCGGAGTCCCTCAGCGATCCCAAGCATCCTCTTGATGAGCCGCTGTTTGTTCCACCTGGAAGCTGGTGTGTCTTCCTCCTTCACTTCCTCGAGCCTCTGCTCACCTGGCATCTCATCCCGGAACCTTCCGCTTCTCTGAGAGCATCGTCCGTGATGACAGAAATGAGCTGAGCTCTCTACAATGGTAGCTACTCCCCATCCACAGGTAGCTACTCTGCACTTTGAATATGGCGAGGGTGACTGAGGGACCGAGTGTATGTGATTTCACTCAATATTAATCAACTTCAATTTAATCTGTCATCGTTGTTAGATGCCTTCGAGCGGGCTCTGACTGATCATGAGCTAACGTAACACTGCCTGACCCAGGGCCACCCGCATGTCTTAGCTCATGATTGCAATGATCCATGTCATGGGACATTTCCTACAGATCGGCTGTCCTTCCACGTCACCAAGCACGATATCCTCTTCTCAGGATGAAGTTTCGCCTTCCTTGCTTCTAAGGAGCATTAGGGCTTTGTCTCCTCCACAGCAGGTTTGATTGTGTCTTGGACAATCTACAGGATCGTCAATATTCTTCACTCATACCACGACCTAAAGGTGGCCCTCCTTCAACCTTCCTTTAAGTTATCCAACTTCCTCCTGCAGGTGAAGCACCTGGAAAGAAAGCCCAGGCTTGGACCAGGTACACACTGGTCATCAGAATGGCGTCGTTGCCTTTTAACACTTCTAAGAGGCCTTTGCTTTTGCAGTAAACGTTCGTAATCGAATAGATCGTTTGGCTTGACAGCCACTTCCATGGGTGAGATTGTTTACCCAAGCAGAATGAAATAATTGGCACAGGGCTGTCTTAACTGGGCTGTTAACAGCCTGCTTATGGAAAAGCAACTTCTCCTCTCTGCCACTCTCCTTATGCCAGGACTCTGTAGTCCCATACCGTATGTGTTAGTCTGGGTAGACTAGAGAAACACATTCATAGATACTCATATGTGCATAAGAAAGAGCTTTTTATACAAAAGCAGTTGAATATTGAGAAAACATCCCCCAGTCCAGATCAAGTCCATAATTCCAATATTAGCCCATATGTCCAATATCAATCTATAAACTCCTCTTCAGACTCACACA
The DNA here is from genome assembly GCF_000313985.2 of Echinops telfairi. Lineage (NCBI taxonomy): Eukaryota > Metazoa > Chordata > Mammalia > Afrosoricida > Tenrecidae > Echinops > Echinops telfairi. The sequence goes on from NW_022103925.1 coordinate 4,635,583, forward strand.
GCACATGTAATGATGCCAAATGCAGGAAGATCACAGGCCAGTGCGTGGAAAGTCATTTGGATCCAGTGGTGGTGGAAGCATCTCAGTGCTGCCGTGGGTGGCTCCATGTGGCTCCTCCAGCTCCAGAGTTCTAGCGGCGCTCCATGTGTCTTGTCTGCAGAAATGTCTCGCAGGGAGTCTGTGTGTATCTCGCCTCCAGTGAGCTATTTATCTCCTCAGGGCCTCCAAATGAGGTCATCAAGCTGCGACCTGATTAACAGGCTAAACTCCACCCCTTCACTCTGAAGTCTCAAATTGACAACAGATGATGTAACTACCACACCTTATTGTCGTTTTAATACATTGTTGCTGTCTAAGGTACCACAAATGTGTACGCTGATCTGTCAGTGATTTGTCTCCTCCACAGAATGTCAGCTCCGAGAGAAGAGGAACAGGGGTCTATTTTGTTTCTTACTTGATCGATGGAGTCTAGAATCGTTTCTGACTCCAGGTAGGGATTCAATTCATATTTATAGATTGAATTAATATAAGAACAGAAGGAAAGGAGAAAATTCCGGATGAAAGAAACAGAGGAAGCAGGGAAGCAACCAAGCCCACATGGTAGAAGCACACCAGCCTGTGTGATCACGTATCAACAGGATCAGGTATCCAGCATCAAAGACCCAGAACAAAAAATCAAATCAATGTGAATGAGGAGGAGCACGGAGTGGAGACCCAAAGCCCATGTGTAGACAATTGGACATCCCCTGACAGAAGAGCCAAAAGGAAGAGATAAGCCAGTTAGGGTGCAGTATAGCACCAACAAAACATACAACCTTTCTCTAGTTATTTAATGCTTCCTCCCCCAATTATCATGACCCTAGTTCTACCTTACAAATCCTGCTAGACCAGAGTATGCACATTGGTACAGATAAAAGCTCTCGACATACAGAATTCAGGACAGATAAACCTCTCAGAAACAGTAGTGGGAGTAGCAACATGATGAGGGGAAGTGGGACAAAGGGAGAACCAATCACAATGATGGATATCTAACCCCCACCCCAGGGGGACGAACAACAGAAATGTGGGTGAAGGGAGACAGCGGACGGTGTACAATATGAAAATAACAATAATAATATATAATTGATCAAGGATTCCCGAGGATGGGAGGGTGGGTAAAAAGAGGAGCTGATACCAAGGGCTCAAGTAGAAAGAAAATATTTTGAAAATGACGACGGCAACATATGTACAAGTGTGCTGGATACAATTAATGTATGGATTGTTATAAGAGCTGTAAGAGCCCCCGATAAAATGATCCATTAAAAAAAAGAAAAGAAATCGAAGATGGAAGGAAAGGCATAAATGAGTGAGGAGGAAGAGAGAAAATTAATTCCATCCAACTTCTTAGGAATTGCTTTAACTGCACAAGTTCTGAATGGTCTACTCAAGAATGTTGTTCTAGCTTACCTATGATCACGTGGCAGGAAGTTTCAGAGCTGAACAATGTATCATAGGCTGTTCCGTGACGTGGAACTTCCTGTTTCAATAACCCCACATGCCCGATGTCAGGAATCCAGAGTGCGGGGACACCGAAGGAGGAGGTCCCTGGTCATGGAAGAGTCCTGAATTCGTTTCTCAGCTCTGAGACATCATGCCTTTGGGACCACAGGTAAGTTGCATGATCTCTGAGTTACGGAGCCGGTGTTTTCCCATTTGTGAGATAAAATAGTAATGCTGCGAGTCACTTACGGACACATGAAGATTCGTAGATGCTTATTTGCGACCGTGACCGAGATGGCAAAGAGGGTGGCTTTGGTAAACAGACATTTACTCCCTCACCGGGTCAGAGGCTAGGCGTCTGCACTCAGGAGAGAGCTCTTCAGGAGCTCTCTGCCTTGTCTTCGCTGGCATTTTCAGATCTTGCCCTTTTTGTGCTTATTTGCTCCATCCCTAATCTGCTCTTTGCATATCTCAAAACAAAACAAACCCTGGTGATGCTTGTAACACTCCCTGCACTCAAAGACCCTGGGGGGTTGAGGGCAGACAGTGAAGTGCAGGCTCTTAACTGGAAGTGTGGCAGCTTGGGCCCACTAGAGGTGCGTCTGAAGACAAGCCTAGAGATTGGCTCCCAGAAGGCCACACCTTGGAAATCCTAAGGAGCAGTTCTACTCTGTGCACATGGAGTCACCACAAGTTGCCATCAACTTGAAGGCAGCTCACAGCCAACAACAACAGCCAGCATCACGGTCAATGGAGAACGGATCGGCGTTGTCAAGGATTTTGTCGTACTTGGATCGAGAACCGGTGTTCGTGGAAGCAGCAGTCGAGAGATCAAAAGATGCTTTGCAGTGGGTTAATCTGCGGCACAAGGCCTCGTTTGAGTGTTTGAAGAGTAAGGATGTTACTTTGAGGACCCAAGCCATGATCTCGTCACATAGCTTCACATGCATGTGAAAGTTGGACATTGACCAAGGGAGCCCGGAGGAGGATGAAGGCATTTGATGTGGGTGCTGGCAAAGAAGACTGATGGGACGATGGACTGCCAAGAAACCAACAAATCTGTCTCGGAAGAAGTACAGCCAGGATGCTCCATGGGAGCATGGATGGCTTCGCCGTACCTATTTTGGACATGTTGCCAGGAGGAAACGCCCCCCGGAGAAGGACATCATGCCTGGTCCAGCAGAGGGGCAGGGAAAGGAGAGAAACACCCTAAGGAAAAGAGTGGACCCAGTGGCTGCCGCTACGGGCTGAACATAACAACCGCGAGGATGGCGCAGGACCGGGTGCTGCTTGTTCTTTTCTGCTGTACGTGGAGTTGCTACGAGCTGAGCTGATGGGGAGGCATCCAGCCACAAACAGCATGGTGTGACCTGATGATCAGAACCAAGAAGACCCTATTTCCAAATGAGATACCCATCAATACAGGTTGTGAGGGCAACACTCGTGTGTGTGTGTGTGTGTGTGTGTGTGTGTGTGTGTGTGTGTGAAGGGGGGCCATTGGCACAATTCCATCTGTAACAGTGCTGGAAGCAATTACTGTTGGGAGGCTTTCTGAGTAGCCTCAGCAGACAGGGCTTGGTTGGGGTGGGGGGGCACCCTTTATTTCCATTCTAACATCGCCTGCCCTTTTCTCGTCTTTTCTAGCCTTCCCAGGGAAATGGCTGAGGATCAAAAGCATGAGTGTTCCAAACTACAGATACCCTGTGGCTGGAGAGGGCTGCTTCTGGCTCTCTGATCCACGTGGGAGTCCCCCTCCTCCATCTTCCTCACGCCAATCCTCAAGGCAGCAATGGAATTAGCAATCTTGAAATAATTACCTCTGTAATTCACCTCAACCAGGGATGCCGGAGTAATTTAATTTTCGGAATAAAATTACAGCATAGCCATAGGAAACGAGTCCAACTTCCTTTCTCAGCTCAAACTTGGCAAATCCAAGTCTTTCTCTCAGACAGAAAATTCCCAGTGCCTGGCAGCCAACATACAGACAGACAGACAGACAGACACACACACACACACACACACATGCACGCATGTACACACAGTGGTTCTGATGTTCCTATTTTGTGGATAAGATTCAAACAAACAAACATCATTCTTACCTTGCCAAAGCTCCCTTTGCCAATGGCCCGCAGAATCTGGAAATGGTCGAAGTTGACTGCAAAAGAAAAGAGAAACAAGTCAGAAATGCCAGCCCCTCACCTGACTGTCTACCTACTTGTTCCCACAGCTTCTGCTTCAAATCCCACCCCATTGGCCATAGCAGTCCTCTGCCAGGGCACGGGTCTGCAAGGGTGCTTAGCAGCCTATTCTATTTTCTCCCTTGCGTACGCACATTTGGCAGTTGAACACTCGTCGTTGGAATTCAGCAATGTTTCGGGACACAAAGACCAGTTGTGTATCTACGCGCAAGCAATGAGCGATCTGAACAGGAAATGAAGAAGGCAATTCCATTTGTAATGGCATAAGCTAGAGAGGTATGCATTTAAACAAGGAGCTGAAAGACGTGTACGCCAAAACCACAGACCACCACAGAGAGGACCATAGGGCTGGCCCCACCACGAGACACAATGTCCCTCACTAAACCATGGCACTGTGGGGGACAATACTGGAGACACAGTGCAGGAATCATGCACAATCTGACCCCATCACGCTGGGGTGAAACACTAAGGGCATGCAACAGAGCAGCAAGGGGTGCAAAGTGATGAAATCCCCGGGGAATACCAAAAATTGGCTTTGGAGACAGAGTGTGGCACCCCATCAGACTTGACTGGAAAACACTCGTAGAGGTCAACAAACAGACCTTGAACTATTTATAGGCCTTTCCATTT
>NW_022103925.1:4640563-4643208 GCF_000313985.2 Echinops telfairi
AGCTATCGAAATATATAGTGTCTGTGGTCTTAAAGGCTTGAAGATAGACAAGTGACCAATTGAGAAGCAAGGAAGCCCACATGGAAGAAGCACACCACCCTGTGTGATCATGAGGTGTCAATGGGATCAGGTATCAAGCATCTAAGACTCAGAACAAAATCATATCCAAGGTGAATTGGGGGGAGTGGGGAATGAAGTGGAGACCCAATGCCCATCTGTAGACAACTGAACACCCCCAGGGAAGAAATGAGTCAGTCAGGGTGCAGTACAGCACCAATGAAACACACAACTTTCCTCTAGGTCTTTGGTGCTTCTTCCCCCCACTATCATGACCTTAGTTCTACCTTACACATCAGATTAGACCAGAGCATGCACACTGCTACAGACAAGAGCCTGCAACACAGGGAATCTAGGGTAGATAAACCCTCAGGGCCAACAATGAGAGTAGAGATACCAGGAGGATTAGGGGTGTGTGTGGCTGGAGGCGGGAGGGGAGAAAGGGGGAATCGATCAGAAGCATCAACGTAGAACCCTCTCGCAGCGGGACGAACAACGGAAAAGTGGGTGAGGGGCAACGGAGGATGATGTAAGATATGAAAGTAATAATCTATAACTTATCAAGGGTTCGTGAGGGAGGGCGGGCAGGGGAGGGAGGGGGAAGAAATGAGGAGCTGATATCAGGGGCTCAAGTGGGAAGAGAATGTTTTAAAAATGATGATGGCAGCATATGTGCAAATGTGCTTGACACACTGGATGAATATATGGATTGTGATGAGAGATGTAGCAGCCCCCAATAAAAGTATTAAAAAACAACAACAGACTACCCCTGAAAACCATAAAGGAAGCCTAAATAAATGGAAAGGGACATTTGGTATTGTTAGTATGTCAATACTACACCAAAGGATCTACCGAAAAACCAAATTCACTGCCATGAATTGATGCTGACTCACAGCAACCCCCTGTGGGTGTGCAGGACTGTAATTGTTTGTGGTGGTAGAAAGCCCCATCGTTCTCCCTTGGAGTGGCTGGTTGTTTTGAACTGCTGACCATGCTGATCACAGCCCAGCAGCAGGCCTCCTAAATGGCCTACAGATACAACAAAATTTATATTGAGATGACAATCACTTTTTTAGTTTTTCATAAATAGAAAAAGGGAGCCTCATTCATAAGAAATAGCAAGGGGTCTCAATTGCCTCAAGCATCGTGTAAAAAAAGAACCAAACAAAGTAGGAGGGCTTACAAGACAAAGGTCAAAACATACTGCAAAGCTACAGTCATAAAAACAGTGTGGCACTAACCTGTAAGACGGTGTAATAAGAATTGATAGATAAAGCAATGGAATTGAATTTAGAAGCCAGAAATAAATCCACTGTGATGTGTGGCTTTATTCGGACATGTTATTAGGAGACCAGTCCTTGGAAAAGGGCATCGTCCCAGGTAAAGTAGGGGGGCAGTGAAAAAGGGGGAAGGTTCTCAATAAGGTGGCTGCAACCATGAGCGCAAATGAACAATTGTGAGGCTGGCACAGGACAGGGTGGTGGCTCTGTTGTACAAAAGGTCACTCACAACCAACTCAGGGCTCCTAACAACCACAATAGTGAATTGATTTTAGATAAGGCATGGTAGGATGCCAATTCCCCTCAATGGGACCCCCCGCCCGGGACAGGTCTACACTGTCTCATGAGAGCTCTATGGGTCAGAATCAACTCAATGGGGATGAGTTTATTTATTCAATTAGTTAGTTTAGAAGCTGCATGAGGTTAAAGGCCATGTGTACTTGGGGCTATTGTACCCCTAGCCCCTAGCACACTGTTTAACACGCAGTCTGCATTCAATCAATATCCATTAACTAATGGAATAATTGAGCGAGCTCAATTATGCACGCATACTGCTGAACACCATTCCCGGTACACGGTGAGTGTTTGGAAAATAGTTTTGAATTAGATTACACGAGAGTTAGTGTCCGATCACTAGGCAAGGCACGTTATTTACCAAAGAAGTGGATTGGTTAGTTCACTGCACAGCAGCGGCAAGGCCTGGGCGAGGCAGGTGAAGAACAGTTATTAGTTCCTGGTGGATTCATGGGAGGCAGTGGTCCATAACCCTCTTGAATTGCACCCCTGCAGAGCCGCTGTCTGAATCTGTGTGCTCTCTAATGCCTAATGTGCTCGGACCACAGTGATGTCCTAAAGAGTCACTGAGCCGAGGCTGAGTTCTTGAACTTTGATTTGACTTCCTTTGGGAACTGGCCAGGAAAAGAAATTCCATACTTTCACCGCTCACCCACTCACCAAATGTCAAGGGAGAAGACAAAATAAGCAACGTGGGGGGCAGGCGGGTTGCAGCATCAGCAGGGGCTCAGATCTTATCATGTCACTGTTGGCATGGGGAGGCGCCATGTTGCTTCCGGCTGCCATGTTTTTGAGCTGTTTTGCTTGCTTGCCAGGCCATTGCTCCAACATCCTTTATATTTGGGGACGTGTCTACCTGGCTTCTGGCACCTGGCTCAGGTCATCTATGGCACTTCACCCCCAGCCAACCACTCGCTCTGCAGCGCTATCTCAGACCCTTCTGCAGACACCTCACCAGGGGCTGGCCCAGCGCCACTGGGAGTCAGCCCTGGACAACCCAGTTAGACTCTGTGC
>NW_022103925.1:4644457-4648082 GCF_000313985.2 Echinops telfairi
CACACACACACACACACACACACACACACACACACCTGTGCAGAGGACTGGGGTTCCATATTACCTTTGAACAGATGGGTGTGTCTGGCTAGTTCTGAGGTCACTCCCCCTGCCCCTGGTTTGTCCCTTCTAGAGACAAGACTTGGTTCTCCACCAGCCTGGTCACTTACTGAGCACAGCGTCAAGTGCCGAGAGCCGTTATCATCCTAACAATCACTACCCCAATGTTGTAGATCTTCCCACGCACCCACCGGCCCTTCGCAAGTGGGGAGTCCTCGGGGCTGTCTAACATGTCTGGGGCACATGGGCGTTTATGAAGTATCCACTTCTTGAACACACGGTGGAATTGTAACACAGGCTTTGAGCCCACGGCCTGCGATCCCCCTTTTTTCTAGCACCTCCCAGGGATGCTGGGCACTGCCGCCTACACAATCATGTACAGATGAATACCCTGTTCACTTGGGTAAGTCCAGGGCTAATGCTCGGTTGAAAATCACAAGTTGGAATGGCTTTGGTCCGTGAGCCTGCCAACCCAGAGAACAGATCCTCAGCAGGCCAAAGTCACACAGGGTCCGTGTGTTTTCCTGGAGTAAGAGGAGTTGGTTGGGAGGATGGGGGAAGGGTGGAGAGGAGGGCTGCATGTGTGTGTGTGTGTGGGGGGGGCGCGAGTAGAGAGCAAGCTTCAAAGGGCTGGTTTTCCCAAGACACTAAAGATTTAGCCCTCAAAGTCCTGCGCTCCTGCAAACACTTCCTCAATGCCAGGCCAACCAGGATGGCTGGTCACCCCAGGCTCTCTAGCTCATAACCCCTACTGCAGGAGATGGTCAGGTGCAGGGTGGGATGGGGTGGGGGGTGGCCACAGTCCTGCCGCTCCTCAGTTTTTGTGCGTGCACGGACATGTCATTGTCGTTGGGTGGACATTTACAGAGCACATCCACATGCCACTCTGCAGGGTGTACACCTTTCATTCGGTGCCTTCGGCGGCTAAGGCCCTGCATGAAGCAGCACTCTGCCACTTCCACCCCAGGTGCACCGGATCCAGTCCCGCTCCTCTGCCGCCCCTCTCCTCAGTGCCTGAGCTCTGTGCGCCAGCAAGTCCCACCCTTGGGGTCTCCGGGAGCCCATTGTTCTGGGAGCCCATGAGAAGCACACTTATCCTTTGTGCTCATGACCCCTTTCCAGGCGGGTCTGTTGAATGGCTGAGGGGTGAAGGTGGGCATGTGTGTTGGGCAAGGTCGGGTGGGGGTGAGGGGTTCTTTGGTTCCAGGCCTGAGGGGAGCCTCTGTGGCTCATTCTTGAAAGGCAATGCCTGCTGCGACAGGTAGAGAAGATTGCCCAGGAGGGTCACTGTTATGAATGAACCATGAAGGTGGAACCTGGTGACATGTGGCCAGGTGGAAGAGTGCCGACCGCCACAACCGAAAGTCTGGGTACAGTGACACCCGCCTTGCAGTCCCCTCCAGAAAACTCGCTGCCGTCGAGCCGATTCCAACTCAGCAGGACCCCGTAGGACAAAGTAGAACCGCCCCTGTGGGTTTCTGAGAATCTGACTCTTCACAGGAGTAGAAGGCCTCCTCTTTTTCCCAGTGGAGCAGCTAGTGGATTTGAACCACTGATCTTGTGATTAGCAGCCCAATGCATAACCCACTACACCACCAGGCCTCCTTGCAGCTCAAATAGGAACCGCGGTGGTTCAACAGAGTTCCTTCGGTTCCACGTCCCCCGCTTCCATGGGGATGAACTCCAGTTCTGTGCAGGGATGGGCATGGCCAGCTCCGGGCAGTGCATTATCATTGCTCTTATCAGTAGAGTGCCCAGTGGGCCTCAAACTGTGGCTTGCATCAGGGTCACCTGGAATCTTGTTAAAGCAGACTGCCCCTCCCAACCTGCCTCCCACTCAGGCCCCGAGCTCAGGGGATGGGACTAGAGGATGTGCAGGGGACACCGGTGGTCCAGTCTGAGCACCACTGACCTGATTAATCTCAAAAGTGGGTGCCCCTCGCCCGCACTCTTTCGGTCACCTGTGCGATCAGCAGTGACCTCGTGTCCCAGGTGCGGTCAATGAAATCTAATCTGGGATGAGGTCGGGGGAGAGGCCTTGGACAGGCTTTGTTCTGATAGAGCTTAAGTGCCCCCCACCCCTACCCCTGCACATTCAACCTATCCATCTTCCTGCCAGAAACATGGAAGCGAAGTCCAGAGCTACAGTAGCCATCTTGGGCCTAAGAGGCAGCCAACACAAACAAAAGGCCAAAGATCCTGGAGAGAAGACACTGCCTATCACTGTGCCTCTGAGACCGTGCGAGGGATTAAGTCCCCCAGATACTGTGTGTCAACCTGGCTAGGCCATGATTCTCCATATTATGTCGTGATCCTCCGTGTGGTGAGCCGATGTAATTATCTCATCTTTTGGAATTCATGGTGGGTGTTAATGAGGAAGGATGCAATCCATAGGATTACATTGGTCATGAGTCAGTCTCTTCTCAGCTTCAAAACAAGATAAACAAGTGAGCAAGGGTGAGAGGGACCTATGACCACTGAGAAAGAAGAACTGGGATTGGGGAACATCCTTTGGACTCAGGGGGTCCCTGTGCGAGGAGCCTCCTAGACCTTGGGGAAGACTGATGTCGAGATGTTGAGATCGGCAAGGGGCAGCGGGTCCACAGGTGTTGAAAGGAGGCCACAGCTTACCCCAGAACCTTGCCCTTGGAGAGGATTCCCTGAATTCAGACTTCTGGCTCAGAATCGACGAGAAAATAAATTTCTGTATGTGAAAGCCACCCCTTGTGGTATGTATTTCCGCTGCAGCCCCACTGGATGACGAAGGCACTGGCTGCGCTAAGAGCACAGCCATCAGGCCAGGCTTCCTGGATCGTGACTCAACCACTCACCAGCTGTACCACCTTGAGGAGATCACTTGGACCTCCCTGTGCCTCAGTTTCCTCACTTCTAAAGTAGGTCGATTAAAATACCCGCCTCATAGGGTTGAAGGGATTATGGAATGAAGGAATGTGAGTGTTTAAAGCCACGTCAGCAGAAACCAACGGCCAGGGTGTCCATGTGACTGGCATGAGGAGGAGGAGGCAGGGACAAGTTGCTTGACAGACCTCCGCCTTTCATGGGGCAGACCCAGGTTCAATTCTCAGCCAAGACATTTCATGGGCAGCGCCCGCCTGTCTGTCGGTGGACGGGTGTGTGATGTTATAATGGTGAACAGGCTCCGGTGGAGTAAGCAAAGAAACAAGGCTTTGCCATCTACTTTCCCAAGAAGTCAGCCAACGAATGCCCGGTGGTCTCAGTGGACCCTCGTCCCATCCACCACCTGCCAGGAGGAGGGGCCAGGGCTGCCCGGTGGCACCTTCCTTGGTGCACGGAGGTGGTCATGAGTTGATGGGACAAAAACCAACAGAAGCGCCATTGGGAATGCATGTGCATGGAGTGGCTCTCGTCCATCTTCACACCATCAGCACTCTGATCAAACCACGTCAACCCATGAGAAACTACGAGGCGGAACTACAGCAGCGCTAATTCATTCACTCAGCAACTGATGACTCGGAGTCCCTCTGTGGCTCCAGCTTGTCAGCCAGCGGGCCCTCTTGTCAGATCTATGAGACCAATTATGCCC
>NW_022103925.1:4649448-4650818 GCF_000313985.2 Echinops telfairi
GCTTTACACAATTGATGTATTATGTGTGGATTGTGAGAAGAGTTATATGAGCCCCTAATAAAATGATTTAAACAAATTACATACAAATAATAAATAAAAGATATAGGTGGTGGGGATTTAAAGACATGATGCTAAACAAGCAGCCATCTAGCAGAGAGGCAACAAAGCCCACATGAAACAAGCACACCAGCCTGTGCGATTATGAGCTGTTGACAGTATCAGGTAGCAGACTGCAAATGTTTACAGGAGTAGGTCTCACCTTCCTTCTGAGGAGCAGGTGGTGGTTTCAAACGGCTGACCCTGCATCTAGCAGTCCAACATGTAACCACCATGCCACCAGGGCTCCTATCACAGGTCCACAGACTGCCAGACGGGTGGTGGACAGTCATCTTTGTTGCTGCCAAAAGCCTCCTTGAGAAAGGAATATGCCCTGGTTCATCGCTGTGCCTGATGGTGCAAAATCAGCTGATTCTGGCCCAGGAAGGCAGCTAAAGTGTTCACAGATTGGCCCAAAGGGTGGCAGTTCAAACCCACTCGGTGGTGCCCCTGGAGATGGGTCAAACAATGCTTCAACAAGGTCAGAGAATTGGCTCAATGGCAACTCGCAACAACAAAGTGAGCACTGCCTATTGGTCAGTGTGTCACACCATGGTGCCTTTCCTGAGTCTGTAGGACAGGAGCCCATCGCCCTGGGACTTCAAATACCAGCCGCGTTGTCCATGGTGGAACTTCCCAACTAAGACTGGGAAGAAAAGCCTGCAAATCGACTCCTGAACATTTACTGTGCTTGGGTGACCCCAAGTCAGTTCTAACTCACAGCGACCCGATGTACAGCAAACAAAACACTCCTCGGCCCTGCGCCGTCCTCGCAATTGTTTTAAAGGTGAACCCCATTGTTACAGCCACTGAGTCAGCCCATCCTGTCTAGGGCCTTCCTCGTTCTCACTGCCCTTCTACTTTCCCACGTGTGTTAGGCAGGGTTCTCTAGAGAAACAAAACCAGGACATGTATATCTATACACATACACACAGCGAGAAGGAATAGAGGAGCTAACTATTCCACACAGCAGTACAGAGGGTTCAGTTCAACGCACTTCCGTGGAACAGCTAATATACTGGAAGTCGGCTGCCAGGTCCAAGGTCAAGGAAGCACACAGCAGAATCCTCCCTGGGACAAGGCAAGCAGAGTCTGCCCGGAGGCAGCACGTAGCAGGATGGGTCAGCCACAGTCAGTAGCTCAGGAGCTTAGGGAAGCAGATCTGGATGGGATATTGAATGCAAGTATTGCAAGATCAGCCTCAAGCTCAAGCAATGTGTAGGCACCAGCAGCGTGGTAAAGCAGTTTCAAAGGAGCCTCAAGCTCTAGCAACA
>NW_022103925.1:4651379-4653647 GCF_000313985.2 Echinops telfairi
GCACCTTAGTCCTCAAAGCAACCTCCTTGTTTTTCAACACTTTAAAGAGGTCTTGTGCAGCACATTGAGCCAGTAAGAAGCGTTGTCTGATCTCTTGACTCTGCTCCCAGGAGCACTGTGTGTGAACCCAACCAAGACAACATCCCTGACAACGTCGACCTTTCCTCCATTTATCATGTTGCCTTCAGTGGTGAGGATTTGGGTCATCTTTACACTGAGTTGTAATCCATACTGATGGTTGCGATCCTTGGTCTTCATCAGCAAGTGCTTCAAGTCCTCCTCTCTTTTGGCAAGCAAGGTTGTGCCACCTGCATGCCACAGGGTGTTAGTAAGCCTTCCTCCGATCCTGGTGCTGCACTGTGCTTCACAGAGCGCTGCTTCTTGGCTTCTGTGTTCACACAGTGTAAGCGGGAGAGGTGTGTCATGCTGCTGGAGGAGCAGAAGGGTTCTCAAAGGAGCTCGGAAGGGGGCTTCCCTGCTGCACTGGTCCTCCAGAGCTGCCAGAATAAACCACGGAAACACAGTGGCTCCAAACAAAGGAGTCCATGCTCGACATGCAGAGTGTCCTCCTTGTATCTTCCAGCTTCTAATCTCCTTGGCTCCATGATTCCAATCTGTGCCCCCTCCTCCACATAACTGCCTTCCCTCTATATCTCTGGCTCCTCTTCTCCTAAGGACACCGGCCATAATAGATGACGGCTCATCCTAATGGCACCTCTTAAGGTAATCGATACCATGTCCAAAGACACCATTTCCAAAGAACATTCACAGTCTTGGGTATGCAGGCTAAGGCTTGGACACACCATTCTGGGAGGCACAAATCCATCGGTGACACCTTCCCAGCAGGAAGTTACTGGCATCCATTCCGAAGGAGGTGATGAATCAGTGGCAGCCACCAAGAGAAACATCTCTCAGCCTCTCGTTCAACAACTAATAATGGAGCGGGCGTATGCATGGTGAAGAACTCTTCACGACTGATCGCCTTGTACACTTTGGACATGTTACCAGGAGACAGCGGTCCCGGGAAAAGGACATCAAGCTTGGTGAAGCAGAGGGCCAGCGAAGAGGCCACAGAACGCCGTCAAAATCAATACCAGCTAACGTCACATACCTCACCCGGGAGAAGCAGTGCCAGCCATTGCATTAGGGGTGAGTTAATTAAATGTTTGACTAATGTGGTGCGTGAATGGTATTATAAATATCCAAATGGCCCTTGGCAGAAAAAAGGGTTCCCTACTTCCGAATCAATCTCCATGGGAGCAGAGTCCTACAGAGTGGCTGGTGGGTTCTCACTGTTGGCTTTGTGGTTAGCAACGGTGGTAGGCTGGGTGGTCTAGAGAAACAAAACCCAAGCCAGGATCGGTCGTATGGTGTAAGACAGAACCTTATCACCAGAACCTTATCACTTTTGTATCAAGAAAGTATCCAAGTCCATGTCAAGACGGAGGCTAGCCGGAGCCCTCTTCCCACGCCTCTCATAAAAGGCCAGTGACACAGAAAAGTGAAGCAGGATCCTGGGAGATCACAGGCCAGTGGGTGAAGATTCAAGGTCGGAGGCAACACAGAAGGGGCAGAGAGCTCAAAGGTTGGCTTCCAGGGGTCAGCGGCCCCATGGGGTCACTCCTGGGGGCAGACACAGAGTCTCAGCAAGGACTGAAGGCAAAGGGCAAGAGGGAGTGGAGTTCTCATTACGTCTTTCAAAGAGAAGGCCACCATCCACTCTCCCAAGGACACTCTCCCAAGCGGTGACCTTATTGACAGGTTGGACCCCACCCCGACACTTACACACAGGTTCCAATTGACATAGAACCTCACTGCCACCACAACCCACACGGTATCCACTATGTCACCAGGGCTCCCCCTTAGCCTACAGTCAACCAAGACCACACCCGTTGGTTGCTGTCAAGTTGATTCGGACTCAAGGCTACCCCAAAAACTCCCCTCCATAGTGTTCTTGGCAGCTGAATTCTCCAAAGTATATCACTAGATCTTTCTGCTGAGGCATCTCTGGGTGGATGTGAACTGCCAACCTTTCACTCCATGGCTGGGAGCACACCATTAGTGGCCCTGCGGACGAATGGATGAGTATAGGCACCAGAAAGAAGCCTGAGGCAGGGCTGTGTTTGTGAGGCATGTCTGCCTGGGGGTTTAGGGAAGCTCCCAGGGAAGGTGGCCCTGAACTTCTCAGAACCTTGCTACCCCCATCTGTGAAATGGGTACAATAGCACCTGCCCCTGCCCCTTGGGTTGGTTGGTAGGGCAACTGATG
>NW_022103925.1:4654156-4656081 GCF_000313985.2 Echinops telfairi
GATTCTGACTCACAGCAACCCGGTAGGACAGAGTAGAACTGCCCTGGTGGGTTTCCAAGACTGTCACTCCCTATGGGACTAGAAAGCCTTCACTTTCTCCTGTGGAGCAGCAGGTGGTTTTGAACTGCTGACCTTGTGGTTAGCGGCCAAACATGAAACCACTACTTCAGCAGGGCTCCATTCTTCTAGTAACTGGACACGACATCCTGAGATGATTTCAGGTCAGGGGACAGAGTGGAACTGCCTTGAGGGGTGCCGAGGCTGTCATTCCATATGGAAGCAGGCAGCCTCATCTCTCTCCAGCAGAGATGCCGGTGGGCTTGACTGCTCTCCTTTCAGTTAGCAGCCCAATGCCCAACCCATAGCACCAGCGCGGCTACCTCGAAGAATGGACAGTTCACGCATTTATCCTGCAGATACCCGTCACGCCATAACCACCAGCCAAATTTATGCTACTGGGAAACTGAGGCTGGAAATAATAGGGCCACTGGACAGGAAGGTGTGCAGGGAAGCGCCCGGCAGTTGAAACCCAGCAGGGAAGAGAAGAATGAGGCATTGCTGTGAAGGGAGAACGAGTTAAGCTATTTGGGAAGGGGGTGGTAGTTAAATGGCATTAATACCTCTCCTCTCAGTAGACCCCAGAATAAATTTCCCAGCGGATCTGAGGGAAATGTAAACACCATCAGATCCATAAAGCTCAGGGCTGACTCACAAGGTGTTCAGCACCCCGGAACTCAGGGAACCAGCCGTGTAGGGGGACAATTTTCTCCCTCAGCAGGCAAGCTGCTTCCAAGAAGGCCCCAGGCTCCCGGGCTGCCCCAGGGCTGGAAGCCACAGCTCTTGCACAGAGGCTCAGCTGAGTAACCACATCTAGACTTTACTCTGGGTCTTCAGCAGGACGTCTCTCTATGGGGCAACAATAGCCCTCACCGCCCTGGGCTGTCTGCTCTGTGCTCACGGCTCCCCCACTCAGCGTTAGCTCCTTGAGGTCACAATGTTGGTTTTCACCCGTGTTCACGCCCAGAGCTGACATTGGGCTGGCGGCGCTGGTCCAGCTCGGGCTGGCATCCACTTACTCTGGCTGGCCGGGTCAGCGTGGGGTCAATGGTGAGTCTATTTTTCATGCATTCCCTGCTCTCAGCAGAGCACACAGGTGGTGCTTGGTAAACTCAGCCATCACCACAGCTTCTCTTGGGCTCATGAAAAAAGGCTTGTTTTTTTTCATTTAGCTTTCTAGCTGATGGATGCCTTTCATAAAGCCACAAGGCTTCCCCACTCCCACCCCACTTTTGCTCCATACTCTTTTATTAGCCTAAAACCCCCACTGAATCAATAAGAAATCATGGGCCTGATTCACCCAGGAAAATACCATAGGGTGGCTCCAATCTCAGGAGCGAAGCTAATTGCGACCCTGGTGGAAGTGTGGTGTCCGCAATAGGGACATTGTTGTTGTTGTCAGGTGCCACTGGGCTGGCTCCCGCTCAGAATGATCCTGTGGACAGCAGAAGGAAACACTGCCCCATCCTGTGCCCTCCCTACAATTGATGCTATAGCTCAGCCCATGGTTGCACCCACTGTGTCGATCCATCGCAGTGAAAGTCGCCCAGTTTTCGTGGACCTGCCACTTTACCCAAGATGCTGTCCTTCTCCAGGGCCAAGTCTCTCCTGACTGCATGTCCCCAGTACTTGAGATGAATTCTTGCCATCCTTGCCTCTAAGGAGCATCAAGGTTGTACTTCCTGGGAGATAGATTGTGGTCGTTACATCCTCTGGTGTCAATTTGAGGATTCAGAGTGAAGGGGTGGACTCTAGTCTGTCAATCAGGCGGTAGCTTGCTGACCTCATTTGGAGGCGCTAAGGAGATAAATAGCTCACTGGCGGTGGGACACATGCTCAGTCCCTGTGAGACATTCTTGTTGACAAGC
>NW_022103925.1:4656454-4665213 GCF_000313985.2 Echinops telfairi
TAGTCCACCCGGACGAACACGCAGATCTGTTGTTCTTCTTGGCCTTCCATGGTATAGTCAGTATTCGTTTCCAACACCGTAAGGCAAATGCCTCCGTTCTTCTGAGGTCTCCCCTCTTCCGTGCCCAGCTTTTGCAGGCATAGGAGGAGATTGAAAAATACCAGGGCTTGGGTCAGGTGCACCTTGGGCCTCTCAGCGACATCTTGGCTCTTGAACAACTTTCAATAGATTTTGTGCAGCAGATTGGCCCAATGCAAACTGTGGCTGGGTGCTGCTTGGTAAGGGTTGGCGTCTCCCTGCTAGACTATCTATCAACTCTGTGAGAGCAAAGACTCCCTTACACACATTGGCTCGGTCCTTGTCCTTTTGTACAGAGGACGGGGCTACCTCCATGATGCCCAGTGCTAATCAAGGGGCCGTGGCCATCAGTTCTGTGTGTGTGCTTTATTCATGAGCATCAAAGGCCGCTTGCACGGAACAGAACAAACAAATCATCACTCTGATACAGATGATTACGCTGTGATTTATCTCCCCATTAAACAGAAGCAAACATCCACACCCACCATCAGCCACCGTACCTTTTCTAGTCTAGCAATGTAAATGGCCCCGGTGTGTATGTTGGGGATTAACCACATCAGGGACTTAAACTTCCAACTCCTGGGGCCAAATCTGTGAGGGTGAGGTCGACCTGGTGTGAGGACTAAGGTGCGGCTTCCAGGACAGTCTTGGGGTACAGGGGCAAAGCAAGGCGCTTGGGGTTCTGCTGTCTTGATCACATTGTTGTCATTGCTAGTTGTTTTGAGTTGGCACCAACTCATGCTGCCCTGTTGTGCAAAAGAGGCAGGCCCCGGACGACATGGATTGACTCCGTGGCTGTAGCAATGGCTCAGGCCGAGGGTCAATGGTGAGGATGGCCTCGCACAGGCAGTGTCTCCTGGTTGTGCACAGGGTCGCTATGGGTCGGAACCGACCCGATGGTCCCTCACAGCAGCAGCATGATGACCTGATGCCCCACAGGGGGAAACATGGCCAAGTCCTCGGCCGTCATCATGCTGGCTGAGCCCCTAGCTGCATCTCTAGGACGTCCACTCATCTCCTGGAGGAAGACCCTCGTTCTTGCCGACGCTTCTACTTTACCAAGTACAACACAGACTTTTCTCATCAATGGTCTTCCCTGAAGGCAGTTCTAAAGGAAGCAAGATCGAGTCTCACCACCGTAGCTTCTAAGGAACATTCTCGATGCGTTTCTTCTAAGATGGATTTGTTCTTTCTACTGACAGCCATGGTGTATGATTCAAAACTCTCGAACCAACATACAGCCCCCACGCACCCATTCTTTCTTCATGTGCACCAGGTGATTGAAAAGGCTCACGGCTCAGGTCAGGCATGGCTGCGTCCATCCATGTGACACCTTGGCTTTTGAAAACCTCAAGGTTGTCTTTGATGGCAGCTTCACCCGACACAATGTGTTGTTGAGTTTCTTGATGGCTGTTCCATGGATGTGGACCAGGGGCTGCAAGTAGAATGACGTCATGGGCGACGTGAATGCTTTGGACCACGTTGTGCTGGTTCGGTGGCGAGGTTTGTTCTTTACATGGACGCATCACCCGACGGAAGGCGCAAGTCGGGGGCCGTCCTCAGCAAGTGCCAAAGAAAGACCGTCAGTCTCTTCAACGTCGAGAAGCACGCCTGTGTCACCTGTCCTGGAGCTGCATCCTTCGTCATGCAGCCCTTTTGGGGACACTTATTCAGCACGCAGGTACGGTGCAAGGAAATGGCCTGCTACCCAATGGGGAGCCGTTTTGAACCCCGTGGTACCCAGATACCATTTGGCTCTCACCTCCTGCCCCCTCACTGAGGGCAAGGGTGGTCGCAGCATCTGTCGGCAGAAGTGACAGGGTGGGCACTTGTGTAAATCTGCTTTGTTGCTTGGTCTTCTGTCTTCCCAAGATGAGCATGCCCGGCTTCCTTCTAGAGAATGAGACAGGTGGGGCTGCACCAGTGGTCCAGGTGTCCCGGGGGAAGCCATCCAGACGAGCTGATGACCAGCGACAACCCAGACCTGTGAGAGAGTCCTGCCAAGACCAGCAGAGCCCACCAGAGAGGAGGGAGAGGACAAAGGGGCGGGTGCAGGGAGCCACTGGGCTCTGTGGCGATTTATTGTGCGGCATGGTTCATTATTCCAAAGAGGAAGAAGGGAAGGAGGGAGGGAGGGACGGAGGGACGGAGGGAGAGAGGATAACCCAGGGGGTGGAGTGTGTTAGCCACAGAAAAGGTAGAGGCAATCTGGAATAAGAAAAATGAAACGCCGGAGGAACCATTCTGTCCAATATTAACCCGAACCATGCCCACAGCCATCGAGTGGATTCCAAGTTGGCATGACCTTAAAGGACAGAAGAGATCTGCTCCCAGGAAAGCCCTCGGCAAGGGTTCAGGCACAGGAATGACTGTGAGGGTGACGCAGGGCCGGGCAGTGTGTCCTTCTGTTGTGCATAAGGTCGCTGTGGGTCCGAAGCGCATCAGTGGCAGGTGACACTATGGATTTGTTTGCTTAGGCCTCGTGGTCTTGCCAAAATGCCCTCTGTCCCAACTAATGGGGACCCCACCTGTGTCCCAGCAGGACTGTGCTCCGTAGGATTTCTGATCGGGAAGCTGATCTCCAGGCCTGCCCTCCAAGGCACCCTGGCATGAGTTTGAACCCTCTCCCTTCCACCTAATGGCCCAACAGTGACCAGAAGCCCTGGGCGCCTTCCTAGACCCACCACTGGGCGCTGGACAAGCAACGTCTGTTTTCTGAACTGAATTTTACTTACACGGAGCTTGGGCTTTAAAAACACACTCCTGAAAATACAGCTAGGAGCCCCGGCTGGCAGAGTGGTGACATGTTGGGCTGCAAACCACTACGTCAGCGGTTCAAAACCACCAACCACTGCAAGGGAGAAAGAGGCTTTCTACTGCTGTGAAGAGTCTCCAGTGTTGGAAATCACAGGGGCAAGCTCTACCCTGTCCTAAAGGGTTATGATGAGTTGGCATCGACTCACTGGCAGTGAGTTTGGTTTTTATTGTTGGGGTTATTTTCTTTCTTTATTTTTTGCAAGTGGATTTTGACTTTTTTTGTTGGTGTTGTTTTAAAAGTACAGCGACAACTCTGCCAGGATTGCAGTGTTTTTAATTAAAATCATTTCTGCCCCAGCTCCCGCCCCTGAGGGTGGAAATCTAAATTGAAAAGAAATGCTTTGTATTTTAAAAAAGGAAAATGGGGAAAAGGCTTCATTCAGAAGACGACTAAGTCATTGTCATCGGCAGTTGGGGTGCAAGATGGGAAAACCATCTATTGTATCAGAGACAATACTTACAGGATGATTCCTCTCCTTCCATTCTGGGAGGGGGGAAAAAAGGACGGACTTCCCAATGAACTTTCTTATTAACAATGGCCTTAATTATCCCTCTCCTTTTTGCGAGTCAAAAGCCTTTTATTTTGTCATTACGGAGGAGATAATTTTAGTTTTCTTTCAGCTTCCTTTGTCTTCAGCCTCCTCCTGCTCCATCGGGGCCTCTGAGTCTGCCTCTCCTTCCTCTTCTCTCTCTGGAGCTCTGTCTCTCTTCCTTTGCCCCTTCCTCCTTCCTCCTTTGGGACAGACAACCGCATTCCCAAGTCCTACAGGAACAGCCCTAGGTGGTGGAAGCACCTCTTTCCACATCGGAGCCTGGGGTGGGGAGAGGGGCTGTGCCGTGGCTACACTACCTCCCTGGGGTGTAGGCTCCTTGGCATCGTGCTCAGCGACTGGGCTGGAATGGAGCTCCAAGGATGCCATCAAGTTGGTCCCCACCATCATCATGAGGAAGCCCACTGTGGCGGCCACTGTGGCAATCCATCAAAAGAGGTCCTTACGCTTTCCAATGACCCTCTGCCCCACTGAGCATGATGTCCTTCTCCAGGGACCACACCCTCCTACGACACGTGCAAAGTAGGTGAGACCAAGTCTCACTGTCCTTGCTTCTCAACACCATGCTGGCTGTACATCTTCCAAGACACGTGTTTGTTCTTCTGGGGGTTCGTGGTATTTTCAACATATTGGCAAGCACCCCAATTCGGAGGCATCAGTTCTTGCTCGGTCTCCTTCACCCTTGTGTACGCCGGCAAAGAGGGGTTCTCCTTTGTTCTGCTAATGAGACCATACAGAGTGGGTGGGTCCTAGACTTAATCATTTCTGAGTCCTAAGCAGAGATGAGTAGATGTGGGAGCTACATGAGGGGCGCAGCATCCCAGGATTGAAGAAACCCTTGTTCTCTGACCTCAGTGCCTGTGCAGGCCTTGGTCAGTGGCTATCTCTTCCAGTGACCCTCTGACCAGAGCGTATTTGTTCAATATGCCGGGTCACTTCCAGGGTACTATACAGAGGGTCACAGTCTGAGCTGACCTGGGCCACACCTTCCAGCTGGGTGACCTCTCTGTGGCTCCCATCAGAGGGGACAGAGGGAGACCCTCTGTTTTTCATGTTCACCCCAGTGGTGCTCAGAGGGCCCAAAAGCCATATATGATGCTGACATTAACATGTGATATTTCAAGTAAAAAAAAAAATCCAGATGTCTGACTTCTTTGGAGAACCACCATTGGGTCATGCAGACCCAAGCCCCCAAGGGCGTCCATTTCTGGAACTGGGTGGTGGCCATCAGCATGGCCTGGACTAGCGCCTCCCAACGTCGTGGACACTGGTGAGCAGATAGAGGTCCTCTCAGGCTGTGTCCTGCTGGTCTCACTGAGCTGGGACCCGCCCCCCCCCCCGACCTGTGTCTCTAGTACAGCACCCCCTGCTGCCAGGCACTAAGCTTCAGGGCCAGGCCTTCTGCCTGGAATGCTCTCAAAGCCAAGTTTGCTCTTGGAAAGCCTATCCTTCATTCAAGGCCAAGCTCACAGGCCTCCGCCACCACATAGCCTTTCCCAATCCTATGGCTCCAAGCCAAAGCAGTCTCCTTGGCCTGCTCCCATTCATACTTAAAACCAAACTCACTCCACGGAGCCGGTTCTGAGCCATAGTGCCCCAATAGGACAAACCAGAACTGCCCCCTTGGGCTTTCAAGACAGTAACTTGTTTATCCCAATAAAGATCCTAATGCTCCACTTTCATGCCCTGCCTTGACCCCCACTGACTCACACCCATGCACATGTGCGCACACAGCACACACTGCACACATGCAATGACATGCACATACACGAGGGCACATGCACACACACATATGCACATGCACACGTGTGTATACACATATGCACACGTGCTCAAACGCACACATGAACACACACACAAACCAGACTGAGTTTCTTGGTAGTGGGGGTCCCCATCCATCCTGTTGTCCCACTTGGCTCCCTCCCTCTGTGACAGACAGACACTGGCCCCCATGCATATGTTCACATGGTGGAATCTGTGAGTGTTGGGCTACGGGAAAGGTGAAGGTTAGGAATCATGCCAACTAGACCCTCCTGGGTAAGCATAAGGGTGGAGCCCAATCCGTCAACTGGGGCTCCGTCTGATGACTCTGCCTTCTTGGTATCAAGGCTTTCTGAATAAGAGAGAGAATGAGCAGAGTCAAATCCTCTCTGGCCCTTTGCTTTCTGCCAGAGCTCGAATTTGCTTCTGATTCCTGTTGTCTCACCTGCCGATCCCAGGAGTCATGTGCAGACTACCTTTGGTGGATTCATTCGGCCAACTTTGGACCTCTGCCTCCACCAGCCTGTGCCCTTCGCTGGCCCTGCCTCCTGTTCATCAGCCTCTACGAGTCAGGGGAAGCCTGGCTTGACCTGAACTGGACTTCCCTGTTTCTACAACGGGTAAAGCATTTCTTGATAAGAATCTCTTTCTATATGCAAACACACACACTGCATCTATGGTTCTGCTTCTCCAGAGGAAGAACACAATTTAACCGGGGAACTAGGGTAAGAATCAGCTGATCTTAAAACAGGGAGACCATCTACATGACCTTGACCGGCTCAGTGGGATCACAAGGGCCCTTAAATGGGGACGAGGGGACGGAAGACTCAGTGACCATTGCTGGCTTTGAAGAAGGAAGTAAACCAAGTACTAAAGAATGCCGGCAGCCTTTGGCGCTTGCAGAAGGCAAGGAGGCCAATTCTCCCCCCCGGAGCTTCCGGAAGGAGCGCAGCCCTGCCAGCCTGTTTCAGACCTTTGACCTCCAGAGGTGCCCGGAAATAGATGCGTGCTGTCGGAAGCCAAAGGAGATCCCGGTGGCATAGTAGTTACCACACGTTGGGCTGTGACCTGTCAGGTCAGTAGGTTGGAATCACCGGTGGGCGAAAGGCTGGGTTGTCTCCTCCCATAGACAGATCCAGTCGCTGAAACCCAGGGGGACAGTTCTCCCCAGGGCTATGGAGTTGCTATGAGTCAGCATCGACTTGCTGGCTTGCGTTTGGGTTGTGGTCTGGTCTTTAAGCCATGTGCTGTGGGGCTGTGCTACAGAAGCAACGGGCAAACAGCACAGCCTCCTTCTCACGCGGTGGTGCTCAAGGCCTGCCTGGTGGATGCTGGCTCTGATGGCATCGTCTGCCCCGGCCCAGAATCACATGAAGGAAAGGTATGTGTTGTACCTCAAGCGGCATCATTGACTTACTGGGGCCACTACCACCCTCTTAAGAAGACAGACAGACTGACGGATGGATGAACGGAAGGTGGGTCAGAAGGAAGGAAGGAAGAGTGGGTGGGTGGGAAGGTGTTAGGTGCTGTCAAGGCAGTTCCGACTCATGGCGACCAACTGATGTCCAACAGAAAGCAACGCCGCCTGGTCCTGCGCTGCTCTGACAACGGGTCCTTCTGCTTGAGCCCTTGGTTGCAGCCACTGTGCCCCCCATCCCATCGACGGTCTCCCTGGTTTCTTGCTGCTCCTCCACTTTACCAACCGTGATGCCCTTCTCCGGGGACTAGAGGGATGCATGGATGAAGGGAGGGAGGGAGGGAGGGAGGGATGGTTGGGAGAGAGGAAGGGGGAGGGAGGGAGGGAGAATGGATAGTTGCCATGAAGCCCACTCTGACTTGACGTATGGCCAACAGAGCAGTCACAGTCACCCCCATGTTCTAGTCCAGCGTGACAATGTGGCGATCCATCCCACGAAGGACTGCCCTCACCCTTGAGGGCCCTCCACTTTGCAAACACGATGTCTCTTCCCACAGCACTGGGTCCACCTGAAGTTGTTCTTCTCAGGTGCCTCCCAGATGAGTCCGACACACAAGAGGCCCGTGTCCAACAGAAGGCATTTGGGCCTGTCCTGCGCCACCCTCACCGTCTTTGCTGAGCCCGCTGTGTGTGGCAGCCACTAGGCCGATGATCTTTCTCTTCTTCCCCGGCATTCGACTTTCTCAAGCATGGTGGCCTTCTCTGGCGGCTGATCCCACCGGATCACATGTCCAACATGCATGACGTGGGGTCACGCCAGCCTCACCCCTACGACGCATTCTGGCTCTACTTCAAATACCTTGTGACCACGGGGAGATGGGTTTTATTCCGTGGTGACTTTGCACGGGTCCTAGTGAGTCCGGTCTGACTCAAGGGCACTCACACCAATAACACTTTCCAGCCCCTGTGCCAGCCACCTGGCTCCACGTGTGATGGGACAGGAGGTGGCAGGGGTGGGAGGGGGAGCAGCAAGGCCCCTGTGCATGAACAAAGGTCAATGCAGGTCTCCCTCTCCTCCGCAAGCCCCGTGAAGCCCCTGGCTGTGTCCAGCTGGCTTCGGCAGGTGGCCTGGACAGCCGATCACTGATCAGCCACTGGTGCTCGGGCTCACAGACCGGTGAAAGGCAAGACCTCCAATACCATGAGATGGAGATCGAAAAAATGAAGCCGGCCCTCCAACAGACCCGGGGGGAGCGGGGGAAGCCTCGCGGAGCAGGCGCTGTGCTGTGGCAGAGGGAATGTTTCATCTTAGTTTGCAAAATGCCGTCTTCAGGGAGGAAGACGTGGAGCTCCATTTTCCTGGAGGACGCGGTCACTGCCCACAGCGGGGAGGTCGAAGGGGTGGGCGCCCGCTGGCTCTACCATGTTCCCAAGAGCCAGTCCTGCCGGGCAGGGCGAAGATGCTATTAGTAGTCCTTCTGACAGGAGAGCACAGGCTGGCTCAAGTGCAAGGAGAATGCTCTATTAACCTCTCAGCTCAGCTCTGAACACTCTCCAAGGATACGGTGGTGAACGTCCAAAGGGTCAGCTTTCCTGTGTCTGCTCCTAAGAAGGACTGGACACTGCTCTCCGTCTGCTTCACCACAGGCTCGTGGTAGACAAGATTTCCCTCCCGCGAACATCAGCGGCACCATGGGAAGCCACCTGCCACTCCATCGCCCAATGGACTCCCTGGTACCCTTCCCAACAGTGACCTGTTTCTCAAGCAGAGTCTTGGTGGTGCAGAAGGTAAGCACTCAGCTTCCCAGCAAAGGTCAGCTGTGGGAGCCCACCAGTTGCTTCTGGAGATCAGGAGGTGGGCGCCCGCCGTCCGCTTCTGTAACGGTTGTTGATGTCAGGTGCTACTGACACAGTTTCGACTCACAGTGGCCCGATGCCCAAGAGAATGAAACACCACCTAGTCCCGCGTCATCCTCACTGTTGGTCTTACGTTTGAAACCATAATTGCAGCCAATCCATCGAGGGCCTTCCTGTTTGGGGGGCTGCTCCTCCACTCTCCCAAGCATAATGTCCTTCTCCAGGGACTGGTCTGTCCTGACCACATGTCTGTGGTCATGACATAATTCCATGTCAAC
>NW_022103925.1:4666284-4672494 GCF_000313985.2 Echinops telfairi
CCTGTCAATCAGGTCACAGCCAATGATGCTTCTGTGTGGGCATAGCCTTCTCCTGAGGATTCTGGGAATTCTTGTCTTCCTCCCTGGAGGTGGGGGACACACACTCTCTGCCTTCCCTTTCCTGCTGTGGAGATACTCAAAGAGCTGGAGGAGACCCATGGAGACCCATGCCAGTGTTGAGATGCTTCCACTGCCACTGGATCCACAAGACCTTCTGTTGACCAGCCTGTAATCTTCCCACATTTGGCATCATTGCATGTGCTGCATGCTTCTAAAGAGGAATTTATGGATTAGTATCACACATCTGGGCTAATATCGGACTTGATCTAGACTGGGCTGGGATGTTTTCTCAATATTTGATTGCTCTTTTATATAAAGCATTCTCTTACACGCATATGAGTGTGTGTGAATTTGTTTCTCTAGTCAACCTGGACTAACACAGCCCTCAACAATGGGTGGATACAGTGACTACACCATGGGCCCAAACATAAAACAATTGTGGAGACGTTGGGGGAGCAGGCGGTGTTTCGTTCTGCTGGACGTAGGGTGTCTATGAGTTGGAACTGACTCGAGGGCATCGAACAAGAGCAGCAGCAAGAGCCTACTTAGTCCATTAGTCAAAACTGGCTACTGAAACATGCAAAGCATTTTCACCATTAAAACCACACTGCCACGAAGACTGCTGGTGACCACATGTAAGTGTCCTTAAGGAAATACCTTAAGGCTCCCAACTGAAAGGAGCACCGTGGGGAAAAGGGCCTAGTTACCTACTGCCATAGGATGATTGCCAAGAGAGCCCTTTGGGACACCGGCCGACCTCGAAACATATGTATCACGGTGAGTCAGCATCAACTCAATGGCAATGCAATTGGATTGGGGTTTAGGGAAGTGATTATGTCCCTATGTCCCTTTAACTTACCAGCACATAGCCAGTACTAACAACAGCGCCTGGAGCCCAGTCACCAACCCACTGCCATTGAGTGGATTCCGACTCATAGCAACCCTACAACTTCAGGGACAAACAGTGGTAAGAGTTCTAGAACGTACTTTCTATGAATACCCTTAAAGCCATGGCATCTTGAGCTTGACAGGAGTCCCAGGCCAAACTCTGCCAAGGCTGTGCTTGGACTCTGTATGCCGCACCTCCACCACAACCCTTCAATGGCCTCAGACGAGCAGGTGCCTTTACTCCGCTCCAGGTTCCTGAGCCCATCTTCCCCTGGTGAAAATGTCCCTGCCATCATTCCCATAGCCTTCTCCTCCCAAGCAGTGATCCGGGCCCTCTGAACTCAGCTCCACAGAGCACTTGGCCCACACAAAGGCTAGCGGGTCACACGTGCACAGCCCATGCGTGCTGGATAAATTAATGAAGGAAGGGATGTCTTCCAAGATTGTATTCTCAAATCACAATCTTTAGGGACATAAAATAACTGCTGTTGTTGTTTTAATGGATGTTGGAGTTTTCTTTTGGTCACACGTGATTGTTCCCCAATGTTTTATTGAGATCGGGTTCACATAACATAAAATCCACCCTTGTAAAACGTAGAGTTTGCTGGGGTTTAGCGCACCCCAGGGACACACAGCCCTACTTCAACCTGTTGCTGCTAGGTGCTGTCGAGTTAATCCCTTCCCATAGCAATCCTGTGTACAACAGAATGGAATGATGCCCGGTCCCGAGCCGCCCTCACAATTGCTCTTCTGTTTGAGCCCCTGGGTGCAGTCACTGTGCCAGCTCACCTTGTGAAACCTGCCTTGTACTCGACTTAACCTCTATTTCGTGCCAGAAAAATCCCATCACGCCTAAAAAAGAAATCTCGTCCTTACTGGTGTACCCACACCCACTGTCATGGAGTTGGTTCTGACTCACAGTGCCCCTTGAAGACAGAGTAAAATTATTCTGTAGGGTGCCCATGGCTGCAAATCTTTACGGAAGCACACAGACTCATCTTTCTTTTGTGGAGGGGATAGTGAGTTTGAACCACTCATCTCTGGTTAGCAGGCAAAAGCTTACCCCACTGCACCACTAGGACTCTTTGTCTATTGTTAGCAGTCACTCCTAACCATCCCCACTCCCCTCTCCCATCTCCTGGAAAACACAAATTTTCTGTCTCTACGGATTTGTCTATTCTGGACTATGTTAGTCCAGACAGACTAGAGAGACAAATTAATAGACACTCATATGTGTATAAGAAAGAGCTTTATATACAAGAGCAGTTGGATATTGAGGAAACATCCCAGCCCAGTCTAGATAAAGTTAACAAGTCTGATATGTCCAATCCCAATCTATAAAGTCCTCTTTATACTCATGAAGCACATGCAATGATGCCGAATGCAGAATGATCGCAGGCCAGTGGGTTGGAAGTCCTGTGGATCCAGTGGTGTTGTAAGCATCTCAGCACTGGCAGGGGTCTCTACATGGCTTCTCCAGCTCCAGAGGTCTGGTTGTATCAGGGCAGGTCCATGTGGCTTCTCCAGCTCCCAGGGCGTAGTGCCATGTGTCTTATCAGTAGAGCGTCTCTCTGGGAGTGAGCAGAAAGAGAATCTCTCCTGCCTCCAAAGAGGAAATCCAGGAATTATCAGAAGGCCACGCCCACAGAGAGGCCTCATTGGCTATGATCCAGTGACAGACTAGCTCCACCCCTTCACTCTTAATCCTCTCAAGTCCCCAATTGACACCAGATTATGTAACTACCACATGGACAATTCATAT
This sequence comes from Echinops telfairi, assembly GCF_000313985.2. Lineage (NCBI taxonomy): Eukaryota > Metazoa > Chordata > Mammalia > Afrosoricida > Tenrecidae > Echinops > Echinops telfairi. The sequence goes on from NW_022103925.1 coordinate 4,668,995, forward strand.
CAATGGAATCATACAATGATTTGTGGCATTTTCTGATTGATTTCCTTCACTCAGCATAAGAATTCATGTTGTATCTGTACTTTATTCCTTTTTATGGATGAATAAAACTGTGTGGGGAGAAAGATGGGGTTTCCCACTCCTGGGAAGAGTTACAGTCTCAGAAACTCCTACTGCGAGTCTGAATCGACCTGAAGGCAGTGGGTGGCTGCCATACTGTGTTTAAAGAACACAACCCTATGTCACCCAGTTCCCTCACTCTTCTATGCCATTGTTGCCCCTAATGGCATATTTATACATAGTGCGTCCATCCTCAGAGATTTACAAGACTACTTCATCCAGTTGTCTTTGAAATAAAAAGGAAATGAATGAGCTCCAAAGAAAAAGACGCGTACAGCGTCATTTCGTCGTACACTCGACTGTTGCTTCTGAGAGTGGATTGGTGTCTACTTCCCTTTCCATCAGCTTCAATCTCTCCCTTCAGGATTCCTTGCAAGACAGAGCTGTCCAGGACGCACTCTCTCGGTCACCGTCTAGCTGAGGCTGCCTTAGTTTCTCCTCCATTTCTGAAGGCAGGGTGGCCAGACGCCCTAGTTGATAGTTTCTTGTTCCTTTCAGCATGTCTCATTCCCCTTTCCATCGCCTTATCCTCTCCGTGCTCCTGATGGACCATCAGCCGTGCATCTTCTTGGGGATCTCTGAGTGATCCATCGCTTCTCTCGGGGTGTTTTCTGGCTGCTCTGTCTTTTGCGTTTGACAATTTGTAATGTGTCTCCACGTGGATATCTCAGAGTTCATTCAACTGTTGGTTGGGGAGTGTGTGCTTGGTCGTATTTAAAAGGAGAACAGTGGTCCAACATTTGACTTCCAACGGAAAGGTCGGCTGTTCAAACCCACCAGTCGCTCCACAGGAGAAAGATGCAACTGTGTGAAGACTCATTGGCAATTAGCATTCTTTATGACTTCATTAGAACTGAGTTACTTTCTAGGGTTTTGTTCACTCTAACCACAAGATCTCCCTTTAGCACTTTTCTTGTTACACAGAGCTGTTCGTGATACACTCTTGGTGTGTATCTGGGACTCTTGTGTTTGTTTGTGTGTTTGTTTGTTTGTTGGTTGTTTTGAGGAGAGGGAAGGCCATTATGACTTCAAATATTCTTTCTGCTCTTTTCTCCTTTCTCCTTATAAGACTCCCATCTTCCCAGGTTGATATTCTTGATGGCATCCCACAGGTCTGGGAGGACTATTCCCTGTCCTTGATTTGTATTTTTTTAACTCTAATCCTTAGGATAGTGCATAAATCCAATACTAGTCCATAAGTCTGATACTAGCCCATAAAGCTTTAAGTCCCTCTTCAGACTCATGCAGCCACATGCAATGATGCAGCATGCCAGAAGATCACAGGCCGTTAGGTGCAAAGTCTTGTGGATCAATGACAGTGGAAGCATCTCAAGGCTCTGGCAATCTGGGTCAGCCAGCAGGAAAGTAAAGGCAGAGAGAGAAGGGGAGGTTCCCAGGACCCTCTGTGTTAGACAGGGTTTTCTAGAAAAACAAAACTCTTATGATTTTTTTAGATAGATAGATAGATAGATAGATAGATAGATAGAGTATGAAGGAATATAACAGCTAATTAATCCACACAGCAGTACAGAGAGCTCAGTTCAACTCACTTCGGTGGAAGAGTTAATATACTAGAAGTCCATCAACTCAAAAGGGCTGCTGGGTCCAAGGTCAAGGAGGCAGACAGCTGAGTTTTCCCAAGGGCAATGCAGGCAGTCTGGCCACAGGCAGCAAAAAGCAGGGCAGGTCATCAACAGTCAGCAAACTCGGAAACTTAGTGAAGCAGGCCAAGATGGGATATTGAACTCAAGCAATGCAAGATGACAGGATCCAAGAGCCTCAAGCTCAAGCAATGTACACACCAGCAGCATGGCAAGGCAGGTCTCAAAGGAACCTCAAGCTCTAACATGATCCACGGGTTGGCTGTCCCACAGGTAGTGTAGCTCATAAGTTGAGGCAGAGATTTAGCTAAAGTAGCCGCATGCTGGTCCAATCACCAGAGAGCAAGAGAGAGAGGGGAGGGGCTCTCTGAGCCTATAATCTCTCTGCCTTCCAATCGAATTGTGACTTGGTTAATCCCACATGCTCCTATTGGCCAGGTTGGCACAATGAACCTACCTATCACACCCTTCTTATGAGAAGGCCACACCCACAAGGAGGCGCCATCAGGCTGTGATCTGATTAACAGGTTGAGTACCACCCCTATCCTTTTATACATCAAATTGACATGAAAGTCAGTGACTACCACAGCTGTTAGTCTCATAGTAAGCCGTTTGATATCACCAGCCACTCCAGACGAGGCTTTCTGCTCCCATCAATAGCTACCATCTCAGAAACCCACAGAGGCAGTTCTACTTCTTCCAGCACGGCCGCTCTGTGTTGGAATTGACTCAATGGCATGAGTTTGGTGTAATACGATTGCCATCATATAGGCAAATGACTGAGGAGCAGGATGCTTCTATCCCAGTGCGTAATTGCTAAAGGGCTCTGCTGGCACTGGGAGTTAGGTTGGTGGTTCAAATACATCAGCACATCCAAGGGAGAAAGGTGGGGCCGTCTGGCCCTGTAAAGACGTGAGGATCAAAGCCCTTCCTAAAGGAGCAGTCCTAGTCTGGTCCGTAGGGATAGGCTCAATACAGTGGGCTGCTTGCATTGGTTTGGTTTGCGTGGTGGGGGCTTGTAACTCCCAGAGGCAACGCTTTAATCAAAGGGATGTTCAGCTTGTGTTCTGAGCCAGGACATCATAATTCCCATCACTGTCGGGGACCACAGACACCTCTGGTCCACAGAGACAACAAATACCCATCCGAGTACATTCTGGGAAAATCCGAGTTCAATTGGGCAGCGAATAACCCACCCACCAATTTGTGCTTCTCTTCCACTGTTTCTTGCCATTAATCATGCCCCTCACCCTTGTGCCGGCATTCAATATCGGTGGAAGAATACTATGAGAAATCTTGGGGCCTGAAGATGATCAGAGCTCTGGAATTCCTTTGTTTCAGCATCTATTTTGTGTAGGCACGACATGCTATCTTGGTGAAGAGCCAAAAGATGCTAGCCTGAGGCAGGGTTTCAGAGCATCCTGACAGTTTTCCAAATGGTAGGAGCAGCATCACTGAAGTTGAAGGTACCAAGGACCACCAAAGGACAGACTGACACATCTTGGAGGAAGTACAGCCAGATTGCTCCTGGAGGTGAGGGTGAGGGGACCTCGTCTCACATGCTTTGGACGTATTATCAGGAGAGACCAGTCCCTGGAGAAGGACCTCATGCTTGGGAAAGTAGAATTTGAGCAGAAAGGAGGAAGGCCTTCAAGGAGCTGGCTTGACACAGTGGCCGCAACAAGGGGCTCAGGCACAGGAACCATTGTGAGGGTGGAGCAGGACCGGGCAGTGCTTTGTCCTGTTGTGTCTAAGGTGGCTGTGCATCGGAAGTGACTGGAC
>NW_022103925.1:4673172-4674899 GCF_000313985.2 Echinops telfairi
TCTGTCTGGCCATGACTTCATGAGGAATGGTTCACTGTGACTCGAGTGAATGTTTACACACCGCGTAGGTTTTCCGTTCCATGATTCAAGCACACGTTGTTTCATCACATTCATGGCTGCCCCCACAGTGCAACCAAGAGCCCTCGTCCCAATTCCTCCCCGACTCTCCCATTGCCATTCTTCCTTCTCTCCTCTCCCTCCCGGCCTCCTGAGCCCCACTCCTGGGCAACAGGCTGCCCTGTTGACCTCGTGCAGCTGGCTATTCTAAGGAGTGCCTACCTCCAGGCCGATAACACTAGGTCTACAACATTTCTCATGTCTCTAGCTCAATAGACGCGTGAATGAAACTGCCCATTTCGTAAAAATAAAACAAAACACCAAACTCCTGATCTTTAAAAACAACATTATACACTATTAACTTATAGACAAAACTGTGTGATACTATTTAACTTTATACAACACAGGCGACTTTAAGTTGGACGTAGCATAAGGGTCGCTTGGGTTGGAAAGATATAGAAGTGAATGGGGTGGAGGCTAGCCTGTCAATCAGGTCACAGTCTGATGGTACCTCCTGGTGGGTGTGGCCCTCTCATAAGGAGGATCCTGGGAACTTCCTCTCTCTCTCTGTTTCAACTTCCTGTTGACAAGCCTGGTGGATAGCTGAGGCTGAGACCTGCCACAGCCCTGGAGATGAATCCATCGCCATTGGATCCACAACACTTTGCACCCACCAGCCTGTGACCTTCCTGCAGTTTGCATCATTGCACGGGACTGTGTGACACTGAAGAGGGACTTGTGTACTAGTACTGGACTTATGGACTTGATCTGGACTTGGCTGGGAGGTTTGTATATGAGTACTTCTTGATAGAATGCTCTCTCTTATACATCTATGAGTGTCTCTGGATTTGTTTCTCTAGTCACACAGAAGGCTTAGAAGAAAATGGATATGTATGTATCTCATTAAATGGATAGAAGGCAGCATAAATGGTAGGAGGTAGATGTGAACTGTTTCTGTCATTTTCATCGAGGGACTCGAGATGAGTCAAAATCACACATCGTGTACTCTTAGGTCACTGTTCACCTGATAGGTTTGTTCATTGAAAGCTGGGCCAGGGGGTGAGTTCATTGCCAGGCTTAGAGGGTGACTGCGGGCTGTCTGGGGTTCCACCCGTCTCTATGAACAGATCACAATGAGGCTTGTAAGGTTTGAACCTCTGGCTTTCTCACTGAGGACCATGGGAAGCCCCCAGAGGGTTCTGCGAAGAATGAGAGACGGGAGAGAAAGAGAAGAGTCGTGATGGTCACCACCATTCTAGCCTGTGGCTCTGGAAGAAAGACAGCTCTCCTAAGTGCTGGCACCAGATGTCCAAGAGCCGAGCAAAAACAATTCCAAGGGAAACAATCCCATTAGATGCCAGCATTAATATAAAAAGAAATTTACTTTTTATCGTGAACTGGTGAAGCTGCACGGCGGTCAGTTTTCCATTCTATAGTCAGACGCACTTTGTTTCCTCTCATTGACTGCATTCCCCACAGCGTCACATCACGTACCCCACTTCCTCCCTGCACTTCCTGTTTCCTTCCTGCCCTTTCCGGTGTGAACTCTGTCCTTGGGTCAAAGCTGCCCTTTTGATCTCAAGTAGTTGATGACACTACGTCTCGGAACCTCCCGAGTGTCTGCCTTCGTGATGAGCGAAGCTTTAACACCGTATCCTGTCCCTGGAAGT
>NW_022103925.1:4675846-4677046 GCF_000313985.2 Echinops telfairi
TTCTCCCTGTTGTGGACTAGTGGTTGCACAGGGGACTGCTAACAGCAAGGTAAGCAGTTCGAAACCGCCAGCCACTCCACAGGAGAAGATGCGGCTTCCTACTGCCATAAAGAGTGAGAGTCTCGGAACCCCACGGGGCGATTCTACACTGTGCATTATGAGTTAGAATCGACTCGATTTGAGTACCTTCCATTCCACCCAACTTAACACCGTGGTCCGTTGAGCCCAAGGCTGTATCTTCCTTTCTTGCCCTCCCCTCCTCTCTGACCCTTGCCTCAGAGCAATCAACCCTGGGCTGGTGCTGGGGGTGGGGGTGGGGGGTGCTTCTCATTCACCCTCCTGCCTTGTGAAATTGGGGGAGGTCAGGTGTCTCCTCCATGCCAGACACACACCCGAAGCAACCAGGTCGGAACAGGTGATCCCTGACGTTTCCCTCTCGGCTGCTGTTTGGAAGTAGATCACCAGGACTTGCTTGCTAGTCTGTCTTATTTTGGGCGTGCTGCTATCTGAAGCACTGGGGTGTCACTCCCAGCATCACAGCATGGCAGGCACCAGTCAGGTAAGGTGACGGAGGAGGAGTGGAACCGAGACCAGGAGGTGCATCTGTTCATCCGGTGTGCATGACATTAGCCCTCTGGGTGCCAGGCACAGGTCTAGGAACCAAAGGTGCGGGCGGAGGCACAGCAGAGAGGTGAGGAGCAGGCAGACAGGGTGCAGAGACAAAGGTTAAACACTGACGTGTGCTCATTACCGCCACTGGTCAGATGGCTGAGCCCACTTCTTCGATCCTTCGCCGTTGTATTGAGGATACATTGTAACCACAGCCTTGACCTTGCTGGCCTGCCCCGCTCACGTGGAGCCAGCAGTCCAATGACTTGGCTCTGCCATGATGGAGTCCCCTGGACGATGACAGGATGTGACCTGCCCTCCCTGGGAGTCACCAAAATGGCGAGACCTGAGCCCAGAACCCACCCCTGTCTCTGTTCTCCTTGCCCTTCATCCCCAAGGACCCGGCCTTCCCACCCCCACCCTTCAAAGACAAAGGCCATGTGAGGAAGACTTCCCAGCAAAGGAGCGGAATGTCCCTTCTGACCAGGATAGTTTTCAGAAAGGCCCAAGGGCCCTATACGATCGTGTGTCCTGCCATGACTGCGGCCAGGGAAGAGATCCACATCGCATTGCCACTCTGCTACCTGCAAT
>NW_022103925.1:4678399-4682991 GCF_000313985.2 Echinops telfairi
AGTGAGACAGTGAGTGAGTGTGACAGTGAGACAGTGAGACAGTGAGTGAGTGAGACAGTGAGTGAGTGAGTCAGTGAGTGAGTGAGGAAGTGAGTGAGCGTGAGACAGTGAGTGAGTCAGTCAGTGAGTGAGACAGTGAGTAAGTGAGGCAGTGAGTGTGTGAAGCAGTGAGTGTGTGAAGCAGTGAGTGAGAGAGACAGTGAATGAGTGAGACAGTGAATGAGTGAGTCAGTGAGTGAGTGAGGCAGTGAGTGAGTGAGGCAGTGAGCAAGTGAGGTAGTGAGAGAGTGAGACAGAGAGTAAGTGAGGCAGTGAGTGAGTAAGACAATGAATGAGTGAGGCAGTGAGTGAGTGAGTCAGTGAGAGAGTGAGACAGTGAGAGAGAGAGAGACAGTGAGAGAGTGAGACAATTAGAGAGTGAGTGAGTGAGACAGTCGGGCCCTTGTTAAAATAGAGCCTCCACCCACCTCCGACTGTCACCGGGACCCTCATGGTGCAGGGGCTAAGTGCTGGGCTGCTAACCAAAAGGCTGGCGGTTTGAATCCACCGCTGCTCCCTAGAAGAAAATGGTGGAAGATTTCCACTCTGGGGGCTCATTTTACCCTGCCCCATGGGCTCACAAGGAGCCAGCATTGACTTCGTTCTGCTGGTCAGGGGGTATGGGCTGGGTTAGGAACCCTTCACTTCCCCCGTATTGTGCCTCGATCTTTGTCATGGCCTCCCTGCTGGCTGCGTCCCCCCTCCACCTCCACCCAGGCTGGTTTGCTTCGGGGACTTTCTTTAGCCCGTGGGATGGTAGCCGGTCCACCACTGCTGAAGCATGACGTGGTCTTAGACGGGTGGGTTTGCTCACGACCGTCATCATGAGAATCCCTTGCTCCAGGTGTGCAGATGCAGGGTGTGGACAAGGAAGACTCGCTTACTGCAGCGTGCCAATGGCTGGGCTGGCCCGTGCCGCAGCAAAAGCCGGCTGCGACAGTGATGCAAATGTGTATAGCAGGGCCAATCCTGGCCAGGTGCCAGGTAGACACACAAATAAATATGTAAACGCTCACGTAGCAAAAAGTGGGATAACATCGCTTTTGCAGGTTTTCGCAACTATATAGATCTACCTAGAGAGGTGGACCAACAAACAATGGCAGTAACAAATAATAATAATAACAACAACAACAACAAGCCTGTGCTGGGGAAGAGAAGACTGGGAACTCTAACAAAATGACAGTTACGTGTGACTTGTTCCAGGTTTGCTTCCCAGCAGCATTCCCATCTCTCCGACCCTTCCCTGAGGAATGCCGCTCCCTGTGATGAGAGACAACATGAACCACTTTAAAACGGGAGTTGGAGCATCCTCGACGGGATGGGGAACCAAAGGAAGGCTGGAGAGGCAAGAACGAGGCTACGGGTTGGATGGGGGAGAAATTCCCAATAAACTCTCATAGAACGACGGCCCTTGCTGCCCTCCTAGAACGAGCAGGTGCCTTGTTTTGATGTGGAAAACCCCTCACGACAATGTCCCTAACCTTCTCTAACCAATGCCCTTTTCAATTTCCTTAACACTTCTTCACAATAAGTCCCCATAGTCATCCCGTGACCCTTAAGAAAATGGTCAAGCTGGGTGCTCTTGTTAGGTGCCGCCACTGCCTCTTGGTCCTCGTACCGATTCTGCACGAGCCCAATGAAGTGTTCCGGAATTCTCCTTCTTCTGACGTCTATCTGTAGTTTGCTATCATCAGCACAGGCCAGTGCCCTGTCAACGAAACACGGGTAACGTCTTTCTGGTACCCTCCGGACATCAGCACTGACGTCCTTGTTCCGTCTCATGCTCTGAATGGGCCGGAGCCTCTCTGAAACAACTGTTGCAACTGCTGCTGGATGATCTGCAGAGAAGATTTATTTGCATGTGATAGCTGCGATATTTTTGTATGATTAGAGTACTCTGGAATGGCTACCAATATGGATCTCTTCCACTCAGTTGGTGAAGGAGCTGTCTTCCCGTTTCTCGGGCATAGATGAGCGACTGTCTGCACTGCTTCCTCAGCTTGCTGAAACGTTCCCGTTGGTGTTCTAGCAGCTCCTGGAGCCTTGTTTTTGGATGATGCTTTCAGTGCAGCTTGAACTTCTTCCTTCAGCACCATTGATTCTTGTCCATACGCTACCTCCTGAAATGGCTGAAGGTCGACGAGTTCTTTTTAACATGTGTGGAAATAAAAATCTATATATACACGAAAGTAGGAGGATGGATGGGGAGATGAAATCGCACGCCCTCAAGGTTCTTGCATTGTCCGTACAATGACAGAGGATTCGAGGTGGGGTGTGATAAGCTGAGCATGCACACTGCAATGCCCTGCAGCAGACATCTGAAACGCATAAAGAGGCTTGGCTAACAAGCTGACAGTTGGGATAGGACGGGATTCTAAAAATCCCTTCGTTAAAAACAAAAATACAGAAGGACGAAAATGAAGACTGGAGAAAACCGATAGAAAACAAATATGAAGGTGTGAGAATTAAACTCAACCATATCTATAACGACCGCACACTCATATAGGAACTGCAAGCCCCAATTAGGAGGCAGGGGTTTAAAAAGAAAGATCTAACTAGATGCTGCTGTAAGTGTGAGTGGAGATCCAAAGATACAGCTGGATTAAGAGGAAGGATGCAGAAATCTGTACCATGGGTGTGATGGTGAGGGATTACGTCATCTAGACATCCCTGGGTAAGGGTAGGGATAGAGCCCAGACTATCAAATGCATTGCTCCTGTTGAGACCTCTTGTGTCCTATGTCTTTTTGTGTAAGACAGAGACCAAGCAGAGTCGAATCCTCTTTGGCCCTTTGCCTCCTGCCGGAGCTGGGTCTTGTGTCTGGGTCTTACATCTCCTGTTGGGTCACCTGCTCATCCCAGGAGCCATCCGTGCACTACTGATGGTGGATTCACGCAGCTGATATCGGACCTCTGTATCCACCAGCCTGTATCCCCGCTGTCTCTGTTCTGCCTCCTGCTTCCTGTTGATCAGCTTCCATGAGTCAAGAGAAGGCTGCCCTAGACTTGGCTGGACTTAGCTATTTCTACAACGGTGTAAGCCATTTCTTGATAAAAATCTCTTTCTGCGAACAACACATACCAGTGTCTGGTTTTGCTTCTCTGGAGAACCCAGCCTAACACAGGGGATACACCACCAGTGTGGACTAAGCGTTTGAGGTAGTTTATTGTGCCAACCTGGCCGATCAACACAGGTGGGGTTAATTGACGGGCGGAGGGATAAATGGCTCAGTGAGCCTCACCTTTCGTGTTCTCAGGTCTCTTGCTTCCTGATGGCTGGACCAGGATGCAGCTGCCTTAGCCAGTTCCCTGCTTCAACTGGCAAGGCTCACTGCCTGCAAGACATCCCTGAGGAGAAGCCACATGGACCTACCCCGATGCAGCCCTGGGTGCTGGAGCAGCCGTGTGGAGACCCCTGCCAGCGCTGAGATGCTTACACATTCACTGACTCGGCTTTCCTCCTGCAGTCGGTGTCATTGCATGTGTTTCGTGAGATGGAGGAGGACTTTGTGGATTGGTGTTGGACTTGTGTTAATGTTGGACTTGTGCGCTTGGGCAGCACTGGGTTGGGATATTTTCTTGATGTGTACCTAACCTTTATATAAAACTCTCTCTTATACATGAGTTTCTGTGGATTTGTTTCTTTAAAGTACCCAGACTAACAAACAGCATTAATGAGCTCAAACGGCTATGCTAGTCTCCCTTCTGACAGAATCGATAGGAGTCCTGGAGGCCTAGTGGGTTACAAATTGAGCTGCTAACTCCAAGGTCAGTCGTTCTAACCTGCGATGCCCCTCAAGGAAGGAAAATGAGCGTTTTACTCATCCCTGCATAGATATTTTCAGTCTTGCAAACCCACAACGCAATGAGTCAGAGTCAACTCAAGGGCGGTGAGTTTGCCTTTTACGTTTGAGATGTCAAGACACGGGGTTCACCCAGTGAGTATGAGGGATATTTCAGACTGATAACGTTGGCCAATTCTCCAAGAAGATAGGAAATCTCAAATCCAGTGCTGACGACTCGCAGCAGCCCTAGAGGACACAGTAGAATTTCACTGCTGGGTTTCCGACATGCTAACTCTCTACGGGGGTCTAAAGCCTCATTTCTCTCCTGCGGAGCGACTGTGGATTGAAACTGCTGAGCTTGCAGTTAGCAGCCCGATTTGTAACCCAAAGCACCACCGGAGCTCCTTCAAGAAGACTTAACAACCGTGGATGTCCATTTGACCCCTCACAGAATTCCCAAATGCATAGAGCAAACCCTGGCTGAGCTAACGGGGATGTAAAGGTTCACACTTGTCCCTAGAGATGCTTTCCCTCTCGCTCGGTCATTGGTAATAATAGTACCAACAGCAACCAAAGGACAAGGAGATCTGAACACCAATGTTAAGTAGCACGGAAAGGAGCCTGGCGGCACAAACAGGTAAGCTTCGGGCTGCTAACCGGAAGGGCAGTGGTGAGTGCCACCCAGCCACAGGCATGGGACAAACCTCAACCACCTGCCTCCAAGAGACTGCAGCCGTTCTTCGCTGTCACACTCGGGGTGGCTTTGGCA
>NW_022103925.1:4683351-4685295 GCF_000313985.2 Echinops telfairi
ACTCAACTCGCTCTGGCCGTCCACCACCCATTCCATATTCTTTTGCCAGCACCATAATTCAACCACGTCGATTCTCCGGGGATCTCCCTTCTTCGCTGTCCAACCTTCACATGCATACGAGGCGACTGCAAATAGCATGGCGCAGCAACACTGGTGACGGTTCTTATTAGATGTCTGTCTTTCTACATCGACAGGTGGAGGCTCTTCACGTAGTCTAGCTCACGCCTCGTCCGCATATGGGTTGCATCTATGTTCTCTTATTCTGTGACTTCACGTTCAAGTCTTTTAGGACACTTGGTCATACGTAAGAGACTTTCCCTGAGCTTAATAATTTTCTATGCAAGACAACAGTCTCAACCTTATGGTCTGTGTTAGTCTGGGTTAACTAGAGAAACAGCCAGAGACACTCCTTTTGCATAATAGAGAAAGTTATATCAAAGAGTATCTGTATATTAAGAAAACATCCTGGCCCAGTCCAGATCAAGTCCATAAGTCCGATATTAGCCCTTATGTCCCATCCCAGTCTATAAATTACTCTTCAGACACACGCAACGCATGCAATGACGCCAAATGCAGGAAGATCACAGGCCAGTGGGTGGAAAGTCTTGCGGATCCAGTGGCAGTGGACGCATCTCAGCACTGGTAAGGGTCTCCATGTGGCTGCTCCAGCTCCAGGGCTCTGGCTCCTCAGCACAGCTCCATGTGGCTTGTCATCAGGAAGAGGAAGAAGAGTGAGTGTGTGTGCCCCGCCTACAGGGGGGAAGACAGGAGTTCCCAGCATCCTCAGGAGAAGGCCACGCCCACACAGAGGCCTCATTGGCTGTGACCTGATTGACAGGCTAGACTCCACCCCTTCATTCAAGTTGACAGGAGATGATGTCACTGCCACACGGTCCTATGGTATTCTTCTGTTTATACACCCCAGGGTTGAAAACTTTGTCATTCACGTATCTGCTTTTGGAAGCTCTATTTTCCTCTAGGCAGCCCATGTTAGAGTTCGAATACTTCACCCACCAAGGCCATCTTCAAAGCCATCCATTGTCTCTGGTCTTCCTTGTTCCCTGTCCAGTTTTTGCACGTATAAGACATGACAAAAGATGCCGTGCTTGGTATCAGACTTTCCCGTACCTTACAGTTGGATAACAGTATCCAGAAAGATAGGGGCTGAGGGGTTGGGGTTTGGGGAGACCTCTACTAAAGGAGCAATTCAAGGGCACACACCAAACATCAAAGCAAGTGGCCGGCCTGTCCTTGTGAGCAAGGCCTTGAGCAGAACTTGCGGGCTCAGTAAGAGAATTAGTCATCACCTAGAGCTGTGTTCCTCTCCCTACCCCTTCCTTGACCCGGAGAAATCAAAGGACTGGGGGCGGGGGGGGGATCAAAAACAAAACCCTGGAAGTGCTGAAAAGTGTATAGTTACAATTTCAGGCCATGATGCTTCAGAAAGATGAGAAATAGTTCTTGCTTTCTGGAGGAGAGAAAATGCCAAGGCCAATCACCTTCCAAGGCAAGGCCTAAGCAAGCATGATCTAGTTAAGCTGCGAACGCGCCTTCTACAGAGCTCCCTGTGCCTCTCCCAGAAGATGGATGGTGTAATTATACTCGGGAGAGAAAGGTTAAGAAACTATCTTGGAACTTATTAAACATGACACGCAGCAGCGTTTCGGTCTTGTGTTGCTTTTTTTTTTCTTCAAGTGCACTTTAAAATAATTACGTTTTTAATGGAATATATAAATACCTTACCCCACTTAGGCAAACTGTGGAGCAATGTGCTGTGGAGTGGTGATTTTGTGGAGTCTGATAAGCCAAGTTCCTGGGAAGAAGATGGGGACCCAGGGACACTTCTCCCCAGGGTTGGGTGGGTGGGCAGTGGGGGGGGGGTTGTCAAATAGATAAAGTATCTGTAGGTGGCTGCGTGTGTATGTCAATCAATGGGGGCAGAAG
>NW_022103925.1:4686191-4687607 GCF_000313985.2 Echinops telfairi
AACAGTGAGTAGCACAGGAGCTTAGCGAAGCAGGCCCTGATGGGATCTCAAACTCAAGTGATGAAGGCCACAGGATCCACCAGTCTCAGGCTCAAGCCATGTATGAGACAGCAGCATGGCAACGTAGGTCTCAAAGGTGCTCAAGCTCTAGGGACAAGATCCACATGGCTTGGCCAGCAGGTAGCGCAGCACACTAGCTCAAGCAGCTGTTCTCTGGTCCCATTACCAGGAAGGAAGAGGAAGATGGGATGCTGGCCGTCTTTATTTATCTCGATCACCCTCCAAGGAAGCTACAATCTGATTAAAGTCTGCCCACATGTTCCTATTGGCCTAGTTGGCACAATAAACCTAACTATCACAGAAAGAGACTGGTATCAAGAAATGGCTCACGAACTTGTAGAGATCGGTAAGTTCAGTCTGGTTCAAGTCAGACTTCTCCTGACTTGTGGAAGCCAGCAAAGGGGAAACAGGATGAAGGTGCAGACATGGGGTGTGCAGAGTGGGGGCACAGTCTGGTGGATGCAGAGATAAATCAATCCACCCTCAGTAATCTGTTGACAGCTCCTGGGATGGGCAGGCAATGCAGTGGGAGATCAGGGAACCAGATGCAAGATCCAGCTGTGGCAGAGGTTGAAGGGCCACAGAGGATTAGACGCTGCTCGGTCTCTCCCTTATACAAAGGGCCACACACCCAAGGTGATGTAATCAGGCTGTGACCAGATTGATAGGGTAGGCTCTGCTCCTACCCTTACCCAGGCATGTCTAGTGGACATCATCCCTCACCATCATATTCCGCCAACCCATCCCTCAGTCCACAGCCAGCTCAGTCATTCTACCATGAGGACTTCCAAACCCAAACCATGGATGTCCCCTTGTCTTCCATGCACAGGCTCAAGGTGATGGGGTGGCACCTGGGCAGCACAGGCACCCCGAGATTCCTGCTCAGAAAGGCCAACTCAGCTTCCTGCTCTGCTGTTGATCTGTGTTCTGTCCCGATACGCATCCGAAGCTTTGCTTATACAAGTGTACACTTGTACACATATCCAAATTGCAATGGGTTCCACCCGCCTTGCAAACAGATCTGCCAGTTGGGGTATGGGCATTCTGAGACCTTCCTTTCCTGGCTTCGGCCTGAGTTTTCAGCCCCACACCTCTCCCTTCCCACGCCTCTCCCCACCACATGAACCTCAACTCACCCACTGCCTCTCCTCTCCCTCGGACCAGGCCACCCTGCCTTCTGCCCTCTGCATGAACGGCCCTCCGCAGCCCATCTACCAAGCTCACTCCCTTCCTTCCCACACCACCGCTCCACATGCCACCTGGCCCTCCCTGGAAAATAGAGGCCCAGAAGCACCACCATTTGCTGTCAGAAGCCACTCACGGCAGCCCCGGGTGGGTCTGAGGAGAACTCTGCTG
>NW_022103925.1:4689186-4690456 GCF_000313985.2 Echinops telfairi
ATAAAAACAAATTAAATGGAGCACATAAAGATCGATATCCTAGACATTGGTGAGCTGAAATGGGTTGGTATTGGCCACTTTGGATCAGAAAATCGTTTACTATGCTGGGAACAATACAATCAAGAGGAATGGAGTGACATTCATTATCAAAAACAAACATGGCAAAATCAGTCACAAAGTACAATGTTGTCTGTATAGGGTTATAACCATCCAACTTCAAGGAAATCCGATCAGTAAAACTATTGTTCAAATTTGTGCACCAACCACAAAAGCTAATGATGAAGAAGTCTACCAATGACTTGAGTCTGAAATTGATCAAACATGCAATCAAAATGCATTGATAACTATTGGCACTTGGATTGCAAAAGTTAGAAACAAAGAGGAAGGAACAATAGTTGGACAACATGGACTTGGTGATAGAAAGGAAGCTGGGATCACAGGATAGAATTTTGCAAAACCAACAACTTGTTCACAGCAAACACCTTTTTCAACAACACAACAAGTAACTATACACACGGACGGACGTCCCCAGATGGAATACGCGGAAGGACTACGTCTCTGGGAAAATACTGGGGAAGCTCAGTGTCAGCAGTTAAAACCAGCCCAGAGGCCGACACTGAACAGCGAATCAGTTGCTCCTACGTAAATGCAGGTGACGCTGAAGACAACTGAAACAAGTCCACAAGAGACAGATATGCCCTTCCGTCTACCCCACCCATACTTTCAGAACATCTCGCGAGCAGACCGGACACCTTGAACACTAAGGACGGAAGACCCGATGAGCTGTGGGAGGACATCAAGAACATCGCACACACAAAGTAAAGCTTCGTTAAAAAGACAGGAGAGAAAGAAAAAGTCCACGTGGGTGTCGGAAGAGACTGAGAAACCTGCTCTTCATCAGAGGGTGACTCAGGCAAATGAAAGAACGGATGAGGTCAAGGAGCTGAATCGAAATTTTCAAAGGGCAACGCAAGAAGACAAAGCCATATATTATTACGAAATGTGCAAAGACCTGGAGTTAGAAATCCCAAAGGGAAGAATGGGCTCAGCATGTCTAAACTCAAAGAACTCAAAGAAAACATTCAAACCTCGCGTTGAAAGCTTGAAAGAGTCCCCGGGCAACATATTGAGCGAAGCCACAGGGAACGAGTCAACATCCCACCATCTCAGGAGGTAGCAGATGAGCCAGAGCCAATGGGGCTGAAGGAAGAAGTTCAGGCTGCTCGGAATGCACTAGCCGAAAACAAGGCACCAGGAAATGCCCCAACAA
>NW_022103925.1:4692407-4693735 GCF_000313985.2 Echinops telfairi
AGATGCAGTCCTGTGTTGGTCCAGGTAGACTAGACAAACAAGTGCAGAGACACTCATATGTGTGTGAGAAGGAGCTTTATATGAAACAGCAACTGTACATTGAGAAAACACCCCAGCCCAGTCCTGATCAAATCCATAAGTCCGATATTAGCCCGTATGTCTGATACCAGTCCATAAAGTCCTCTTCAGACTCATGCAACACATGCAATGCAGGAAGATCCCAGGCCAGTGGGTGGAAAGTCTTGTGGATCCAGTGGTGGTGGAAGCATCTCAGCACTGCCATAGGTCTCCATGTGGCTCCTCCAGCCCCAGGGCTCTGGTTCCATAAGCATAGCTCCATGCGTCTTGTCACAGGAAGATGAAGCAGAGAGAGTAGGTCTGTCCTCTAGCGAGCTATTTATCTCCGTAGCGCCTCCAAATGAGATCATCAAGCTGCGACCTGATTGACAGGCTAAACTCCACCCCTGGACTCTTAACAGTCTCCAGTTGACACCAGATTATGTAACTACCACAAACCCGTAAATGAACAAAGTGTGAACTAGAATATGTGAAAAACTTACCACCTATTTAAAAAAACTAGACTTCTAATAAGAAAAACCACCAAAGCTGCTGTACCACGCTGTTTTCAATCGCCTCATGCGTGTGTGAAAGCTGGAGAGTGAACAAAGAAGAAGACGGCAGAAGTACTGACGGCTTGGAATCACGGTGTGTGTAAGACAGCAGTGACAGTGCTGAGGACTGCCGGAAAGGAAAACAAGCCCGTCTTGGAGGAAGTACAGCCGTGTGCTCCTCTGAAGGCAGGATGGAGAGACCTCATCTCACATATCTTAGACATGCCATCAGAAGCCCCTGGTCCCGGGAAAGGGACGCCATGCTTGAAGAAGCACAAGGTCAGGGAGAAGAGGAAGATTGACAAAGAGATGGATTGACACGGTGGCTGCCGAAAGGGGCTGAAACCCCACAGTTGTAAGGATGGTGACCAGGCAGTGTGGCCTGCTATTACACATCGAGTCCCTGCGAGCTGGAACACAACTGATGGGACCCTGGCAGCAGCAACAGGTACTTCACAACGGGATCACATGGCTGGAAGCAAAACACATGGACAAACCCTCACGCTCATTCATGAAGAAATGTAATCTGAAACATGGGTGAGATACCACCTTCTTCTCATTTGATTGGTATTTGAGAGTTCATGGTGAGGAGGGAGAAATGTGTGATGGATTGCTTCAGTCAGTTGGTGAGTTAGTTAATTGTGCCAGCCTGGCCAATAATCACATGTGGTGCTGGTTGAAAGGCGGAGGGATAAATGGGTGGTGAAGCCTCGCCTT
>NW_022103925.1:4695184-4706647 GCF_000313985.2 Echinops telfairi
ACAAGGATCTACATATAACCTCCTTTCTGGGGGCAGACAACAGAAAAGTGGGTGAAGGGAAACGTCAGACAGTGTAAGATATGAAAAAATAATAATAATTTATAAATTATCATTCATGAGGGAGCGGAGAGCGGGGTGAGGGGGTAAAATGAGGAGCTCATACCAAGGGCTCAAGTATAAATCAAACGTTTTGAGAATGATGAGGGCAACAAATGTACAAATGTGCTCACCACACAATGGATGTGTGTATGAATTGTGATAAGAGTTGTGTGAGCCCCAATAAGATGATGTACATATATGGTAAAACAGGGTTAGACCAGCTCTCACCTGATTTTGAATCCCCTCATTCCATAAGAGGATTCAGATGGTGAGCTAATGAGTACAGGAAAGATGAAATTGTTCAAAAAATGATTGTGGTAATGATTATACGACCCTTCGTAATGTGATTGACCTATTGAATCGTATGATATGTGGCTGTAGTGCTAATAACACTGTTCTTTTTAGATGACATGAGACTCCAGATGTCCCTCGCCCCCCAAAACATATCAATCAAACTCACTGCCCTCGAGTCAATTCCAACTCACAGTGACCCTATTTCTGAGGCTGGAAATCTTTATGGGTGCAGACAGCCTTATCTTTTTCCCAAGGAGCAGCTGGTGGGTTCAAACCACAGACCTCCTGGTTATCAGTCCAATGCTGGCCCGGCAGCACCACCATTGCTATAACAAAGTGTGGCGCAGAAACTAGCTAGTCCCTGACTGTCAGAAAGAATCGTGTCTGGAGTCCTAAAGGCTGGCTGCCAAACAAGCAGCTCTCTAAGTGAGGCATCGACTAAGTCCGCGGGAAGAAACACACCAGCCTGTGAGCTTCAAGGATATAATATAATATATTACATATAATATAATCCAAATCTAAAGGAAAGAAAGGCATCAGAGCTTGAGTTATGAACACCTCATATCAGAAGGGATGGGTGACAGTGGAAACCCAAAGTCTACCTGCAGGTCCCACCCATGGGTCCAGCCTCCTGTGAATCCCCTCTGGTCATAGTCGAGGGACGTGGGTAGGCCGCGATCAGACAGAGGGCATTGTAAAGCTGATGATGGCAGGGGAAGTTAGGGTAAAATGTAAGACCTTATCAGTTGATCTCAGTTTTGACCCATTTGAAAGCTATGTCATTAAAAAAAAGTGGGGGGGGGGAAATACACATGGATGAAGTGGTTCTCAACCTTCCTAATGCCGCCAGACTTTACTATAGTTCCTCATATTGTGGTGACCCCCAGCCATAAAGTCATTTTCATTGCTACATCATAGCTGTAATTTCGCTATTGTTATGAATTGTAATGTAAATATCTGATATGCAGGATGTATTAGGGGACCCCTGTGAAAGGGATGTTCAGCCCCCAAAGGAGTCCCAACCCACAGGTTGAGAACCGCTGTTCTAGTGAGTCCCCTCTGACCATGGACCAGGGAGGTGACAGCCTGGCTACCACACAGAAGGCACTGGGAAGTGATTGTAGCAGATGCAGTTGGGTTAAAATTCAGCACCCTGTCATTTGATCTTCCCAATGGTCCATTTAAATTTGCTCCAGTTTTTAATATTTTCCTGCTTTGTTTTCTGTTGAGGGTTTTGTGTGTTTTTCTTTCTTATTGCTGTTGGTCATGTTTTTCTGCATATGACATCCAGGATAGGTAAATCTATAGGGGCAATAACTGGGTTAACGGTTCTGTGGAGTTAACGGTGCCGTGGAGTCGGGGGTGTGGGGGGGACTGGGGGAATGGGGCGCTAATAACTATGAGTACAAGAATGAAGAAAGTGTTCTAAAACTGATTCTGCTCTGATGAGGGCAACAAATGTATAGATGTGCTCTACACAATTGATCTATGTATTGTGATGAATTGTATGAGGCCCAATAAATTGATTTAAAAAACAAAAACAAAAAACTGATTCTGCTGACGATTGTACAATTCTTCTTGATAGGATTGAATGATCGACTTGTATGATAGGTGAATTACATGCCAATAAAACTGGGGTAAAAAAGAATCTTTCTAAATAACAAAGCCACTAAGACGCAGATCAAAAAGCACCAGGAATAAAATAAGGAAGGAAACCATCTACCTGAGGCGTCGTGCCAAATAAAAAGTTTTAAGAGCAGCCAGACAAGAAAAATGTGCATCTTCAAAGAAGCAACACTGCGACTGGTGGCTGCCGTAGCAGTTAGATGTCATGACACCGTGCAACTTGGAGAAGGATGGAGACCAACCTGTCCGTCAGGTCACAGGCTGAGGATACCTCTTGGGAGGTGGGGCCCTTTTACAAGAGAGACACTGGGAACCTCCTTCTCTCTCTGCCCCTTTGCCTTCCTGCTTGCTGGGACTCTGCCTGCCTCCAGAAGTGGCCCCAGGTGGGTCGCCCTACCCTGAGAGCAGTTGGCACGCTGCCATGTTTCTATGCAACTTTGGACGCACCAGCCTATGACCTCCCTGCAGCCCGCTTCACCTGTCTGCATCACTGGCCTGCAGCTGAGTGAGTCTGAAGTACATTAGAGCCCCAGACTTAAGTGAGATTGGGCCGAGGTGCCTTCTTAGTAAAAGATGACTTCTTGATATAAGGCTATTTCTCATACATAGATTAGCACCATGGGTTTTGTTCCCGAGACAACCCAGCCTAACACAGCTAGCTGTCTCTCGATCACAAACAAGACAAGGCAGAAGACAGTAGAATCACATCTATAAATACTTGCTAACTAGAATCTGATAGCCAGTAAAACAATTCTTAATAAAATCTAAATAAAGACGTGCTTTACGTAGATCAAAATTGAGTTCCTTTGTCGCCAAGAGGATGCACTGTAGGAAATGCTAAATAACTGACTTTAGGATGAATAAAAATAATCCCAGGGGGCATTCTTACGTGAAGGAATAGCATGTCAAGATATTAAATATTATCAATAATAACAATCCTACACAAACTCTCCCAGAAAATATCTTTTCCCCCAAATATCTTTATTAAGCTTTCATATCAAGGCTTTATGAGCCTCACAAAAAAAATAATTTGGAAGTATTCCTTTTCTGGATGTTCTTGGGAAGAGTGTGTGTAGGACCCAGGATTGTCAATACTTGGGAAAATTCACTGCAACGTCAATGGAAGCCTAAACTTTGTTCCACCAACCCCAAATTAAAAACCATGAACTTACAGCCTCCGGACAGGGCAGGGTAGAACTGCCCCCACTGTCCCGTTGGGCTTTTGAACCTTCACATCTTTATCTTTCTCCCTCTGAGAGGCTGGTGGGCTTGAACCACCGACCTTGCTTGAGGCTAGCAGCCCAATCGTAGCACCCCACCCCACCCCACCCGCCCCATCACTTTTCTTCACAGGAAAGGTTTTTAATAGCAGATTCAGTTCTCCGACAGACGTAAATCACCCCTGCTCCCACTTCTCTTATTCTCTGGTATTCCCTGCTGATGGTGACAGTGAAACACCGACTGGCTGTGTTTCGCATTAACCGTTGGGAGCTGGTAGCGAGGACTGCTGAGTGTGAGTTGGGAGAGACGCTGGTGGTGAAGGGTCAGGCTGTGTGTCAGCTCGCACAGTGATGCGGGCAGTGACGCAGAGATCTGACGTAACCTGTGGGTCGTGAGTCACGTGACGAGGTAGTCCTCCTCCATTGCTCTGAGGAGGTCACCCTGCAGTTTCAAGCACACTGATTCTCTCACCGAGGCCTGCTCTTCGCAGCCGAACCCTGTCCGTAAGGGAGCAGAGGGTGTGCTCCGATATGTTTCATTCCTCGTGTGTTATTTGTCACGAGTATGTTTTTCAGAACTGTTTCATCTAAGTGTCCGGGTTGCTATCGCCGTGGTTATGGTTGCTCAGTTCCACGGAGTCCGTTCCACCTGACAGTGAGCCTGGGTGCAGCAGAAGGACACGCCCCGGAGCTGCAGCACCCTCACAGCCATCGAAACCCTTGTAAACGGCGTAAAAGCAAGTCCAAACCAAGCTGCGCCCAGCAGGACCTTCTTGGATCTACCTGGGGATGGAGGGTACAGCCTGGTTGCTGGTGTGTTGCCCTCCCTCCATGATGAGCCGGACAAACTGGTTAACCAGGGATGGCTGCCGTCGACTGAAAATAGAAACCTGACCTGGACAGTTAGGACTTTGTTGCCTGACCTCCCCTCTGATACACTTTGGTCTGGATCTGGTTGTCACTAGGTCCTCTCTGGTGTGTGTGTTCATCCTGGGGTTTATTTCGGATGTATTTTGTCATTGTGATAGCCTTGTAGAACCTTCCCTATGTGTTGCTCAGTTTCTCGGTACACGAAACCCAGGATTGGTGAGCCTACAGAAACCCTAACTAGAAGAAGGGATCCAGGCAGGTATTACGGTAGTGGAGGTGGTAGGGACGTGGCGGAAGGGGAGCTGATATCAAAGCGTTACCAAGGAAGAAAACATTTGGAAACTGATTGTGATCGCAATTGTGCAATGCTGCTTGAACTACGCAATGATATGATTAGCTCCTAATAAAGCGGTCTGGGGGAGAAAAAGGTTGATTTTCTTTTCTAACATGCAAAAATCAATGGATAGTATTCCTCACCTAATCGAAAACAAACACACCCTCACTGCCGTCCAGTCGATTACAACTCATCAATTGATTCTATAGGACAGGGTTTCTTTAGGTTTCTGAAATTTTTAAATCTTTAGAGGGGCAGAAAATCTCACTCTTCTCCCACGGAGTGACCGGTGGGCTTGAACCACTGTGCCACCAGGTCTCGCTTCCCCTGACCAGGAGAAGAGGAACACACACAGCATCACCCCAGGGCTGTTGCTGCTGAACGTATGAGCCTTCCTAGAGCAGCAGGGAGCACTCCTCAGTCCTGCACCGTCCTCAGGCTCAGGCCCACTGCCGCTGCCCCCGGTCAATCCATCTTGTTGAGGGTCTTCCTCTTTTTCCATGTCCCCTCCCCCACTTTACCGAGCATGACGTCCTCCTCCAGGGACTGGTCTCTCCAGACAGCATGTCCACAGCTCACCACCGTTGCCTCTAAGGCAGTGGCTCTCAACCTGTGGGTCACATGCGACCCCTTTGGGGGTTAAACAACCCTTTCACAGGGGTCACCCGATTCATAACATTAGCAACATGACAGTGATGAAGCAGCAACGAAAATGATTTTATGGTTGGGGGTCCCCACAACCTGAGGAGCTGTATGAAAGGGTCGCGGCGTTAGGAAGGTTGGGAACCACTGTCTAAGGAGCATTCTGGATACATTTCTTCCGAGACAGACTTGTGGGTTCTCTTGGCCTTCCACGGAACTTCCCGTTCTCTGCGCCGGCAGCAGAATTCAAACGCACGGCTGCTTCTTCGGTCTTCCCTACTCCTTGTCCACAGTCTGGGAGATAACGGCAGAAGGAAAACGAAGGAAGCTCGGGAGTCCTGCCTGAAGGAGGGCTATCCGTGAAGGGCTCGGGAAAGGTTTGCCATCTCAGAAACCCTCAAGAAGGTGGTGCTTAAGTCAAGGCTGGGAGACGGGCAGGGTGTGGGCATGAGGACTCCTGTAGCAGGCACCACAGCCGAGGGGGTCAGGGTGCCTGGTGGGTTTGAAGGCAGGTAGGAGGCAGGCGCACAGGAGGAGAGTGGAGAGGTGAGGTCGGAGAGGGTAGCACCCGAGTAGCATATGTCACTGAGTTCCTTGGTGACATGAGATGCTGCTACAGTGGAGAGATGGACAAGCAGAGGGCCCAAATGACCCTCTGCACTTTGACTGGACCCCTCTGGATGCTGAACGGAGAGGAAACCGGAGGGAGTAAGGGCAGACGCAAGGAGGCCAGTCGAGGAGGGTAAGCAGTGGTGTAAGCAAGATGTCGTGACTTGGACCAGGACGACCATGATGGAGATGGT
Organism: Echinops telfairi; assembly: GCF_000313985.2. Lineage (NCBI taxonomy): Eukaryota > Metazoa > Chordata > Mammalia > Afrosoricida > Tenrecidae > Echinops > Echinops telfairi. Next base: position 4,701,073 of record NW_022103925.1, read on the forward strand.
GAGTTGGTGAGTAGCCCCGGGCAATTAATTACCTTCTCTACTTAGACGCCCTGTGTTGATTTTCTGACTCTTGCAACTGAAGGACGTTTTCCTTATGTGCCGTATCCCACCCGAGTAGTCATGGTGTTGTGGGTTCAACATTGGGCTGCTAACTGCAAGGTGTGTGATTCAAATCCAGCAGCCACTCCATGGGAGAAAGAGGAGGCTGTCTACACCGGCAAAAATTTACCATCTCAGAAGCCCTCAAGAGCACTTCTCTTCTGCCTTGGGGGGTTCCTGTGAGTCCGACTCGGCTCGATGGCACTGGGTTGGGTTTTTCTCTTCTGCCTCATCTTTGTGCCAGCCCCTGGAAATACCTCCTTCTCTGCCAAAGGTCAGTGGCAGAATTCTCCCGCGGGTTCCATTTCCGACCGTTGTCTCAGGCACAGCCCCTCGCTCTCTGTCAGTGGAAGCTTGTGTGTTGCTACGAGGCTGAACAGATTGCAGCAGAACTTCCAGAGGAAGACACAGTAAAAAGAAACGCCTGGTGAGCTCACGGGGAAATCAGCGGGAGAAGGCTCTGTGAGCCACAGTGGTTCCATCCAAGCCCTCGTGGGAGTGGCCAGCATGTCATACTGCTTTGCAGGAGCCAAAAAGGGGCGGCGGGAGGGGGGTTGGGTGGGGAACTAAAGCTGCCAATGAATCTCTGGCTAGCTCTCTCTCGTCCCGGGGCCTGATATAGATCGTGTTCGTGGGAACAGCATGGCCTAGAGACAAGAACACTAGGTAAACCACCATGACCAGGGGTATCAGTCAGGCACAAGCACAACCCAACCTCAGAGAGGTTGAAACACGGGGCGGTTGGGTGCCCTAGAATCAATCAGATGCAAGCGTGTCTACGAAGCTCCAACTCTACAGAGAAAAGACCCATGGCTCCTTGATAGCAGGACCCCTTCCCAGCTGGTGCGGAGGGTGCTGAAAGGTACAGAAATAGGTATACAACACAAGTCCCTTCCACAAAACCATCGCCCTTTTTTTTTTTAAGGAAGCCTGTCCACCTGAAGGGTTGGCACAGCGGCTGCAACAAGGAGCTCACACGTAAGAACAATGGTGCCAAGGGAGCGGGCCGGGGCAGTGCTTCGCTCTGTGGTCCATCGACCAACTGGATAGCGCCTAACAAGGAGAGCTGACCAACGATACCTTTCTTAATCCGCCGTTGACAAGACACATCAAGATGCGCTTCCGAAGACAGCGTGGATCTCAAAGCCTGACGCGAAACACAAAGCCCCGCATCAGGCATCGCATGCCGGACATGCCCAAGGGTGCCCAGCAGATGCGCCCACACAGCATCTCGCTCGTCTCCTCCCCTGTGCACGGTTTACAGGCGACAGCAAGGTTGACTCCAATCCGTGTTGAGCTTGCACAGAAGGTTTTCGGAGCCACTCAGAACAGCTAGTGGCTACTTTATGTCACCTGCTCCACGGGTACACGTGTGAACGCCCAGGTGTGGCCCAACTAAAGTCTAATTCCAGTCCCCCAGAAGATGACACAAAGCTGAGAGCAGACGCTCAGCCCAAGCAGGCTCCAGGACACGCTGAGTCACGAACAAAGCCGTTTCTGTCCGTTCGAAGGTGGCTTAAGTGAAGAAGCCAGTGGACCCGTGGCTGCGGCTGCTGTTGTTGGGGGCCATGAAGCCCGTTCCAACATCCAGCAATCCTACGTGCGACGGAGCTCAATGGCGTCCGGTCCTGTACCATCTTCAGAACCAGTCCCAGGTCGGAGCCCCTGGCTGCCGCCGCTGTGTCCATCCAGGGCCTTCCTCTTCCGCGGACCCTCACTTTACCAAGCACGATGTCCCTCTCCAGGGGACCAATTTCTCCTGACGACGTGTCCCAAGTACATGAGACCGAGTGACACCCTTCTCACTTCTAAAGGTGCTCTCTGGTGACACGTCTTCCAAGACAGATCTGCTCGTTCTGCGGGCCGCCCACGGTGTATTCTGGAATATGAAGTGCTCGCCGTGGCATAGCTCAGAGCATCGCAGCCACCCTCGAGCCATGCCGGCACGACAGGGGCGGCGGCGAGAAAGTTGCCCGTTTAGAGAATGGTTACTTAATTGCCTGCGGCATCTGAATATTTCCAGATGAAAAGCAAGACTCGGCCAGTGTTCCTCCATGGGTGGGATCGACCCGGGCCCAGGGTGACACAGAAAGGAGATCAGGTGCAGATGGGAGGGGAGCGTCGCCTGTTTTGAGAGGCCTCTTCCATTCCTAGGTACAACTGGTGGCAGCGAGGTGAAGCGGCTCGACTACTGAGTAAGAGGAACACCCTTCAGATCCACAGTCCAGGTGGCTGCAGGGCACAGGGGCAGTTCTGCTCTCCCCAACAGGGTTGCTAAGAGTTGTCATTGGACCCCAGAGTCGTCGGTCTGGTTTTGTTCTCTGCAACGCATGAAACTCTAATGTGGGCACCCCGAGAGCTGTCTATGGGGCTGCTACACTGACACCCCCCAACTGTAGATGCTTTTGGATGATGGCGGCTGGCAAAGAATCTGCAACGTACTGGGTTTCCCCAAAAGAACAAACAGATCCATTGTGGAACACGTGCAGCCTGAAGCAGAGGCCACGCAGATGGGGAGACTTTGGACATGTTGTGAGGAGAGACCAGTCCCTGGAGACGGACATTGTGCTTGGTGTGGCAGTTACATCCTCTCCTGTCAACTTGCGAAGGGGTGGAGTCTAGCCTATCAATCAGGTCGCAGCTTGATGGACTCATGTTGGAGGCACTGCAGAGATAGATAGCTCACCGGAGGAGGCCAGACCCACTCTCTCTGCTTTGTCTCCCTGGGAGGCATTCCTGTTGACAAGCCACATGCAGCTATGCTGATGGCCAGAGTCTTGGAGCTGGAGGAGCCACGTGGAGGCCCATGCCAGAGCTGAGATGCTTCCACAGCCACTGGACCCACAAGACTTCCCACCCACTGGCCTGTGCTCTTCCTGTACTCGGCGTCATTGCCTGAGTTGTGTGAGTCTGAAGGGGACTTTGTAGACCGGTGTCGGACCTATGGGCTAATATCGGATTTATGGACTTGATCTGGACTGGGCTGGGCTGTTTTCTTAGTATACAATTACTCTTACATAAAGCTCTTCCTTATACACATATGAGTGTCTCTGGATTTGTTTCTCAAGTCGACCCGGACTAACACGCTTGGTAAAGCAGAGGGGCAGCACAAAAGAAGGTGCCCAACGAGATGAGGGGACACAATGGCTGCACTGACCGGCTCAGGCAGAAGAGCTATTGTGAGGACGGCGCAGGACCAGGGAGTGTTGCACTCTGTTGTACAAATAGGTCACCGTCAGTCAGAACCAACTTGACGGCACCCAACAACCAAAATCAACACCTGTGGACGCTGGCAGTACCTGCGGCTATCCATACTTTGCCCAAACAACTTACCGATATGATCCTGGGGCCCTAAAACGGATTGAACCTCTCTAACCCAAGCGAGGGGCCCTGGAGGCCCAGCAAGGGGGGTCAGTTGGGACTGTCCGGCTGCTCAGCAGCAGGAAGAAGAGGCTTTCTGCTTCTGTCAAGATTCCCAGCCTCGGAAACCCACGGGGTCGTGCGACTCTGTGTGGTAGGGTCGCTCTGCATCGGGTCGATGCCATGGCAGTGAGGATGAGGAAGAATCCGAGCCGGTCCTACGTAGAAGCACGCCTTAAGGAAGTCACTTTTAAAAAGACAAGAATGCCTCGGGTGTTACATTTTTATAAAGAGAGGAAGTTGATTACAGCCAACTGTCTAACGGCAAGAAAAATACTGAAGTCAACACGGAAAGTTCCATTTGCTGGCGTTTCACAACCTATTAAAATGATCATTTGGAAGCCACCGTAGCAACATGAAAATATAACGCTGGCACTTTGCTCGTGATTGGCTACTGTTATATTTTTAAAAGTCCTGATGTGGACAAGAACAGTGAAGAGAAAAAACCCATCCATATTAGAAGTACAACCGTGTGCTCCTTAGAGCAGTGGTCTCAACCTTCCTAATGCCGTGACCCTGTAATACAGTTCCTCATGTTGTGGTGACCCCCCCAACCATAACATTATTTTCATTACAACTTCATAACTGTAACTTTGCTACTGCTATGAATCATAATGTAAATATCTGACATGCAGGATATCTTTTCATTGTTACAAATTGAACATAATTAAAGCATAGTGGTGAATCACAAAAATGATGTTCATTCTATATTGTGAAATATTTATTACTAATGACAAATAAGTGAAATGTTGTCTTGAAGCATGGTGCAGCGTGGGTCACAGTCTTCACGCCGGGTACTCCTCGGTGGGCAGATCTGCATGTGGGCGGACACACCTGGAGACGGATAGAGGAGCGCTGTGGCAGTTCCTAAGACCATCGGAAATATGTGTTTTCCGATGGGCTTAGGCAACCCCTGTGAAAGGGTTGTTCAACCCCCCAAAGGGATTGCGACCCACAGGTTGAGAACCGCTGCCTTAGAGGCAAGGACGACAAGAGGTCATTTCACATACTTTGGACATGTTATCAGGGGAGACCAGCCCGGTGCGTGGTAAAGTGGAGGGGCAGCGACAGAGAGGAAGGCCCTCCAGGAGATGGATTGGCACCGTGGCGGCAACAATAGGCTCGGGCACAGAACCACGGTGAGGAGGGTGGGAGACCGGGCGGTGTTTCCTTCGGTTGGGCATGAGATCACTCTGAGTCACAGCCAACCAACGTGAGAGCACCGAGCAACAGCAAACACAACCGAAGGCTTCCAGGAGACGGCATGGACCGGACAGCCGCAGGTTTGGTTTGGGAGTTGGTAATCGTCCATGCATGTGTTTGGGGAAGCAGAGCGTGCCCAAGCACCAACACTGCAAACGCCCAAGGGTTGGGAGACGGTTCTCCTGTGATCTGCCTCTTGCAGCCAGAATGGGCTGAAGAGATCTTGGTCGGAAACTGATGGGGCACGTGGTTAGTGGCCACCCACCTGGCTCAGGCTACTGACGCCCTTATGCAGAACAGAACACGGCACACTCTCTGCTCCCGCATCACCCTCATGACCAGGGCTCTGCCTGAGTCCGTGGCTGCAGCCGCCGTGTCCATCCGTCTCACAGAGGCTGTCCCTCAAGTCGCTGACCATCCACTCTACCGAGCATGACGTCCTTCTCTGGCTACGGGTCAGCTCCATAAGGGATGGACCCCTGGAGATCTGCAGAGGTGGCTCGGGAAGCTTTGGTCTGAGTCCCAGCTCACGGGCATGGAAGCCTGAGCCGTGTCTGTCCAACTCATCAGTAACCACTCGGGGAAAAATCCAGATCCCAAGGCCTCCACTGCTGAGCTAGCAACGGACATGAGGGCGGGGAGCTGTCATGGAACCATCTGGAAGCATATTAACCACCACCCATCCTTCCACCTGTCCTTCTGTGGCGGCCCGTGTGTCGCTGTGATAGAGGGAGTGACATCACCACTGCCCTGTCCCAAACGCCAGCAGGGCCACCCAGGGTGGACGAAGACAGACTACGAAGAGAAAGGGTCTCACGGTCCTACTTCTGAAAAGTACCGACTGACGTTACGG
>NW_022103925.1:4710638-4711926 GCF_000313985.2 Echinops telfairi
GTGTTCTTTTGCTGGACCAGGGCCTTCTCACCGTGGGGCCATGTCACTCCCCCACTGGGAGTCCTTCCGTCTCCTCACTGCCACGGAGTTGACTCATAGCGACCCTACAGGACAGAGGAGGCCTGCCTCTGGAGCTCTCTGAGACTAACTCTACAGGAGTAGAAAGCCTCCTCTTTCTCCCTCAGAGCCGCTAGTGGTTTTGAACTGCTGACCCTGCCCACCCTATACTATCAGGGCTCCTTCAGTAACTCTAGAACACCCGATAAGATTGTGTCCAAACACCCTGACTTGACCACTGAGCCCTTTAAGACCAGCCGGGGCTGGGAACGTAGAGTCCACCTACACGTCTTCCCACCTGACACTCCCGAATGCAGGGGCGCCAGACCCCTCCCAGCAGCCCCGGAGGGGCCACACTAACTCTTCACACTCTGCCTTTGCACATGCTGTTCCTCTTCTCTGAAATGACCTTCCATACCAATTCTCCCTCCCCGATCACCTCCTACCATCTCGGTAAGGCTTGAGGCCCTGGGGGTGCAACCAGTTAAGGCAAAAAAGGGCTGCTAACCAAACGCTAGGCAGATACAGTTCACTTGGCGGCACCTCCGCAGGAAGGCCTGGTGACTTCCCTCTGAAAAGCCAGCCCAGGACGCACATTTTTGTCTGAGTCCAAGAGGGAGTCTCTGCCAGCCCCTCCTCCATCTCTTTTGGTTGGGGACCCTCCTTCCAGGGGACCCCAGTCTCCTGAGTTCACCTAGTCAGGACATGAGACACCCTCCTTGCTTGGCTTCCCCACGGGACCAGAAGCTCCCTGGGGGCTAGAACTTAGCCTCGCTCGGTTCTCTGTGTCCTGTATCCCCAGTGCCTAGTGCAGCGCCAAACACAGAGGAAAAGAAATACACAAACCGGGTGGGGGGGAGGGCAGTGTTTCATGTGTACCCGGAAATGTGTGAGAGCTCCTGGTCACTCGGTCACTGCCTTGAGTCCATCCCATTTCATAGCCACCCAATGGGACAGGGCCCTATGGCTTGCTGAGGCTGTAACTGCTTATGGGACTACAAAGTCTCGTCTTTTTCCTATGGAGCAGGTTGGTGGATTTGAACTGCTGGACCTTGTGGTTAGCAGGCCAACATGTAACCACTATGCCACCAGGGCTCCTCGTGTGAGAGCTAGGCTGGCAAAATCAAAGCAGCTGCGGTTTCACCACTCATCCAGAGCCTGCAAAATAAGAAGGATCCGCACTTTATCTTTGCAACAAGCGTATAAACAGGCAGTTAACCTTATGACAACG
>NW_022103925.1:4712687-4714604 GCF_000313985.2 Echinops telfairi
TGTGGCCAAAACAAACATCAGCGGCACCACACACAAGGAGCCCTGGTGGAGTAGTGGTTATGCATTGGGCTGCTAACCTCAAGGTCTGCAGTTCAAAACCACCAGCATCTCCGAGGGAGAAATGTGAGGCTTTGTATTCCTGTCAAGATTTATGGTCTCAGGGAAAACCCACAGGGGCGGTTCTACCCTGTCCAAAAGGGCCACTGGGAGTCAGGATCAATGGAAGGGTGGTGAACGTCTGGTTCCGGACAGCAGTGAGCTTGGTTTCTGATTTATACTGTCAAAAACATCGGCAAGTATGCCTTTGAGGACAGAGAGGCAGGAGGCAGGCTTCATAGATGGCAGGCTGGGGAGACTCACGTTGGACACGTTGTCTGGAAAGACCAGTCGCCCGAAAAGGATATCGTGCCTATTCAAGCAGAGAATCCGTGAACACCAGGAAACTGTCCCTGAGATGGATCCACACAACGTCCCCACGTGGACTCACACAAACCAACCAAGCCTTACACTTACACAGCCTAACCAATGGCGCAGGACCCCGGCCACGCTGTCTTCTGTTACGCACAACATCACCACGCATAGGCGCATGGCAGCACGCAACGATGACAACAACGGACAGGCCACTGGGCCCTCAGGGCCCCCTTGGCCATCAACAAAGTGGGGCGGCCGTATCACCTTCCTCAGACCACGCAGCAACTACTATAACAGCTTTTTCAAAACATCTGGCAAGACCGGGAATCGCTCTGCACTGGCAAGATTCTTTTCAAAATGAAGACAGTCGTTGATTTCAATATACCCCATCTTAAGGAGCCCTGGTAACATAATGGTTGCACAGGGGCGGGGGGGTGCTGACTACAAGGTTAGCAGTTCGAAACCATCAGCTGTTCTGTGGGAGAAAGACTGGACTTCCTACTTTTCTAACGAGTTACAGTCTCAGAAACCCACAGGGGCAGTTCTACCCTGTCCAACAGGGTCTCCATGAGCCGGCATTGGCTCACTGGCAGTGAGTTTGAGTTTGGGACTGTCATTTTACAGGATAAAGAGGTCTCTGAACAGGGCTGGTCTACGCCACCCTGGATCCCAGCACACAGACCCTTACACAGTGCCTCCAGTGGCAAGCTCCCTCTGGCTTCCACAGAGAGCTTCAGGGTGCACCAGAGCTTGTCTGGGTGAGAGGTCAGCTGCATGGCACCTACACTCTTAGGAGGTCACACAGGGCCTCCACAGCTCCCTGCCTCCTTCTCCTCTGACCAGTGCCCACCTCTCACCACAGTACCCCACCCACCCAGGCTGCAACTGAAGAACCAGGAAGGGCTGGGAATCTTCATGCCCGCAGCCCCAACGAGAGCACACTGGTTACTCCTCACCATTGAGGGCACTACTGGCATCACTGGCTGTCGGAGTTCCTGCAGAGGGCAGTGGGGGCCTAGGGCCGGACAGGCACTCGCCTATCTCCTGCTGACCCACGCCACACGACTGTTGATGCTCATGCCTCTGAGAAGCGCTGCCCTGCAGTCAGTACCCCCAGGTGTGATGGTTTTAGAAATAGTAGAAACGGCCACCTGGGCACACATCCTATGGGCCAGCGCTCCAGGTGGTGCTGAGAATCCCAGCCCAAGGCTGACGGCCTGGCCTGCAGATCAGTCCTGTCACATGCTGGCTGAGACTGGGACACGGCCCCACCTCCAACTGTCAAGGGAGCCCAGCAAAATATTGACTGCAGAGTTGCTGGGCCTGGGCTGAGTGGTGCCTATGAAATCCTAGCACAGCGCCAGGGACCTTGGCAAGCACCCAAGCCACGTGAACTCTTCCCTACAAGGGGTGGGAGTGGGGGTGGGGAACTCTGTCTTCTGAGGGGCAGGGGGCTCCAGGAAGCCAGCTGCCAGCAGGACTGATAAAGCTTGCAGGCAGTGGTTC
>NW_022103925.1:4716611-4721573 GCF_000313985.2 Echinops telfairi
TTGGATGAATCAAAGTAGAGTTTAGACTCCTGAACGCTGACCTGGCTTTTTCATGGTACAGCAGGTAAATCCGAGGCCCCAGGGTCTGCGCCCAGAGCCATTCGCGCGGGGTGTGCCGTCCCGCGCGCCTCGGGACCTCCTGGAGCTGAGCCCAGCTTCTGGGCTCCCGAGTTCCGGCGCACGAGCTGGGAATGCGGATGGGGAAGGCACCAGAGACAGGGTGCCTACGGACTGGAGGGCACTGGGTGCGCCTCGTGGCTCGCGCTTCGCGTGCGGATCCTGGAAAAGACCTGAGGGCCCCTGCGGCTTAATCCCTCAGGCCGAAGGCTGTGGCACCTCTGTCCCCATGCTGCCATCTGCTGGACACCTGTCGCCTCTGCCTGCACTGTCTAAAGGAGTAGTTGTCTGTCCAGCACAGCGCTCCACTTGCAGAGGCTCCAGGATGCAAGTCACAGCCGTGCCAGCCCCATCCAGCTTGAGGCACCTGGGGCTGGTCCAAACGCGCTCACAGACACGCCTTTACCCCAGACCCGCTGAGCTCCTGGGTGTGCAGATTTGTAAAATGGGGGCGTTGCTATTCAGGGCACAAGGTTGCAGCTGGTGGGATTGAGAAGTCGACCCTGGGGCTGCAACCCTAGGAAAGCAAACGTCCCACGACTGCTCCCATTTTAGAGATGGGCTAATTTGAGGCAAGAGGTTCAGGATCTACCCAAGTCCACCCGCTCATTTAAAAACCAGCACTAGGAAAACCCAGTGTCCTCGTGTCTGGCGTCTTAATGACGCTCTAGCACAGAGTGGAACTGCTCAAAGAGTTTCCGAGGCTGTCATTCTACAAAAGCAGACTGCCTCGATTTTCTGCTGTGGACCAGCGCCTGGGTTTGAACTGACAACCTTTGGGTTAGCAGACTATGTTAGTCCTGGTAGACTAGAAAAACAAATTCATAGACACTCATGTGTATAGGAAAGAGATGTATATACAAGAGCAATGGAATATTGAGCAAACTTCCCAGTCCAGTCCAGATCAAGTCCGTAAGTTCAATATTAGCGCATATGTCCAATACCAATCTATCGAGTCCTCTTCAGATTCAGGAAACACATGCAACGATGCCCAATGCAGGAAGATCACAGGCCAGTGGGTGGGAAATCTTGTGGACCCAATGGCGTTGTAAGCATCTCAGGCTGGCAGGGGTTTCCATGTGGCTTCTCCAGGCCCAGGGCTCTCGCTGCCATCAGCATAGCTCCGTATGACTCATCAGTAGAGAGTCTCTCAGGAAGTGAGCCTAGAGAAAGTGCGTCTCCCACCTCCCAGGAGGAAAACACAGGAATTCCCAGAATCCTCAGGGAAAGGCCATGCCCACGCAGAGGCCTCATTGGCTATACAATGATTGATGGCTAGACTCTACCCCTACACTCATAATTCTCTCAAATTGATAACAGATTATATAACTACCACACAGACCAACAGGTAACCCACTGCCCCACAAAGGCCCCTGCTTAGCTGCTCGAAAATAAACACCAAACTGACTGCTGTTAAGTCTACTGAGATTCATAGTGATTCATAGGACAGAGTGAAACTGCCCCTGGGGATTCCTGAGATGACCCCTTTATGGGACTAGGAAGCCTCATCTTTCTCCCATGGAACAGCTGCCGGGGTTTGAACTGCTAGATCATTTCCACGTCGTTCTGTCTTGGGACCAAAACACAAAAAACTTACTGCTGTGGAGTTGACTCGGCTCATGGCGACCCTACAGGACAGGGTAGAACTGCCCCTGTGGGTTTCTGAGACTGCGATTCTTCACGGGAGTAGAAGCCCTCATCAGTCTCCCTTGGAGATACTGGTGGTTTCAAACTGTTGGCTTTTGCGGTTAGCAGCTCCGGGAATACCTACTGCATCGATATGCACTCAGCTGATAGAGAGTGGCAAGGTTGGGTGAAACTGGGAGGGAGCCATACCTGAGATAAGTTCGGCCTCTTGAAATCACTCCAAAAAAGAAGGGAATCTGAATCATAGAGCCCCTATAAGACCAGGTAGAACTACCCCTGATAGTTTCCAAAACTGTAACTCTTGACCGGGAGTAAAAAGCCCCATCTTTCTCCCACAGAGCAGCTGATGGTTTCAAACTGCTGACCTTGCGGTTAGCAGCCCAACGGGTAGCTTCTTGAAATAGTGCCTCCTTCAGGCCTACATCAGGAGCCCAGGTGATGAAGTGGTTCCACATTGGGCTGTGATCCGCGTGGTCAGCAGTTCAAAACCACCAGCAGTTTCTGGGGAGAAAGACTGGGCTTTCTACTCCCATAAACAGTTACAGTCTCAGAAACCCACAGGGACTCGCCCCGAGTTAGCGTTGCCTAGATAGCAGTGAATTTGGTTTGGGGTTAGTCCTGCACTACAAAGGTGACTTTTTATTGTGAAATGGGCGGAGGTTGGCAGAATAGAGCATTCATTTTCCCTTCTGCCATTCAGACACATCTTGTTTCACCTCATCCCGCCACTTACACCACTTCCTGCTCTGGGCTTCCTGTTTCCTGTTTCCCATTCCTTCTTCCCCACCCCTTTGGGATTCCAAGTATGGGAGTGTGGTTGACAATTCTATGGTGTGTGCACCTCCCTCAAGTTAGAGTTCCTCTTACAGATCTGTCTGCTGTTTGGGTGGAAAACTGAGCCTTGGGCTGAGCTCAGTTCCACACCCACAGGGTGCCAGAGCATTTCAGGAGTCCCACCAGCCTAGTCTCTTTGGGGATGTTGAGTTTTGTCCCATATTTTTCTCTCACTCTATCTAGGACATTCTGATGGGACCCCTTTCAGCGAAGATCGTAGTGACAGCGGGCACCTTCTCATTCAGGTGGCCGCGGGGTCATGGAAAAAGAAGCAGCTGCATGTTCCCATAAAAATTTAAAGAGCTGGAAGGGACTGGATGCCAGCGATGGGCAGGTTGGGTTGGGAAACACATGCAGGGGTCACGAGGATATCTTCTGGACAAGCGCGGTTTGGACGTGAGCACTGACCACTCTTTTTCAGCTTCCTATCTTCCAAACGCCAGGAGGTCACTTGGAGGACTAAGGTGCGCTGACTCAAGCCGTGGTATTTACAATCGCCTCCTATGCACGCGAAAGTTGGACGTTGCATAAGGAAAACCGTGGAAGAATCGAAGCATTTGAATTGTGGTGCTGGAGAAGAATATTGAAAGTACTGTGTTAGTCTGGGTAGACTAGAGAAACAAATTCACAGAGACTCTCATCTATGAATAAGAAAGACGTTTATATACAACAGCAGTTAAATATCCCAGACCAGTCCTGATGAAGTCCATAGTCCAATATTAGCCCATATGTCCAATACCAATCTATCAAGTCCTCTTCAGACTCACAAAACACATGCAATAATGCCAAATGCAGGAGGATCACAGGCCAGAGGGTTGGAAGTGTTGTGGATTCAGTGGCGTTGTAAACATCTCAGCACTGGCAGGGGTCTCTACATGGCTTCTCTGAGTCCAGAGGTCTGGATGCATCAGGGTAGGTCCATGTGGCTTCCCCAACTCCCAGAGCAGAGTGCCATGTGTCTTGTCAGTAGAGAGTCTCCCAGGGAGTGAGCCGAGAGAGAGTGTCTCTTGCCTCCAAGGAGGAAAAATCAGATTTCCCAGAATTCCCAGGAGAAAGCCATGCCCACAAAGTGGCCTCATTGGCTATGATCCGACTGACAGACTAGATTCCACCTCTTCACTCTTAATCCTCTCAAGTCCCAAATTGACACCAAATTATGTAACTACCACAAGTAGTTACACAAGGACTGCCAAAGGACAAACCGATCTGTCTTGGAAGAACTACAGCCAGAGTGCCCCTTAGAGGCAAGGATGGCAGGACTTTGTCTCACGTACTTAAGGGCATGCTAACAGGAGAGACTGGTCCCTCGTCTGAAGAAGGGCATTCTGCTTGGTAAAGTGGAGGGGCAGTAAAAATGAGGAAGACCCTCCACAAGATGGATGGGCACCGTGGCTGCAGCGATGGGCTGCACAGCAAGAAACATTCCAGGTACTGTCTAGAGGGACTGACAACAGGGAAACGTTTGTGGCCCAAAGCCTGCTGGGGATCCCAGACAAAGGAACCCCATTCTGCTCATGCTGGCTGCAGCGATGGGCTCAAGCAATCGCCATGATGACGGTGGCACAGCACTGGGCAGAGGTTCGCCCTGCTGTGATCCCTGCTGTGATCGAGTCACTGTGAATCGCAACCGACTCAACTCGCAATAAATAACCACGGTGCCTGGTTGGTTAGCGATCACGTTGTATTCCCCCAAGAAGTATAAGGGTTGAACTGTGGGCCCCTGAGGTGTGGTGGTTACACGTTTGGCTGCTAACCACAGGTCGGCAGTTCAAAACCCAGGGAGAAAGATGAGGCGTTCTATACCTGGAAAGAGTTACAGTCTCAGAATCCCACAGGGACATTTCCACCCTGTCCTGCAAAGCCACTAAGCATCGGAGTCAGCTCTGTGGCCGTGAGTTTGGGTTTTTGGTGTTTGTGTGTCTCAGTATAATCCTCTGCAGAAATCTAATTTTCGTTGCTATGTCAATGTGCTCATAACCGGAGCAGGGTGGATTCTACATCGAATCACTTCTGAGAGATGAGAAGAGCAGAATGGACAAAGAGACCCTGGAGGGAAAGACAGACACTGCGTGGTGATCATCTCCAAGCCAAGGAATCAAGGAACACCTGGAGCTACTGACAAGGAGGGTGCTGACACAGCTGTGCTAGTTCAGGTTTATTGCGCCACCCTGGCCGATGAACACACCTGGGGTTCATTGAAGGGCAGTTTAATTGCGTGATAAACGGCTCATCGAGCCTCACCTTTCTGGTCTTGTTCTCTGATGGTCAGACCAGTGTGCGGCTGCCTTAGCTAGTTCTCTCCCTCAGCTGGCAAGGCTCACTTCCTGTGAGACACCACTGAAGAGAAGCCGCATGGACCTATCC
>NW_022103925.1:4723615-4729388 GCF_000313985.2 Echinops telfairi
AGGTGGGGCGGGGGGATACATCAAGAAAGAATAGCTTCGCTTTGGGGTATTTGTGTTTAGTAAGGCTTTCTGTTATTTTTGTGGCCACTGTTTTGAACTTACCCTCATACGGATCATGTCTCTGGTGGGGGTGGGGGTGTTAGGGGCTGTCGAGTCAGTTGGGATTCATAGCAACACCTCCTAGCCCGGCATCAGCTTCCCACGTTGTCTTAAGTCTGAGCCCATTGGTGCAGCCAGTGTGTCAATCATCTTGTTGAAGGTTTTCCTCTTTTTCCTTTGCCTTGAGCAAGGATGATGTCCTGTATCACATAGTGATCTCAATATAAATGTACTTCAAAGAAATGGCTCACCTGCAGGTGCGGGGGGCTGACAAGTCCCAGACCCCTAGGTCTGGCAGCAAGATGGAGACCCTTGCTGGCTCATGAGATTTCAGGGCAGGGTGCTAAAAGCGTCCGAAGGCTTCCATCTCAGGAACGCGAGACCACGAGAGTGCACGTTTTTGTCAGAACATCCTTTCGTAGACTCCACGCAGGTCCTACCTCCAAGGAATCTCATCAGATCCCATCCTGGAAAGTGATGACATCCTATCACATGGAGGAAGGGTAGCCTGTGCGGGGTCAGCCAAACCACTATCACAGCCTAGTCATGGTGGCACCTAATGTGAATCCACACGGCTCGTCATCTTCTACCTCCTACGTGATCCTGGATATCTCCCGGTCAGAGAGAGAGACACACACAGAGAGAAAATGGCTTCGCTTGCTTTGCTGGGGCTTCCAGGAGCAGCCACGCTCATGTGTTGCCTGTTCCTTGTGCATACCCCAACGTGTGTTCTTCAAACTCGGTGAAAAAGTTTTGTTTGTTGTTTTTCACTAGCTGCACCCTCAGCTCCCTCTGTACACCCAGTCTGCATGACTGCCCCTCAGGGCTGGCTGTAGGAAGACGGGGGAAGCTGGGCTCTTGGAGCGCTCCTGTGACTCTGACCAGGGGTTGAGTTGACTTGATTCTCACTTTGGGACTTCACTCCTCAGGAGTCAACATGTGGGGGCACCATCCTGCTCACGGAGCATGTCATTAAACCCTGGGCATCTATGGATGCCCATGGCCTGGGTGTTGGGTTGGTGTAATGGATGCTATGGATGCCCATGGCCTGGGTGTTGGGTTGGTGTAATGGATGCTATGGATACCCATGGCCTGGGTGTTGGGTTGGTGTAACACAACCAAGGTATAGAGGTCTACTGGATCCTCTGGGCAGGGTCTGTTCAGAGGAGCCTGGTCCGATTGTGTTTTCGCCGAGGCTTAGCCCATTTAATTTGAACCCTGAGCTTGGTCTTCTTGGAGCAAGCACAGCCTGCTTGCAGCCCCGTTCAGTGGGGTATGTTTGGTAGCTTGGAAAGTCACAGAGAAAGAACTGTGACAGGATTGTTCCCCTAGGGGCATACCAAGAGAAGCCCGTAACGAGCTTGCCCATCCAGTCCAGGGGGGTTGGAAAACCCTCACGCAGGTGGCAACTTAGCCCTGGTGATTAAAAATAGAATAATCCTGAGAGCAGCCCTCTTATCCTAAGAGGCTCTGGCTGTGTGTGGGGTGTGTGTGTGTGTGTCCACAAACTGCTACTCCTGTAGTGCATCTGCATGTCTTGGCTTGTAGAAACTTCCCGTGAGGGACACTTCCATAGCTTGGGACTTGATAGGCCAGCAACTCTGAGTTTGACCCTCTCCCATGAAAAACAATTTACAGGGCAGCTCACCTCAAAGTGGTATAAATGAAGCATCTGAGGGGAAGGCCAGCCTTAATATGAAGCAGGCTGGATCGGAGGGATGGTGTCGGCACCACCAATTTGAACTAGCTTGGTGTAAGGTTCTTAGCACTCCAGCTGGGGTGTATAGGGATCCATAGGGAGTTCTGGGAATCATCCCAAATGCTCTAAAATGGCTCTTGAACGTGGGTGGGTGGGTGCAAAAGATAGCATGTGGCTGTGTGTCTCTGTGTGTGCACAAGAGTGTCTGTGCACGGGTGTGAACATGGCTATGTGTGTGCATGAATGTACCCGGGTGTGAGTGTGAGTGTGTGTGTTCACGAGCATGAACATGGATATGTAGCTGTGAGCATGTGTGAGAGCATGCATGTGTGTGTGCTCACGGGTGTGCCCATGGGGACGTGTGTGCTTGCTTGGGTGCGTACGTGAGACTTGTCAGAGTGTGTGCAGGTGCACTTGCTGATTTGACCTTTTGTATGGGGAGAGAATCTAAATTTCTCCTGGCTCCTGATAAGGCTCCATGAACCTCCCCTTCCCCTAGAAGAAAGGGGGGCTAGTGACAGAATGAGTGTTTCAAACCCATCAGTCACTCCATGGAAGAATGGCCGGGCTTTCTGCTTCCTGAAAGATTTCAAGCCAGAAACCCAAAGGAGCGGTTCTGCTCCGTCCTAGACGGTCACGGTGCACCAGGGTCGACTCGACGACACTGTGTTCTGAGTGGGAAGGAAATGTCTGAGATCTACCCGTGTGTCAGGAGGGCTAGATTATTTTCTTGGAAGGATAGAATCTTGGACGCAGTAGAGATAAAAAGAACGACTTACTCAGAGGCGCTGTGTCTGCAGTGGGGTGGAGTCTAGGAGGCAGGAACCAGCTGTGAAAGTTCGGCCACTGCTTCACTGTAGGGCCTTAGAGGAGTTCCTCCCCTCCTCAGGGCCCGAGGTTCCTTGTCTGTAAACTATGCATCCAAAACGACTATTTGTTCTTTAGCATCTATGTTTCCTTTCTTTTTCTAAACACGGGCGTGTGCGCGCATGTGCGCGCGCGCGCACACACACACTCCCCTCCTCGTCATCCTCGACATAGGAAACAGCGCAGTTACAGTTACATAACAGAGGTGCCGCAAACTGAAAGAATGAGTGTGGACGTGAACACTGACGGCTTTGATGACTAATGCAGAAATGCTACAGGGATGGTCCACGAACCGGGTAAAACTGGATGACGCTCAATCTGGGCCATCTTCCAATACTAGCGCTACGTCATTTTGCTCCTCAAGTGGGTGAAGGGAGACGTCGGACAGGGGGCAAAATATGACAAAATACTAATTTATAAATTATCAAGGGCATGATCATGAGGGAGGGAGGAGTGGGAAGGGAGGGGGAAAAATGAGGAGCTGATGCCGGGGGCTTAAGTGGAGAGGAAATGTTTTGAGAATGACGAGGGCAATGAATGTACAAATGTGCTTTACACAATTAATGTATGTATGGATTGTGATAAGAGTTGTATTAACCCCTAATAAAACGATTTTAAAAAAGAAAGAAAGAAAATCACAGAAAAAAAAGAAGGGAGGTCGTTTGGAAGCTGAGGACGGACCCTGTCCTCATCATGTGTCCTGCAGGACAAAGTGAAACATGGCCCTGTCCTGTGTCATTCTCAAGGTCATTGTGATGTCTGCGCCCATTGTGTCCACCTGTCTTGTTGAGGGATTTGTAGAGGACTTTTTACAAAGAATAATGCCCTTTTCCGTGGACTGGTTCCTTCTGGTTACATGCTC
Organism: Echinops telfairi; assembly: GCF_000313985.2. Lineage (NCBI taxonomy): Eukaryota > Metazoa > Chordata > Mammalia > Afrosoricida > Tenrecidae > Echinops > Echinops telfairi. Next base: position 4,727,143 of record NW_022103925.1, read on the forward strand.
AAAGCACATGAGACAAAATCTCACCATCGTCGACTCTAAGAAGCTTTCTGGCTATATTTCTTCCAAAGCAGATTTGCTTATAATGCTGCCATACTCAATATTCTTCCCCAATACCATAATTCAAGGTCATCAATTCTTCTCACTCATTCATTGTTCAGCTTTCATGTGCATATGAGTCCATCAAAAAGACTATGCCTTTCTTTTTAATGGGTTTAAGATCTATAACATCAGAACATCTGCTGAACAAGAGGGCTTTGAAATGTTGAGGAGCAAGGAAGGCACTTTGAGAACTAAGATACACCTGACCCAAACTTTAGGAAAAAAGTGAGAGAGAGAAAGAACTCCCTTCCACAAAATGAATTCTGATTCACAGCCACCCTACAGGACGGGGTAGGACTGTCCATGTGGATTTCTGAGACAGCAAATCTTGACAGAGCCGAACGTCTCACCTTTCTCCTGCAGACCAATGGGTGGCTTTGAACTGCTGACCGTTCTGTTAACAGCTCAACAGGTAACCCACTGCAGCACCAGATTCGATGCCTGACCTAAGCCATGGTGTTTTCAGTTGCCACTTGTGTATGTGAAAGTTGGACAACGAATGAAGAAGTCCAAAGAGGAACTTTGGATAATGGTGTTAGGGAAGATATTGCACCATTGACCTCCAGAAGAGACGCAGATCTGTTTCGGAAGAAGTACAGCCAGAATGTTCCTTAGAAACAAGGATGCCGGGCCTTCATCTCACATGCTCTGGACATGTTATCAAGAGAGCAGAGTGCTGGGAAAAGGACATAGAGGGACAGAGAAAAGGAGAAAGGACCAGGAGCAGCCGGAATGACAGAAGGCCGCAACATGAGCTCCAACATAGGAACAGCTCTGAGGACTGTGTAGGACCCGGCGGCATTTTCCTCTGTTGTAAAGAGAGTCACTATACGAGGGGGTATCCCCCCACCCCCCAAAAAGCAGATTTATTTTCTAAGCTACGTTTTTGTTTTGTTTGGCTTTTTCAAAACAACTTCATCACCTGTAAAGTACTCTCCAACTAACTTTATCACCTTTAAAGTACTCTCTATCTCACTGAATACATTTGTCAAATCTGCGGTTCCATTCTTGGAAACATTTTTCAGAATCATCTGTTTGGACAGCTGAAAGCACCTCCTTCATTTTTCCTGCACCTTTTCTACATCATCAACTCTCTGTCCTTTCATGTCCCTCTGCATTTGCAGAAACAGAAAGAAGTCCCACAGAGTGAGGTCAGGTGAGTAAGGTGCGTGGGGCAAAAGAGGCATGCTGGTTTATGGCCCAAACTGGTGCACTGAGATGGTTGCATGAGCAGGTGCATTGTCGTGATAGCAAAACTAGTCCACCGTCTACCATAAATCAGGCCTCTTTTGTCGCACACTGTTATGCAATCTTTTCAGAACCTCTAAATAGAAAGCTGGTGGAACGAACTCCAAATGCACTATGAGTCACCATTGTCATCCTTTTGGGAAGTTGACAGACATCCAGAACAAGGTTGTTATCAATCAACATTTCACCTTTTTTGAAAAGCGAAACCCACTTGTACACTTGAGTTTTTCCCATAGCACTGTCCTGGTGATCTCTGTTCAACATCACAACAGCTTCTGCAGCATTTTTCCCCAAGCAGGAAACAAAATTTCACACCCACATGCTGTTCTTTTAAATTGGCCATAACAAAAAAAAAAAATGAGGTTCAAGCGAAATTGCTTTTAATAGAAAATTCACTATAACCAGAGAGAACCTTCCCAGGCAACACCCCTGGGTGCACTAACTCAGTGCGCGTTGCGGGATACTCACTTAGCAGGGGGTGGGATGGGGTTGGCAATGCATACTGCAAAAGTTCTCCACCCAGGGCAATGACATCAAGCATTTGGGTGGGGGGGTACACCCTCGTGTGTTAGCGCCAACTCCTTGACACTTGACAACATCAAAATACACGCATGTAAGAACAAACCAGCATGAGAGGGTCCTCTACCAACAAAGGTATCCAGGGATTGCTGGCCAATGTCAGCACCAGGAGAGAGAGGCTCCCATCAGGAAGCCACCTGGCCGAACACCTGATGTGGACCCTGAGTCCTCAGACATGTGAGAACATTAATGAGATAGTTAAAGTTTATTGTGACAACCTGGCCAATAAACACATGTGGGGGTTAATTGAAGGGCAGAGGGATGAATGGCTCAGTGAGCCTCGCCTTTCTAGTTCTCAGGTCTCTTGCTCTCTGATGGTC
>NW_022103925.1:4729751-4730999 GCF_000313985.2 Echinops telfairi
GTTTCTGTGGATTTGCTTCTTTAAAGTACCAAGACGAACACAATGAACTTCTGTGCTTTGGGCAGTGTTGTTATGGCAGGCCTAGGACACAAAACAGGGAACCCTGGTGGCAGAGTGCTTATGCATTGGCTTGCATAAGATCAGAAGTTCAAAACCACCAGTTGCTCCCACTCCCATCAGGCTTTCTACTTAAAGAATGACAGTCTCAGAACCCGGAGCAGCAGGTCTACCCTGTCCTATGGGATCACGATGAGTCGGAAGCCCTCAATGGCAGTGAGAAGACACAAGGACATAAGGTGACCTTTTAATCACGGCATCCGTCCATCTTTATCTTCACCGACTGCAACACAGGTGGACAGGTCTGGTGTGTATCTCAGGGTTTCCCAGGCCACTCACAAGCCAGGTCATTTCCATGAGGCAGATGCCAACTATGGGGTCCTGTAGGAGAGGAGCCGTCAGAACACAAGCCTGGGGTTCAGAAGACCTGGTTGTTATCTGATCCCACCACTGGCCACAAGGTCACTATTTCGTGTCTTCCATCATCCACCTCCAACAATAGGGATCATCTCTCCCATCTGACAGTGTTATTGCAAATTGTGAAATTGTGTCTGGCACAATGCCTGACTCCACATGTGCCCGAGTATAGCTAAGGCTGAGTTTTTAGAAGTAAATCACCAGGCCTTTACTCTAAAACACCTTTTGCTGGACTTGAACCCCCAACCTTTAGATGACCCATTCAAGCTTGTTAACAGTTGGCAGTCTATTCATACAACTCATCCTAGTGATTATGAGTGGATACCGACTTCTTGCAGGAGGACTTTTTTAATATGGCCCTGTGGGTTGCCCCTTGTGCTAATCTCTGCCCAAGGGAGACGTAGGGGGTATCTGAAAACATTTTTGTCATGAGTCAGTGGACTGGGAGAGAATGCATCCGACAATGCACAGCCCAGCCCCCACCACGCAGACCCATCTATCCAAAATATCAGTCATGTCCACTTTAAGAAACTGCCCCAGCCCATCGAAAATACCAATGTCCTCATGATGCATCGGGGCTCGTACAATGTGAGATGTTAGATGTGATTTAAAATGTCACTGTCGCCTTGGCATTTAATATGGAATTATAAAACGGACTTTTTGCGTCTGCCAAGTGGAGTGCTGGGGACTTTTCCTCAAAATGCCAGCAACATAAGGTCTCGTTCCTTCTGTCCATAGATGAGAGGGGTTCTGAGGTCATAGTGGGTTACATGC
>NW_022103925.1:4731640-4734087 GCF_000313985.2 Echinops telfairi
CCTGTAGAAGCTCATAGGATTGGAGCATTTTCAGCCAGTGTGTGAGGTCGGGTGGACTGGAGAAACAAATCCAAGGACACTCAGATGTGTAAGAGAGAGCTTTCTATCCAGAAGTAAGTATGCATCAATAAAACAGCACAGCCCAGTCCATAAACACGATACTAGTCCGCAAGTCCCTCTTCAGATTCATAAAACCACATGCAGTGACGCAGAATGCAGGTACATCACCGGCAAGTGGGTACAAAATCTTTAGATCTGATGGCAGTGGATGCATCTCCAGGGCTCACGCAGGTCTCAGCACAGCTCGGGCGCATGCAGGTGAAGGCAGAGAGAGAGAGTGGACCACCTCCAGTGAGCCATCTATCTTAGTGGCACCTCCAAATGAGGTCATCAAACTGCAACTTGATTGACAGGCTAAACTCCACCAGCATCTTCTCATGGGTGCCACGTTGGCACAAAAAAACCCTCACTATCACAGCCAGTATTTACTGGGTACCTGCTACATCCCAAGTACTGTGTCAAGTCTTTAGCAGGGCTTAAAACACAGTCCCTGTTCCCAACGTACCTGACACCTTATGGCCAGCTTTAGCTAGCTTGTTGGGGGTGCTAGGTGCCATCAAATCAGTTCCAAGCAATGTGCAACAGAACAAAATGCTACCTGACCCTGTTCCATCCTCACAATTGCCGTTACGTTTGAACCTGTTGCTGCAGTCGCTGTGTCCATCCATCTCCTCGAGGGATGCATCACGACACTCTCATTCCACCACCCATGTGTCGGTATGCTGTACCCTGGTAGCTTGTGTGTTGCTATCACACTGGAAACTATGACACCAACATTTCAAATACCAGCAGGGTCACCCATGGCAGACAGGTTTCAGCAGAGCTTTCAGACTAAGCTAGACAAGGAAGCTCAAGAGATCAGAAGACATATGGCATTAGGTAAATCTGCTACGTGTGACCTATTAAGAGTATTGAAGAGCAACGACGTTACTTTGAGGGCTACGGTGCACCTGACCCAGCCATGGTGTTCTCCATTGCATCGTACGCATGTGAAAGTAGGACACTGAGTAAGGAAGAGAGAAGAAGAGCGGATGCAGTTGAACGGTGGGGCTGGAGAAGAACACTGAAAGTACCATGGACTGCCAAGAGGCCAAGCTGATCTGTATGAGAAGAAGTACAACCAGAGTGCTCCTTAGAGGCGGGGGTGGCAAGACTTGGTCTCACATACTTTAGACATGTTGTCAGGCGAGGCCAGTCCCTGGAGGAAAAACATCGTGCTTGGTAAAGTGGAGGGGAAGCAAAAAATAGGAAGGAGCTGGATTGACACAGTGGCTGCATCAATGGGCTCAGGTGTGGGCACCAACGTGAGGATGGCGCAGGTCCGCCCAGGGCTTTGTTCTGTTGTCCAAGGAGTTGCTATGGGTCACAGCCAACTCAATGGCATCTAATAACAGAAGGAGGAGGAGGTGGAGGAAGGTCACAAGGAGGAGGAAGGAGAGGAGAAGGACGAGGAGGAAGGGGTTGGTGATGTGCTTCCAAAAGTAATCCGTGAAATCTTATGGGTGACTACAGAATATTGTCCGGTGGACAAAGGCCATGCAGACAGTGCAACACTTGTGGTCTTCCTTCTGGTGACACCTAAGGTCAACACAAACCACGTCCCAGCCAACTGGATGGAAACTAGCAACCACATTATCTTTGTACAAATGTGTGCCACCGGCAGAAAATAGTGTTTGTTATAGGCGAGAAAATTATGCTCAGAAGAGTGGAATGGCCAGTGCTCTCTGTTCCCTCATTGGGTTTGGTTATGTCTAAGAAGTTCTCATAACATTGTCCCATGAATCCTCCGCTATATTCATTTGTCTATTCGTAGCACATACCTATTTTCTAGCAATTGATATTGATTGTTTTTTCACGATGTGTCTGAAGTGATCAAGCTGAAATCTCACCATCATCCCGTTTAAGGGAGTGCTCCAATTATGTTTCTTCTTCCACTGAGTTATTTGTCCTTTTGGAAATTCATAGTATTTTCAATATTCTCCACCAACACCATAATGGAAATGTATCAATTATTCTTGTCTTCTTTCTTTATTGTCAATCTTTGGCATATGTAAGGAGTAATTGAAAAGATGGTGGCTCGGGTCAGATACATCTTAGTCCTCAGGGACATAGAAGCATATACTTATTTCTGTGTAGAAATGCAATTCTCCATTTAAAAATAATTTGCATCCCCCTAAACAAAAATGTCATACCCCTTGCACACTAACTCCACAAACTGCCCCACTTCCCAATCCCTGTCGTTGCTAGGTTCCATCGAGTATGTTCACACTCATAGAAACCCTGAGCACAAAAGGCTGAAACACCCCGGTCCGGCACCATCCTCACAATCGTTCTTATGTTTGAGCCCATTGTTGTGATCACGGTGTTCGTCCATCTTGTCAAAGGCC
>NW_022103925.1:4734674-4736035 GCF_000313985.2 Echinops telfairi
CAGTGATGGTGGAATAACCCCCCCTCACGGGGGACGAACACCATGATAGAAGTGGGTAGTGAGAGATGTATAAATAATAATAACAACGCATAATATAGTAAGGGCTCACGAGGGCGGCATGGTGGACAAGGGAGGGAATAAAGAGAAGATCATAATGAAGAGCTCAAGAACAAAGATAGTGTTTAAATCGTTGATGGCAACATTTGTGCCTGTCCGCTTGATATAATGGATGCATGGATTGTTATCATAGATGTGAGAGTCCCCAATAAAATGATTTATTATCATTTTACATGTAATAAATTTTTTTAAAGTAGCCAAACAATGTATTGCACTGGAAGATTCTGCTGCAAAAGACCTCTTCGCAGTTCTGTAAGACAAGGATGGCACATGGAGGAATAAGGGGTACCTGACCCAAGCCACGATCTTTCAAACCACCTCCTACGCATGACAATGTTGGACAATGAAGAAAGAAGGCAAGAAGAATGAATGCATTTGATGTACGGCATTGGTCAAGAACATTGAATATACCATGAACTGCCAAAAGAACAAATAAATGAGCCATAGAAAGAAAAAATGAATCAAACAAGTGTTATGTTCCTAGCAAGTGAGGTTGGAGAGACTTAGCTTGTGATTTGCATGCATCATCAAAGCAGAGGGTTAGTGAAAACGAGGGAAGCCCGCAATAAGATGGATTCACACAGATACAAAGTTATGGGCTCAACTTTATCAAAGATGGTACAGCACTGGGCAAAATTTCATCAGGTAATGTATAAGGTCACCCTGAGTAGAAGCCTACTTGACAGCAATGAGCAACAATAGGTGCATCAATATCTGTCCTTTCAATAGGCGTGTTTCACTCAGCATAATGTTTTCAAGGTTGAGCCATGCCACAGCCTAACACAGAACTCTATTTCTGTTTATAATTGAGTAATATCCCAGGTGCACCTGACCCAAGTCATGGTATTCTCAATAACCTGACGATCATGTGTAAGTGGGCCATGGAGCAAGGAAGATCAAAGAAGAGTCGACACATCGGAATCGTGGTGCTGGACAAGGATATTGAAAGTACCGTGGACTTCCAAAAGAACAGACAGATCCATCTTGTACAGCCAGGATACTACTTAGAAGTAAGAGTGGTGAGACTTCATCTCATATACTTTGCACATATTATCAGGAGACACCAGTCCCCGGAAAAAAACATCCTGCTTGGTAAAATAGAGCCACAGTGTGCTAGACAGTGTAGACTAGAGAAACAAATCCACAGAAACTCATATGTATATAAGAGAGAGTTTTATATAAAGGGTAAGTATACATGGGGAAATAGATCTATGTGCATATATTTTTAGGTTTAGTATTAAGGT
>NW_022103925.1:4738433-4754316 GCF_000313985.2 Echinops telfairi
GAGATGGGTTGTTTTCTCAATATACAATGACTCTTTTATATAAAGCTCTTTCTTATACACATACTAGTGTCTATAAATTTGTTTATCTAGTCTACCCTGACTAAAACAGAGCTATTGATTTGTCCGATGCCTTCTTCTCAATATGAGTCTCAAAGGACCATCAGAAGCAGTTTACCTTCGGCTAGCAAGGGCAACAACTTACACACTTTCACAACTCTCCCCCAGAGGTACATCAACTCTTCTACCCTGTGCCATTATTTACTCTTAAGGGACCTTGATCACCTGTCTCTTTCACAGAATGTCACACTGGTCCATTATACTGATGACGTTATGCTGATTAGACCCACTAAGGAAGATGTATCAGAGACTCTGGGATTCGTTGGTGCAACATCTGCGTGCCAGAGGGTGGGAAATCAATGCAAAAAAGATTCAGACATCCTCCACCTCAGTAAAATGTCTAGGGGTCCAGTGGTGTAGGGCATGTCGAGATATTCCTACTAAAGTGAAAGATAAGCAGTTTCTTGCCCCCCACCCCCCACCCCCGCAACGACTAAACAGGAAGCACAATGCCTTGTGGGCTTCTTTGGATTTTGGAGGCAACATATCCCTCATTTGGGTGTGCTACTCCAACCAGGCGCCATGAAAGGCCACCAGTTTTGAGTGGGGCACAGAACAAGTGAAGTTTCTTTAACAGGTTCAGGCTGCCATGCAAGCTGCTTTGCCACTGGGACCATCTGATCCAGCCAACCCAATGGTGCTAGAGGTGTCAGTCACAAATAGAGATGCAGTGTGGAGTCTTTGGTGAATCACAGCGTAGACCCATGGGATTTTAGAGTAAAGTTCTGACCTCCTCTGCAGACAACTACTCCCCTTCTGAAAAACAGCTGTTGGCCTGTTACTGAGTCTGAATTGAAACTGAACACCTCATCATGGGCCACCAAGTCACCATGAGGCCGGAGCTGCCCATCATGAGCTGGTATTGTCTGACCCACAGAGTCATTAAGTTGTGCTCAGCAACACTCCCTTGCTAAATGGAAGTGTCTATATGAAATCGGGCTAGATCAGGACCTGAAGGTACAAGTAAACTACACAAAGAAGTGACCGACATGCCCACAGTCTCCACTCCTGTCACTGTACCTTCCTTCTCCCAGTCTGCACCGATGGCCTCTGGGGGAGTTCCTTATGAGAGGTTGACTGAGGAATAGAAAAGTCATGCTTGGTTTACGGATGGCTCTGCACGAGATGCAGGTGCCACTTGTAAATGGACACCAGCAGCACTGCAGCCCTTTGATGGGATCTCCCGAAAGGCCAGTGGTGAAGGGAAGTTCTCCCAAAGGGAAGAACTTCAAGCAGTGCACCTGGCCATTCAGTTTTCCTGGAAGGAGAAATGGACAAATGTGAGATTGTGTATGGACTCATGGGCTGTGGCTAATGGTTTGGCTGGATGGTCACGGAATTGGAAGGACCATGATTGGAAAATTGGTGACAAGGAGGTGTGGGGAAGAGGTATGTGGATAGACCTCTCTGAATGGGCCAAGAAAGTAAAGGTAATTGTATCTCATGTGAACACTCATTAAAGGATTACCTCTGAGGAGGAGGACTTTAATAATCAAGTGGATAAGATGACACGAATTGTGGAGACTGGTCCTCCTCTTTCCTCTGCCACTCCTGTTAACGCCCAATGGGCATATGAACAAAGTGGACATGGTGGCAAGGATGGAGGTTATGCATGGGCATAGCAACATGGACTTCCACTCACCAAAGCTGACTTGGCCACTGCCACTGCTGAGTGACCCATTTGCCAGCAGCAGAAACCAACATTAAGTCCAAGATATGGGACCATTTCTAGGGAGATCAACCAGCAACGTGGTGGCAGGTTGATTACATAGGACCTCTTCCCTCATGGAGGGGATAGCGTTTTGTTCTTACTGGAATAGACATCTACTTTGGATATGGATTTGCCTTCCCTGCAGGCAATGCTTCTGCTAAAACTACTATTCGTGGCTGTACAGAATGCCTCATCCACTAGCATGGCATCCCACAGAGCATTGCTTTATATCAAGGACCTCACTTCACAGCAAATGCAGTGCGGCGATAGGTCCATTCCCATACCAAGTTGCCAAGAGATAGACTGTGATAGTTAGGTTTATTGTGCCAACTAGGCCAATAGGAGCATGTAGGTGGAGTTAATCAGGTCACAGCTTGATTGGAGGGAGACGAGATAAATGGCTTTCCGAGGCTGGTCCTTCTCTCTTTCTCCCTGGTGACCGGACCAGTGCTCTGCTGTCTGAGCTAGTCCTTTACCTTAACCATGTGCTGTACTATTGTGGACCGAGCCAACCTGTGAATTGTGTCACCTTTCTGTGCATTGCTAGAACATGCAGTTCCATGGAGACCTGCTTCACTACACTTCTTGAAGATCCATCAGGACCGCTTCACTAAACTCGAGCTAGTGACCTCTGCTACTTCTCAACTTATCATCTTCCTGCTGTTGCTGCCCCACTCTGCTTGTCTTGCCTGAGGGCAGACTCTGCTGTCTGCTTCCTTGACCTTGGACCAGCAGCCTGAGTGAATTGAAGGACCTTCAGTAGATTGACAGATCCACAAAAGTGAGTTGAACTGAGCCTTCTGTACTGCTGTGTGGACTCATTAGCTGTTCTATTCCTTCTTGCCGTATAAACCTATCTTCTTCTATATAGAGAATCATAAATGTCCTGTTTTGTTTCTCTAGCGAACCCTGATCAACACACCCATCACTTCTTCTTCGTCTTCTTGATCCAATTTCCAACTTTCACATGCAGATGAGGCAATAGAAAATACCATGGCTTGGGTCAGGTGCATCTTAGTCCTCAAAGACACATCCTTGCTCTTCAATAATCTAAGGAGGTCTTACGTGGCAGATTTTCCTAATGCAACACGTCTTTTGATTTCTTGACTGCTGCTTCCATGAGCATTGATTGTGGATTCAATAAAGACAAAATCCTTGGCAACTTCAAGCTTTTCTCCATTTGTTCCAGTGGTGAGTGTTGGGTCTTGTTTACATTGAGTCATCAGCCACACTGAAGGCTGCCATCCTTGATTTTCATTAGCAAGTGCTTCAAGTCCCCCTCACGTTCAGCACGCAAGATTGTGTCATCTGCATATCGCAGGTTGTTAACAAGGCTTCCTCCAATTCTGATGACACATTTTTCCTTCATACAATCCAGTTTCTCTGATGGTTTGTTCAGCCTACAGCTTAAATAAGTATAGTGAGAGGATACAACCCTGACGCACCCGTTTCCTGATTTTAAAACATCCAGTGTTCCCTTGTTCTAGTTGCGCAACTGGCTCTTGGTCCCTATACAAGTTCCGCATAACCACATTCAAGTGTTCTGGAATTCCCATTCTTCTCAAAGTTATCCATAGTGTGTCATGGTGCACACAGTCGAATGCCTTTGCATAGTCCATAAAACACAGGTAAACATCTATCTGATATTCTCTGCTTTCAGCCAGGATCTATGTGACATCAGTCATGATATCCCTTGTTCTGTGTCCTTTTCTAAATCTGGTAACTGAACCTCTGGTAGCTCCGTGTATTGAGGAAGCTGTTGTTGAATTACCGTCACCAAAATTTCACTTGCCTAGGGTATCAGTGATGCTGTTCTATGGTTTGAGCATTCTGCTCAGCCACACATCTATGGATGGGGTATAAATCTGGATCTCTTCCAGACAGTTGGCCAAATAGCTGTCTTCTAAATTTCCTGGCCTAGACAAGTAAGTGCTTCCAGTACTTCCTCAGCTTGTTGGGACATTTCAATTGCTATTCCATCCATTCCTGGAGACTTGTTTTTTGGCTAATGCTTTCAGTGCCTCTTGGACTTCTTCCTTCAGCACCATTGGTTCTTGCTCATATGCTACGTCCTGAAACGGTGCCATGCCAACTAGGTCTTGTTGATAAAGTGACTCTGTACTCTTTCCATCTTCTTTGGATGTTTCCTGCATCGATTAATATTTTGCCCATAGAATCTTTCAATATTGTCACCCAAGGCTTGAATTGTTTCTTCGGTTCATTTAGTTTAAGGTACGCAGAGCATGGCCTTACCTTTCGGTTCTCTAATACTAGGTCTTTGCGTGTTTCGTTAGCATCGTTGGCTTTGTCTTCTCTAGCTACTCTTTGAAGTTTTCTATTCAGCTCTTTGACTTCATCGTCTCTTCCATCTGCTTTAGCCGCTCTACGAGTCAGAGCAAGTCTCAGAGTCTCTTCTGACATCCATGTTTGCTTTCTCCATGAAGGATGGTCTCGATGTCCTCCCACAGCTCATCAGATCTTCTGTTGTTAGTGGTCAGTGTGTCACATCTGCTTTTGAGGTGTTCTCGAATTCAGAGGGGTTGGGGGGATAGACCCCAGGTTCTATTTTGGCTCCTTGTTTTCATTGTCTTCAGCTTTATCCTGAACGTACACGTGAGCATGTAATGGTCTGTTCCACAGTTGGCCTCATGTAAGCTGCTAATACTGAGCCTCTCCATCGTCTCTTTCCACAGATGTAGTCCATTTGATTCCTGTGTGTTCCATCTGGAGAAGTCGATGTGTATTGTGACTACCTCTTATGTTGTTGAAAACAGGTGTTTGCTGTGACAAGTGGCTGGTTTGGAAAAATTCTATCCTGTGATCCCAGCTTCACTTCTATCACCAAGTCCATGTTTTCCAACTACTGTTTCTTCCTCTTTGTTTCCAACTTTTGCCTTCCAACCACCAATAACTATCAATGCATCTTGATTGTTTGATTAATTTCAGGCTGAAGTTGTTGGTAAAATTCTTCAATATCTTCTTCACTAGTTTTGTGGTTTGTGCATACATTTGAATGATACTTGTAGTGACTGGATTTCCTTGAAGGCGGATAGATATAATCCTATTACAGATAGCACTGTAACTTTGCAATGTCCTTTTGGACGATGAATGTCCTACCAGTCCTCTTGATTGTGTTATTCCCAGTTTAGTAAATCATATGATTTTTCTGACTCAAAATGGCCAGTAGCATCCGTTCCAGCTCACTAATGGCTGGGATATCACTCCTTCTGAGTCCCAGTTAGTCTTGGGAAACTTCTAATTTTCCTAAATTTATCCTTCGCACATTGCACATGCCAGTCATTAGCAGATTTTTGCAGCGGTTTTTCTTTCCTTGAACGGAGCCCCTTCAGCAAATGAAGATCCCAAAGGCTCCACGTCCACAGGGATTTGCCCCACTCCCATCGCCATGGTTGACTTGACTCTGAGCAAGTAGCTCCTCCTCAGTCACATGTCAAGTGCCCTCTGGCCCAAGGGCCCCCTCCTCTGGAACTAGCTCTGTCAATATTCTGCTTCCGTTCATTAGGCTTTCGGTATCTTGAAGCTATGCTACCAGTATCTCAGAAACGAACAGTCACTCCTGGTGGACATTTTTCACAGAGTTTCTGGACAACTATGGAATAGGAAGTAAGGCCCAGTGTGGTAGTTACATAATCTGATGTCAACTTGAGACTATTAAGAGTGAAGGGGTGGAGTTTAACCTGTAAATCAAGTCGCAGACTGATGACCTCATTTGGAGATAAATAGATTTCTGGAGGCAGGACATAGAGACTCTCTGTTTCATATTCTTGATGACAAGACACATGGTGCTACGCTAGAACCCTGGAGCTTGAGGAGCCATGTGGAGACCCACACCAGCACTGAGATGCTTCCACTGCCACTGCATCCACAAGACTTCACACCCACTGGCCTGTGGTCTTCCTGCCTTCCCCGCCATTGCATTGTTCCATGAGTTTGAAGAGGACTTTATAGATTGGTATCAGACATATGGGCTAATATTGGATTTATGGACTTAACCTGGACTGGGCTGGGATGTTTTCTTAATGTGCAATTGCTCTCTTTGATATAAAGTCCTCTTAAACACATATGAGCCTCCCTGCATGTGTTTCTCTAGTCAACCCAGACTAACATACCCAGTCATGGACTTCTTACAGTCGGCCACTGAGAACTTTACTGAGAGGGAGAAAGCTTTGTGCCATGGCTTACACAGGGTGGGATGGTCATGGGGGGATAGTAATCCCTGGAGGATGATGTGGTTGGGAGAGGAGAGGAGCACAAAGAAGGCAGGATCTCCTTGTTGACAAGGGTTGGCGGGATAGCCACCACACAGGCCTGAAGCCCAATCGCAATTGTGAAGATGGTATAGAGTAGAGCGGTGTGTCCTTCAGCTACAGGGAAGGTTGCCACTACCCAAGCCGTGCTATTTTCAATCACTCGTATGCACGTGACAGTCGGCCGTTGAATCAGGAAGACTGAAGTAGAATCGATGCCCTTCAGCGGTGGTGCCGGAGAAGACTACACGTACCATGGATGCCGAGAGGACAGACAAGTCTGTCTTGGAAGAAGTGTGGCCAGAGTGCTCGTGAGAGGCAAGGCTGGGGAGACTTTGTCTTACATGCTGTGGCCATGTGGTCAGGAGAGACCAGTCCCTGGAGAAGGACATCATGCTCGGTGAGGTAGAGGGCGGCGAACAAGAGGAAGGTCCTCAGGAGATGGACGGGCACAGTGGCTGCAACCGCGGGCTCAGCACAGGAACCATGGTGAGGGTGGTGCCGTATCAGGAGCGGTTCCTTCTGTTGTGCCGAAGGTCACTATGGGTTGGAACCGACTGGTCGGCACCCAACATCAGCAGCCATGAATCGGAGTCAACCCTACAATCGCCACCAACACAGCGTGTATTCAGTGTGGTTTAGAATCGAGCTCAGGTCAGAAACCAGCCCCAGCCACGTGGAGGTCGGTGATCAGTAAGAACAGCTCACAAGATCCGTTTGCTGCCTCGGGACCCAGGAGCCACCAGACACAGTGTGATCACACCCTGTCCCATGAAGAGAGCTGGAAGACGTCAGTCGGACTGCAGGCCCACAGTTTCCAGCAGGGGGGCCGAGGCAGGGCCCACGGCGTGTCTCCTTCCAGCCCTGTAGCGTGGAGTCCAAGCTGGGGGTGCCCCCCTCATCAGTCACGGTGGCTGTCAAACAGAGTGACAGATAAGCATATACCTATTTATGTGTAGAAATGCAAACACTCCAGGAATGCTGATCTCCCCTTCATCGCTGCCCCAGACAAGCCCCACTCTGCAGCTCTAGGGCCTCCTGCGGGGGGGAAGAGAGGATCCATTCAAGAAGTGGGGGGAAGAGAAAGGAAAGAAGCTGGAGGTCCCACTTAACAAGGGCAACCATGCCAGCAGCGCTCTGAGCGCCAGCCAGTTTCTGAAACGTTTGCTGTTCCAGGTGGAAACTCCCCCAGCCCACTTCCTGACCATGTGTGCATTGGCTACGGGGCTTCCTGAGTGGAACCAGTCCAAAGCCCTCCAAGTGATTCCCAGGAGAGGAAGCCTTAACTTTTCAGAAGCTGGAGTGGGCGGGAGCCCGGAGGGTGAGGGCCCAGGCAGGGAGGGCTGATGGGTGGCCATCTCTTAGTGCTGTGGACTCCGCATCTCCTTCCATGTTGCCGTGGGAAGAGAACAAAGCCCATCCCCGCACATGGCTCAGTCTACTCATGTTCTCTCCCGGGCTGTGATGCCCCAAGCCCTGGGCTAGGTCCTGGAGATAGAACAACCCAAAGCCCTGACCCCAATTCTCCTCCCTCCCTCCCGTGAGTCTGTCCTGGGGCCCAGAGCATTACCATGATGCTGGCGCTACATCCGACTCTGGTTCAGGGGGTTGTATTTTATTCTCTAAATCGAATAACCACCCACTGCTGGTCAGTTTGCCCTCCTGTTGTGGCTGTGTGTTACCGTGTTGCTGTGATGCTGGAAGCAATGTCTCTGGTATTTCAAATGCCAGCAGGGTCTCCCACAGTGAATAGGCTTCAGTGGAGCTTCCAGACTGAGAACGGACAACGAAGTGGCTACCCACTTCATAGGAAGTAGCCACCGAGAACCACCTGCATAGTTCTGAAACACTGTCAGATACTGAAGGCCAGGGGAATGGAAGCCAAACATAGGCAGAGAGGTGCCAGAGGGTGGGCCCTCGGGTCAGAAGGCACTGAAACCGTGAGTGAGGAGGAGCCGCTTGTTCAAAGTAGAGTTGACCATAGCGATGTGCAGGCAGCAAAGCTGGGGGAAGCAGAGCCTTGGGGGGTCTTCATTTGCTGATGGGACACACCTCAAGACCTCAAGACAGGAAGAGGTGGCTGCAAAAATCTACTAAGGACCAGCATTTTGAATATACCAAATATGAATCTAAAAACATTGGAAGTCATAAAAGTGAAATGGAGCACATAAAGACTGATCCTCGGGACCTGTTGTCAGGAGAGAGCAGTTGCTGGGAAAACGCCATGCGTGGTAAAGTGAAGGGGCAGCAGAACAGAGTGGGAGGCCTTGGGCGAGATGGATGGACACAGCGACTGGATCAGTGGGCTCGCCCACAGGATCAAGTGTGAGGATGGGGCAGCACCGGGCGTGTTTTATTGCGTCGTACAAAGGTCTCTCTGGGTCGGCCCTGGTGATAGCCACTACCACGACCACGACAAATCAAACGACGTCTTGCATTGGGAAGAGCTGTTGCCTAAGACCTCCTGAAAGTGTTAAAGAGCAACTATGTCACTCTGGCGATAAGGTGTGCCTTATCTAAGCCACAGGCTTTCCTGTCACCCCATCTGTACAGCGTACAATGCAACGCAAAGAGACCTAAATCTCACAACTGGACCGATAAGACAGCATCGTGAAAAACGGAGAAAAGGTTGAGGTTGTCGAGGATTTTGTCTTGCTTGGATCCACGGTCAGTGCTCACAGAAGCAGCCATCAAGAGATCAAAAGGCATTGCCTTGGGCAGATCTGTTGTACACGGCCGCTTCAAACTGTTGAAGAGCAAGGGTGTTACTCTGAGGACTGAAGTGCACCTGATTCAAGCCACGGTATCTTTCAATCACCTCATATACATGTGAGAATCGGATGATGCATGAGGAAGACTACAGAGAAACCGGTGCAATGAACTGGGGCACTGATCCGTGATGGTGCTGGCAAAGAATATCTAAAGTTCTGTGAACGTCCAGAAGAAGAAACAAATCTGTCCTAGAAGAAGTAAAACCAGAGTGCTTCTTATATGCAAAGATGGAAAGACTTAGTCTCACATCCTTTGCACATGGTGTCAGGAGAGACCAGTCCCTGGAAAAGGCCATCCTGGTTGGTAAAGCACAGGGCAGTGACAGAGGAAGACCCTCCATGATGGACACGTGGGCTCAGACATAACAACAACTGGCACAGGACTGGGTGGTGTTTCGTTCTGTTGGGCAGAGGGTGGGTATGCGTCAGAACCTACTCAACACCACCTAACATCACAGCACTGGACCGCGAATTAGAAAGACCAGACAAGAATGAATGCACTTAAAAGTATGCTGTTAGCAAAGAATACTGAAAGTACCCTGGACTTCTGGAAGGACAGTCAACACTGTCTTGGAGGAAGTACATCCAGAATGCTCATTTCCAACAAGGATGCCCACCCTTTGTCCCATTCACTTTGGTCATGTTATCAGCCAGGAGATAAGCCAGAAAGCAGAAGGATGAAGCAGGATTCAGGAAGACCACAGGCTGGTGGAGGCAGAGTTGAGTGAATCCAGTACCAGCCGATAACATGGCAGGCCACCCAGAGCCACCTGGGAGGCCGCATGGCAAGCCTTTGGGCCAAGTCTCCAAGAAATCTGACTTAGGATCCAGGCCAGTAGCAAGAAAACAGAGTTCTCCACCACACCTCTTTTGTGGATACCAAATAGGCCACGCCCCCAAGGAGATGTCATCAGACTGTGACCTGAGAGAGAGGTTGCACTCCACCTGTGCCTTTTTTAGAGGTGCAGCCAAGTTGACACAAGACAGTCATGTTCACCCTGTCTCCAAGATCCCACTGACCACGTAGCTAACATAACCACAGGAAGGATAGCCGCCCATCTGTGTGAGTCTGGGTACAGGAGAGACACAAATCCACAGAAACTCCTAGGTATAAGAGAGCTTTATAGAAAGGGTAAGTGCACATCAAGAAAACATCCCAACCCAGTGCTGCCCAAACCCACAAGTCCAATATTAACCCATATGTCCGACACCAATCCACAAAGTCCTCCTCCATCTCACAAAACATATGCTATGACACCGACTGCAGGAGGAAAACCGAGTCAGTGAATGTGTGAGCATCTCACTGCTGGCAGGGGTCTCCACGCGGCTACTCCAGCACCCAGAGCTGCATCGGGGTAGGTGCATGTGGCTTTTACTTGGGGACGTCTTGCAGGAAGTGAACTTTGCCAGCTGAAGCAGGGAACCGGCTAAGGCAGCTGCACCCTGGTCTGACCATCACAAAGCAAGAGACCTGATAACTCCAAAGGTGAGGCTCACTGAGCCATTTATCCCTCCGCCCTTCAATTAACCCATGTGTTTATTGGCCAGGTTGGCACAATAAACTAACTACCTCACCATCCAAACTTGTTGCCACGAATTCCAACTCTATAAATAGAACTGCTCCACAAGGTTCCCCAGACTAGTATCTACAGAGGGAGTCAAGACAGTGCGATGATTAAATCCTTTGGGTTCAGTCAGTGGGTTCAAACCCACCAGTCACCCTGCAATCGAAAGACGGAGCTGTCTGCATCCATCAAGATGATAGCCTTGGAAACCCTATGGAGCAGGTCCACTCTGTCCAATAAGGTCTCTATGGGTCAGAACTTACTGTTAGCAGTGGGAAAACCCCATCTTTCTCCCAAGGAGTGGTTGGTGGACTTGAACTGACAAACTTTCACTGGCAAAGGAGAGCTTTGCCCCAGGTGTCACCAGGGCTCCACAGGAGCAATAGCTCATCCTATTCACAAGGGGAGAGGATGACTAGGCAAGGATCATTGGAGACCATCTCAGAATCCCACCTGCTGTCAGGGCAGGCTAGTTGTGCCATGGTAACACACAACCCTACCCGACTTCATGCACCTTCATGGCTGGGGCACCAATTCCTGGCTCCACTACCTCGGGACAGAGCTGCCAGGGCAGCCACCATCTCCAACTTTGGTGACCCCTTAAGGGAGAGAAAGAAGTAGCAGAGGCAAGTGCACATGGCCTCCTAAAGCTTCTGCCCCTAGAGATAACCCATCCCATCTTACACGGCACATATTCACCCAAACACCACTTCAAGAGGGCGAGAGAACACACCCCTGGTCCATGCTCAGGAGAGAAGGACAGGACGTATGTGATGGTCAACAGCCAGGTAACCAAGAAGCCCTGCAGGCCCCCACTGTGTGCACCTGACTGCTAACCAACAGGTGGGTGGTTTGAGCTCATCCAGTAGCTCCATAGGAGAAAGACCTTAAAGATGTAAGATTCCTTAAAGATTTCCACATGGAAAACCAAAGGGTAGTTCCACTTTCCATGATTGGTTCAGACTCGTAGGAGTCCTGGTGGTGTAGTGGTTATACATTAAGTTGCTAGCCACACAGTTAACCGTTCACAGCTACCAACCGTTCCTCAAGAGAAAGACAAAGCCACGAATTGTCAATAGTCTTGGAAACCCACATGGGGCTGTTCTAACCGGTCCTACAGGGTCTCTGTGAGTCGGAATCGATTTGACGACACCCCACCGCATCCATCCAGAACAACTCCCTGTTGTTGTTGTTGCTGTTGTTGTCAGCTGCCATCAGGTTAGTTCTGACTCATAGCCATCCGATGTGCAACAGAACAAAACACTGCCAGGCCCTGCGGCACCATCCTCACAACTGTTCTTGTGTTTTGAGCCCGTTGTTGCAGCCACGGTGTCCGTCCATCTCCTTGACGGTGTTCCTCTTTCTCATCGCCCTTCTACTTTATCCGGCATGATGTCCTTCTCCAGGGACTGGTCTTTCCTGACGACATGTCCAAAGGCTGTGAGACAAAATCTTGCCATCCTTGCCTCTAAGGAGCACTCTTTGGGGGGATCAGCCTCCGCAACTGAATGAGTCCTAGGGGGGCAGTTGTGTAATGAAGGGTAAATTAAAGAAACATCAGACAAGGCATCCAAGGGCTCACCTCTTCCATGAAGACCAGAACCAGGGAGTTACAGGATCTCAGGATGCAAGCCACGTCATACATGTAACAGGAAGGGGACGTGCCAGGCGCATACAGGAAGGTACATATATAATATATCTAAGGTCCAGAGCTAAGATGGCGGCCTAACCTTGGCCATCCCTGGGCTCACTTGACCTTGGGTGTCCCCGAGCTCTTCTCCAGGGGAGCAATCTCTGATCCTTGTCAGAAGGGAGTGGGCTGTACTTAGGGTGGGGTGGTCTGATCTCTCTTAATGGCCGACAACCTTCAGGCAGACAGTCTTCAAGCAGGTAACCTTCAAGTGTGTAATAGCAAGTGTGTGCCTGCAAGCAGCACCTTAAAAATGACATTATTATGGGGGGACAGAGGCGAATGTGACTGGGATGGCTCTCCAACCCAAGAGCATGAAGGTCTTCCTCCACCAGATCTGCCTCCCAGACTCCTTTAATCAGTACCAGTGTAGGGAATTTGTCCACATGCACTCACTTTCCAGGTCTCTGTTTGACACACACTCTGGTTATACATCTTCCAACACAGATCAGTTTATCCTTTGAGTAGTTCATGGTACTTTTAATAGTCTCCTCCAGCACCGCAGTTCAAATGCATGGATTCCTACAACTCTTCCTGGCCATAAACATGGATGCGTCAAAGAGAACTAACTGCGGTGAGCGCCATCTTGGTACCAAGCATTCTACGGGTGAGCACTGCTAAGACTATTTTATTTGCACAAGGCACCACACTGAAACCTACTTCCATCGATAGGCTTATATTGGATCTGTAGCTACAAATAACCCTGCCCCCCGACAGCTTACAGAATTCCAGAAAGAGTTGTAAGACCAGACTCAGACTGGAACCAGGGATGCAGCTCCATCTGGATTATCTTTCTTCATCTCCATTATCTGTCTCCCATCTCTGCTGTGACCATGCCCTCTCTTGCAAACAACCCCACTCCAGGGCTGGGGCTTGGCTGCTGGCAGCCATAAAGTGGCAACATCAGTGGCTGTGTTAGTCTGGGTTGACTAGAGAAACAAATCCAGAGACATTCATATGTGTGTGAGAAAAAGCTTTATCTAAAAGAGCAATTGCATTTTGAGAAAACATCCCAGCCCAGTCCAGTTCAAGTCCATAAGTCCGGTATTAGCCCATATGGCAAATACCAGTCTATAAATTCCTCTTCAGACTCATGCAACACATGCAATGACACTGAATGCAGGAAGATCACAGGCCAGTGAGTGGAAAGTCTTGTGGATCCAATAGCAGTGGAGCCTCTCAGCACTGGTATGGGTCTCCGTGTGCTTCCTCCAGGTCCAGGGCTCTGGTTCCATCAGCGTAGCTCCATGTGTCTTGTCAGCAGGAAAACAAGCAGGGAATGGAGTATGTCTCTGACCTCCAGGCAGCTATTTATCTCTGTGGAGCCTCCAAATGAAGTCATCAAGCTGCGACCTGATTGATAGGCTAGACTCCACCCCTTCGCAAGTTGACAGGAGCTTATGTAACTGCCACAGTGGATTAAGAGCGAGACTTCCTGTACCCATTTATCAATCTCAGGGAAGGACTCTGATTGGCCCACGATGGTCATGTGCTCATCCTTAGATCCATCCCTGTTACCAGTCAGTGGAGAGAAGAATTGGGCCATGACAGAATTAAGGAATTGTGTATATAATCAGATTTTTAAAAAGGATAGAAAACATCTGGAAGGCCCACGGCCACTCAGAACAATGCTGTGTAGTCATGCTCACACGGATGTTAGTCCAGCTCACGGTAGCTCCACGTACAACACAGGTGCCCAGTCCTCCACCAGCTTCATGATTGCGCCAGCTTCCTTGAGTCCGTTGTTGTGGCTACTGTGTGTTTGAGTGCCTTCCAACCTAGAGCGCTCAGCTTCCAGCACCATCGTAGACAATGCTCTGTAATGGCCCAGGCAGTTCTCATTGGCTGATCTTTGGAAGTCCACCACCAAGCTTTTCCTCTGAGTCTGAAAGGTCTCCTGAAACCTGCCCACCATGGGCGACCCTGCTGGTGTCTGAAACAGCAGTGACCTTTCTCTGACAGACGGGTGATGGTCAAGGTGTTATAAACCCCCTGGAGAAGAGGCATTTGGGAAATGACAAGGTTTGCCCACTCATGTTCTAACAGAAGTATGATTCTAGCAGTAATATTGCTCCCTACAGGGCCCCTGGTGGTGTCGTGTTTACGTGTTGGGCTGCTAACCTCAAGGTCAGCAGTTCCAAACCACCCAGAGCTCTGTGGGAGGAAGATGGGTCTTTCTGCTCCCGAAAAGTTAGCCCAAGAAAGCCATGGGCGAAGTCCTGTCCTGTCCCATAGGGTTGTCGTGGGTTGGCATGGACTTGGTGACAGTGAGTATATTTGGGGTTTTGGGATTGCTCCATAGCCCATGGTCTTTCTCCTAAGCCAAGCTTGGGCTCTTCTTAAAAGACCTCCTCTGAGTCCTTTCTGCAAGAACAGCTCTGGGGGAAATAGCTGAACAAGTTCCATTTATATGCTCTTTCCAAGTTTTAAGGGCAAATGGAGGGAGCTGACTTCTAAAATACAGCGCCCTGTATTCACCCCCGCCCAACACAAAACTAACCCTGTGTTTATTCCCATTCCTGCGTGCCGCCTCCGGGCGGACTTCCCCTCAGGTTGGCCAAGCGTGAAAGCAACAAGTCTAAACACACATCTTCTATGTAGGGCTGTTTGCTGCTTTTAGCCATAGTTGTCAATAGCAACCCTGGAGGCAACCTGCTGGCTAGAGCCTCAACCTCCACCACCCAGTCCTTCCTGCTGTTGACGAGGCGTGAGGACAGCACAGATGTCCCCATCTCCTGGGTTCTGACCTCGGTACTCGGCAGGAGAGAGGGTTTAGAGGTGGCCTCTGACTGACACCGGGCCCTGACATTAGCACCTCCTGTGCTGTGTGGGACCTGCCACTGTCCGACATGGGCCTGCGGCCCATGGGGCTGGAATCCTGGGATCGAGGCAGTGCTCTTTGCCAGGCACACTGTCCCTGGGGGACGATCTAGTCCCTCGCTCTTGTCCAGACTCTGAAGGCCGCAGGCATTCCTGAGCTCCTGACCCTGTCCTCCGTCTTCACAGCAGAAGGGTGTCCCCTCCTCCTCTCTCATGTGCACACATGCACACACACTAACATGCATATGTGCACACACATTCATACACACCTATATCCACTACATTGATGCACATACATACACACTCACATACCTATATGCTCATATACAGATGCACGCACATACATACATTCACTCACAATCATTCACATGCATGCACATGCAATACTCACACACATATCCATATGTATGTGCCACGCACACAATCACATGCATACACTTACATGCACACACATGTACATGCACACATGCACACAACTACATGTGCACACCCACACATACCCATATGTGCACACTCACATGCATGTACACATACACATGCACACATGTGCACTTATATGTGTATGCAGTCATACACTTGCATACACACACACCCATATGCAGGCACACACTCACACATGTACATACTCACACACACATATGCAGCACACACATGCATTCACACGCTCACACACATGCTTACATACACACGCACACCCTTTGCATGCACACACACACTTGTCTTCATACATCCATACAGCATACTTAAGTAGGCACATGTAGACATGTGTGTGCACATGCATGAATACATACACACATGCATACATATTCATGCATGTACATACACACAGACACCTGTACACACTTATACACACACACAGTCATGTGCACTCACATGTCTGTTTTTGTTGCAAGGTCTCCTTCCCCTTTCTTTCTCTGACCCTCATGTCTTCTCTCATTGGG
>NW_022103925.1:4755166-4756095 GCF_000313985.2 Echinops telfairi
GCCCCTGTCTTCCACCTTGAAGCATTCTACAACTGACGACACTGAGTCTGTGCAGACCATGACCCCCTTCTCTGTGTGGCTTTCATGGACACGAACCCTGACACCGCAGAGTCTCTGCCTCATCAGCCGGGCTCCTTGGGACCCATCAGCCAAGATCTCACCAAACAGGGAGTGCCCAGAGCCCTGGGCTCCCCAACACGTCAGTACTAGCCAAGGGTGTGACCAATCACACGTGAGCTCCTTTCAGTGATCACCCTGGGAAGAGAAAGGAGTCCACATGGGAGGGAGGAGACGAGGGACTGACCATCAGCCTCCCTGACCCTTCTCTGGCCCTCCCAAGGCCCTTCTCGCTCAGCGTGTCCACTGTCAACAACAGCATCATTCTCCAGGGCTGTGGCTCACCCTGACTACTCACAAGAAATCCCTGGTGCGGAGCGAGGCAGGCCCCACAAATGGCCTCCTTCATTCCAGCATCCAGACAGTGCTGACCCCTGGAGACTGGCCTCTCACGTCCCTCGCCCCGCTCCCATTCTCCGGCTCTCCCAGCCTAATCAGGTTAACTCCGCGATGGACCTGTGTCCACCTGCAACACAGAAGAGAGCCGCTGGCACCTTGAGAGGAAGACCAAGGGCTCACTTAGCCACCTAGACTTTCTGCATCTCAGACCATGTGCGCTCCCGAGGGCCAGGGAGGAGACTGTCCAAGCTGGGCCTGCTCAGAGACCAGTTACCCCAGGTGAGCAAGGCCTCCCCATGCCTCTTGTGGTTGTTACATGATTTCATGTCAACTTGAGATATAAAAGCGTAGGGTGCTATTCAACCCGTCAATCAGGCCACAGCCTCATGGCACCTTCTTGTGGGCATGGCCTTCTCATAAGGAGGGTCCTGGGACCCTCCCTTCTCTCTCTGCCATCACCTTCCTGGGGGCAG
>NW_022103925.1:4760037-4762068 GCF_000313985.2 Echinops telfairi
GTCTGCTGAGATGACCTTAGGCACGCGAGGTGCTGGCCCAGCCCCAGATCCCAGCAATGGCTCAGCTGCTGCAGGTTGGAGGTTCAAGGCCACCCAGAGGGCTGCAGAAGAAAGGCCTGGTGAGCTTCCGAAAGACCACTGTCACCGAGCCGGTTCCAACCCACAGCGACCCTGCCGGGCAGAGTCTAATGGGCCCTCTGGGGTTCCTGAGACTTAACATTACGAAGGGAGCAGACAGCCTCATCTTTCTCCCTCCAAGAAGCTGGTGGCTTGGAACTGCTGACCTTACGGTGAGCAGCTCAGAGCATAGTCCACCACGCCCGCAGGGCTCCTCTCTGAAAGGTCAGCAGCCATTGAGAACCCCCACAGGGCAGGCCTGCTCCACATGGAGTGAGGAGTGGATGGAGGGGCGAGGGAGCGAGGGGATAACATGAATCCACATCAATTCAAAGGCGAGCAGTTCCCCAGGAGCCCTGGTCCTCAGGACACATCTGAGCGGCGCCCACGGGGTCTCTATCTCCAATCCTTTGCCGTCCGGCTGTTCCGACTCTCAGCAACCCTATCTCGCTCACTCCCTGCCGACGAGTCCGTGCTGGCTCACAGCGACCCCTGGGGATTTCTGAGACTGAACCGATTCACCGGAGTAGAAAGCCCAGTCTTTCTCCCGAGGAGCTGCTGATGGTTTTGAACAGCTGACCATGCGATCCAGCCCAATGTGTAACCACGATGCTACCCGGGCTCCCAGCTGTCGACCCTATAGGACAAGGTAGAACTGCCCTTGTGGGTTTCCGGGACTGCCCTGCTTTACGGGAGTAGAAAGCCCTGTCTCCCTTGAGAGAAGCAGCCGGTGGTTTCAAACCACTGGCCTTTGGGTTAACAGCCCAACCCGTAACCCAATGATGCCAGGGCGCCTTACGGTAGGAAGGGTCCCTTAATTCTTGTCACTTCTCATGCACCGCTCACTCTGCCCCCGGAGATAAACCGTACACAACTGTCCTTGTTAGCCCAGAGAGGCCTGACTGGCCACGGCCAGCCTCTCCCATCCATGCCTACATCCCAACACAGCCCCGGTCCTGACACATCCCACTAGACCAGCATGAAAGCCCCGTCAGAGAGAGAACCAGAGAAGGAGGCCCAGTTTTCCTGTTTCCCCTCCAAGTGCAGCCCCTCCTCTGAGTGGGGAGGGGGAGGAGGAGAGGGTGCTCCTCTGAAAGGACCCTGCCCCCACCCACCCACACAGGCCAGTCAGACCTTGGCTGGGGCCCCACAGGAAATGGGGGCGTGTAGCAAGAGGCCTGGACCAAGCCGCCTGGCACTTAAAGGGGCGTCTGCCTCTGGAGCAGCCAGGCCACCTCGCTACCATGCAGCCCAGGCCGCAGACTATGCTGCTGCTGTTGCTCGTGACCTGGCCCCCCGCAGCCCTCCCCGCGCCCCCCACCTGCTACTCCAGGATGCTGAGCCTGAGCAGGGAGATCGAGGGGGCCTTCCAGAGCCTGCAAGCCACGGAGGGCACGGTGAGTCCAGCACCCGGGAGGTCCACTCAGACCCCTGCTCACCCTCTTTTGCTCTGGCCCCTCCCCCACCCCTTCCTGAAGCCCCTCATAGCCGCCTCCCCGAGGGTCCCCTGGGCTGCTGTCTTTAGGGAAGCAGTTAGCCAGACCTCTCTCCTGAAGAACCACCTGATGGGTCTGAACCCCCATTCTTCCCATGGATGGCCGAGGCCATGCCTGCACGGCCACTGGGGGTCCGGCATTCGCTCCCCCACTACCAGCAGCAACATGAAAGACTGTACCCAAGGGGTTGTTGTTCTTGGTGCGAGGGAATATGTTCCGAGAGCCCGCTGTTTTTGTACCAGTCCTTTGTTCCTGCCACTCGGACAAAGGACCTTGTTGTAAAGCACAAAAAAGCTCTCTGCCCAGCCTACGGTGGCCGAGTTTCTCTCAAAGTACACCACATACACGCACACACACACACCTCGCTGCCATCGAGTTGATCCTGGCTCTCAGGGCCCCCGGAGGACAGGGTGGAGCA
>NW_022103925.1:4762268-4764862 GCF_000313985.2 Echinops telfairi
GGTAGCACAGTGGTTACACGTTAGGCTGCTGATGGCCAGGCCAACAGTTCAAAACCATCCGCTGCCCCTCGGGAGAAAGGTGAGGCTTTCTACTCCTGCAAAGTGAGACGGTCTTAGAAGCCCCCAGGGCGGCTCTGCCCTGTCCTGCAGGCCCACTAGGAGTGGCCATGGACTCCGAGTCAGAGAGTTTGTTTTGGGGGGTCAATATGCTCTGCAGACAATGGGCCAAATGAGCGTTCTGACCCTATGGGAGATGGCAGAACAGCCTCTGTGTGCCCCAGAGACTGGAACTATTCAGGGGAGCAGAAAGCCTCGTCTTTGCCCCGCTTTCTCCCACAGAGCAGCTGCTGGTTTTGAACTGCAACAGACCCGAGGACCCGCCCCACCGCCAAGCCCCAGGGGCTGCTTCAGTGCGCTGGTGGCTTTATTCCAGGGGTCCGGGGGAGAACCTGTGTACCCCAGATGTCTGCCTGGACTCTTTTAAGAGGCAGACCCCAGGGCCCCAGCAAGGGGACATCTGGGGACCCAACTGGCTCCTCTGGCTGAGGAATGGGCACCGCCAACAGCACTGTTGCATCCCTTCCGTCCCTCCTGTTAGCCACACTGGTCTTGGGGGTCTACGTTCTGGGGTACTCTGGGCGCACCTCTGTTACTCTGTTTTATTTTCAAAATGGAATAACAAGTTTTCTTCTTGTTAAGAAAGTGCTAGGTATGTGCACCTGTGGGCAGAGGCTCAGAGACACCCCCACCCCACCCCACCCCGGCAGCTCTACTGTGCCCTAGAGGCTCGCTATCAGCTATCAGTCGGGGCCCACTGGACGGTGGGGAATGGTTTGTTTAGTTGTTTGTTCTGGGAAACTGCACCGAGACAGAGAAGACGATGGAGCTGACTTGCAATTCCATCCCCCAAAGGGACCAGGTGCTGGAGGGCTTTGAGGCTGCCAGCCAGCCTTCCAGCCTTCCCTCTGGTAGCTGGTCGTGGGAGCCCTGGCAGCAGAGAAGGCGACAGGTTGGGCTGCTGCCCCCCCAAACTCAGCGGTTCAAACCCACCGGCCACTCTGAGGGAAGAAGATGAGGCTTTCTACTCCTACGGAAACTGAGAGCCTCAGAAATGCGCAGAGGGCAGGTGTGCCCCGTCCTCTGGGGTCACTGTGAGTCTGCGCAGACTGGGTCCATGGCGGTGAGTTTTATCTTGCAGTTGTGAGGTGCTGCCCAATAGGGACCCCCACACGCAACAGAACGAAATACTGCCTGGTCCTGCACATACCTCGCAACCGTGGCTGTGTGTGAGCCCTGGTTAGGAACCCAGATGCTCGCCAAAAGGCCATTAGCCAGTCACTCTGGGGGAGCAAGATGGGGCAGTCGGCTTCCATAAAGACCACAGCCTTAGAGACACTGTGACTGTCCCACAGGGTCACTGAGTGGGAGGAGATTCAACTGCAGTGGAATACACACACACAGGCACATCCATGTACACATACACTCGTACGTATCCGCGTGTGTCTATGTGAGCATGCGTGTACGCACATACATATGTTCACATAGACACACAGATACATACCTGTGTTTGCGCATGCATACAGACAAATATATATACACAAACATGCAAGTGTGTAAGCATGCATACGGGAAATGCTCCGTCTTAGGCTGGGTTGACCAGAGAAACAAATCTAAGGACACTCATATATATGTAAGAGAGATTTTTACATCCAGAGGTCTTTATACATCAAGCAAACATCCCAGCCCGGTGCGGATCAAGTCCATAGGTCCGATACTAGTCCATCTGTCCAACTCTAGCCCATAAATCCCTCTCTGGACTCATGGAACCACATGCAAGGGTGCAGGAAGATCGTAGGCCAGTGGATGCAAAGTCTTATGGATCGAGTGGTTGTGGGTGCCTCTCCAGAGCTCACACAGGACTGCCTGGAAGGTGACGGCAGAGAGAGAGTGGCCGGCCCGACTCCAGGGAGCCATTGATCCTGGTAGCACCACCAAATGAGGCCATCAAGCTGTGACCTGATTGACAGGATAAACTCCACCCATCTCTTAAACCCCTCACTATCCATGCTCAAAACGTCTGCAGGTAGAATTCACCTGGGGCCCCTGGGAAGAAAGAGCTGGCAAGCAGCTTTTGAAAGGTCCTAACCAAGAGCATCCTTCGGAGCAGTACTGACTGGACAGCAACCATCCAGTCCTGTTGCTGTTGCCGTGAGGAGCCATTGAGTCAGTCCTGACCCGACCCATAGTGACCCTGTGCACAACAGAACCCAACGCTGCCCATCTGCGCCAGCCTCACAAGTGCTCTGAGCTTCAGCCCCCTGTTGCAGCCACTGTGCCCGTCCATCTCCTCGAGAGCCTTCCTCCTTGTCACTGTCCCCCCACAGCACCCAGTCTGATGGCTTTCTCCAGGGTCTGGCTTTTCCTAACGACATGTCCAAAGTGCGTGGGGCAAATCTCATCATCCTTTCCTGTAAGGAGCATTCTAGCTGCAGAGCTACCTTGCCCAACAGAGATGTGTTTGTCCTTTTGGGCAGCCCACAGCACTTCCCCTAGTCTTCCCCAGCACCATCATTCAGATGGCTGGTTCCTCTTCC
>NW_022103925.1:4765764-4766905 GCF_000313985.2 Echinops telfairi
AAGAAGAAGAAGAGCTGGAACCATTTATTTAGGACACCGTGCTGGCCAGGGAGGCGCAGGGGGCTGGGCTTTCACACTAATAAATAGAGGTGGGGCAAGATCTCCGTGGGACGGTTGCTGCTCAGTCCTCATTCTTCTCCGGCACGAAAGCATCTGCCTTCCGGGCAAAGGTTTCAGCCACAAGCAGAGGGAAGGCCAGGGAGACATCAGCACACACCTTGACAGGCTCTGCGTCCACCCGGATCTTGCCCCATGAGACAGCCTCATCCGGCCGGGCACTTGAATCAGAGCCATCGAACTCCTGTTCCGCATGAGGTTGGCGTTGGCGATGTGGTGCTTGACCAGGCCCCCGCCCAGGATGACCATTCCAGAGTGCTTGGCGAAGATGGCCTGTGTGTTGATGAGCCTCGGGTCCTCAACCATGTCCAGGACCAGGCCAGGGTTCTTGTAGGAATGGAAGAAGATCATGTCGCCCAGCGAGCCGTCCGTGAGCGCCGGGCTCAACACAGGGATGTGGCTCTTCCGGACCCAGTAATACACCGACTCAGGATTGTTGATCTCCTTGCCTAGCCGGGCGATCATGAGGGCGTCCACTTCACACTCTCCGTGTTCTGCTCCAGCACCATCTGGTCCAGAATGGGCATCAGCCAGTCTTCAAACTTGCAGTAATTGTCATTGGGCACCAAGAGATTCCCAATCCTGTTGATCCCATTCTCTCGGAGTTCCTTCCCCCTGAGGCTAAACTCGCCCAGGTACATGGGTGCCGGGCTTCTGGAAGCGCTTGTTGCAGGGCTCAGCACAGAGCACAGCGCATGTGGCATTGCTTCAAGGACAGTCCCTGGGGGGTGAGGCTGGACCAGCCATGAGCAGGCTGAGGGTGTGTTGTGTGGACATCACAGCAATCTGAACTTCTCTCCCTGCAGGAGCCGTGTGTGAGATACCTGCCCAAACTCTACCTGGATATTCACGTAAGATGGATCTTGGTCCGGTGGGTGGCATAGGGGTATGGATGGGTGAGTAGATGGAAGGATAGATGGATGGGGGAGAGAGTGGTTAGTTGGATGGTTGAGTGAGTAGGTGAATAAACAGATAGGTGGATGGATGGGTGAGGGACTAGATGGATGGATAGATGGATGAGTAG
>NW_022103925.1:4767178-4770104 GCF_000313985.2 Echinops telfairi
GATGATTTGGGAAGCATGGGCCCCAGCTCCTCTCCCCCTCCTGCTCCCCTCTGATGTCTCGGAACCCTTTCCCATGGCCACCCCCAGAATTACTGCGTGCTGGCCAAGCTGAGGGACTTTGTGGCATCGGCCCAGTGTTGGAAAGTGCCCCCAGTGGACGTTTTGAAGGACAAGGTGCGGAAACTGTACATCATCATGAACTCATTCTGCCGGCAGGTAAGTGGGGACCACCAAAACCCCCTTTCTATGGGCACTTCGCTAGGCTCCCTGAGTCTGGAGGAGTGAGCAAGGAAGAGGAGGAACCATGGGGTGGTGAGGTGGCACTTGCAGTGCAAGAAGCCCACCCCCCACAGTTCTCAGCCTCATCACCAAGGCTACCCTCCACCCTCATCACCCTGGTCGCAAAGCCTGCCCTGGACCACGATCAGCACCCTGGTCACAAAGAGCACCACCATCGTGTCAAACCTACCCCCCTCCTCCTCCTCAGCACCCTGATCACAAAGGCCCTCCTCCACCGTCATGTGATCATCCTGGTCACAAAGCCCAGCCACCCTCGGGTGGTCACCCTGGTCACAGCAACCATCCTCCACATCACCACTCTTGTTACTAGGGAGGATTCAGTCGGTGGGGATCAGGACAAGGCCCTCCCTCCATAAACTGCAAACAGGATTGGGCTCACAAAACTGAGGCTCCTACCCCTCATGCGCCAAGACGAACTCTGCCAGGAGCCACGTGAGGCCGAAAAGGACTTGGGAGCATGCTGAGCCCTGCATGGAGGAGGACTTCCTGGAGGAGGAAGGCCCTCTGGTGTACAGAACAGCTCAGGCAGGAAGAAGAAACCCAGTTCCCTCCCTGGGCACTCAGACTCCTGCGCCCCCTGTGTGTCTTTGGGGAGAACTGCACTCTGCGGGGGTTCCAGGGACTGGCTTTTCATAAGCAGGCCTTTCTTCCACGGCACCTCTGGGTGGGCTTGTACCCACCCCAGCCTTTCAAGCTTTCAGCTCTGTGCGAGTGTGTGTAGATGAGAGAAACACACCCAGAGACACTCCTATGCGTATAAGAAAGAGTTTTATAAAAAAGAACAATTGCATATGGAGAACACATCCCAGTCCAGATCAAGTCCCTACGTCCGATATTATCCCGTATGTCCAACACCAGTCTGTAAAGTCCTCTTCAAACTCACGCAGCACATGCAATTACACCGAATGCGGGAAGGTCACAGGCCAGTGGGTGGAAGGTCTTGTGGATCCGATAGAGGTGGAAGCATCTCAACACTGGCAGGGATCTCCTGTGGCTCCTCCAGCTCCAGGGCTCTAGGTAGCTCCCTGTGTCTTGTCAGCAGGAAGGTCTCACAGGGACTGAACGTGGGTCCCGCCTCCAACAAGCTATTTATCTCCATAGCGCCTCCAAATGAGGTCATCAAGCTGGAACCTGATTGACAGGCCAGACTCCACCCCTTCTTAAATTGACAGATGATGTAACTGCCACAAGCTCGGAGCCCGAGCTTACAGCCATTCAAGGGCTCCCGGGAGGAAGGGAGAGGCAGATACATGCAGGAAGCCTGCCCTGGTGCACTATGGAATACAGCACTGTGGGGTTCTAGGGACATGCACAGAGCCAGCCACTCTGGTCCCTTGCTTCCAGGCTGGTGGCCTCTCTTCTCCTCTCCCTCAGGGGCTAGGGGCAAGAACTGTGGGCAAAAGCCCTGATTGTTGTTGTTGTTGTTGTTGTTGTTAGGCATCATTGAGGCCGTTCTGAACCGTAACCACCCCGTACACAACAAACAGAGCGAAACACTGGCCGGTCCTGCACCACCCTCACCATTGCTCCTGTGCCTGAGCCCATGGTCGCCACCACTGTGCCCATCCTTCTCCTTCGGGGTCTTGCTCTTGGTCATGGCTCCTCCACTTGACCAGCGAGGTGTGGCTGAGTGAGAAAGCTGAGCTGGACACACGGGTCAGCCTCGGGAAATGTTCACGGGCCCCAGAACTCGCCAGGACAGAGCTGCTCTGTCCCATAGGGTGGCTGCAAGATGGGATGGGGGTGGATTTGGTTTCAGGTTGATGTTACAATGTATCTGTGCCTGCATCAGGGCTTCTTCCACTTGTTCCCCTCATTTCCCACGACCTTGGGTTTGAGGAGGAGCCCTGGGGGGGGGGGGGGGGCGTCACAGTGGATACTCACCTGCTGAAGATTGCCAGTTCTAACCCAGTCAGCAGAGCCACATAAGAAAGGCCTGGTGATCTCCTTCAATGGAGACCAGCCTGTGGTCCTGGACTCGATTCTGTCTCATAGCAAGCCCATGGGACAGAGTAGAAACATCCCACGAGGTGCCCAGGGCTGTACATTGGCTTCTCCTGGGGACTGGACAGTGGGTTCAAGCCGCCAACCTTTACTGGTCTGCAGCTGAGCGCTTAACTACTGTGCCACCAGGGCTCAGGGCTCCCTCCATGAAGACTACCACCAAGCACAGCGTGAGGCTGCTCCGTCTTCTACCACATGAGGTTGCTGGGACTCAGGAAGAGCTCAATAGTGACAGGCTTGGCCTGGTTTGCTTTCTGGGTCTGCTGGGGGACACAGGGCGGTGATGTCATTGTGCTACAGCTTAACAAGTGATGTCATTGACTGCTTGCATAGGAAGGCAAGAGCTGATGGCCACGCTCTCTGCAAAGTTTGATGTAGCGCTGTGGCTCAGTAATCATAGTTCATTCCCTCATCCGCTCACCCACCCATCCATCTACTCCGTTATCCACCCATCTACTCCATCAGCCATCCATCCAACCACTCTCCCCCATCTATCCCTTTGTCCATCTACCCAGCCATCCATCTACTCCCTCAATGATCCATCCACCTATCTATCCACCCACCCATACATACATGCATTTGTCCATGTATCCTTCCATTCATCCACCTACCCATCCATCAC
>NW_022103925.1:4770721-4772141 GCF_000313985.2 Echinops telfairi
GTGCTCCCACCCAGGAACCTGCTTTAAGCATAGACAGAAGAGGCCCCGCTTCACAATCCCCTGTGTTATATGCTGCCCAAGTGCTAGATGCCCAGACATGTTGATACAATCAACTAAGACAAAAAGGACCAGCCGGCTTCTCTTTTCAGCTTAAGGACCTGCAATGTCGCATTGTATTTCCATTGTTGCTTTCATGGGTCATGGTACTGTTTCTCTCTTCCTATGGGAACCTGCTTGCATGTAACCCAGATTCCATCGTAATCCTTCACCTTCCACCAACAATCATTCTCCCCTCTTTCCTCTTTAAAGAAAGGGCGTATCTTTTAGGATGAGTTTTCATGGAGCTAATAGGAAGGGGATGGTGATCCAATAAATCCCTGTCCGAGAAGAAGCACAAAGCCTGCTGTATTTCTCCAAGGCGGGTGTCCAAGGTGTGAAAGCCCCTGTTCGTAGCAAGGTGTGTCTCCCTCTTTCCTTACCCTGAGCATTGGAGTCAATGAATCGGCTTTGATCCGCCCCGAAGGCTGTCCTTGAAGCATGCTCCAGGTTACGTCAGGGCAGACTGGACCACACATCGCCCCCCGCCAGCCGTACAGCGGCTGGCACTTACCACCAACCCCAGTGGGTGGACTCCTGGGAGGCTGTGTGTGTCACTGGCAGGTGACTGGGGACGCCTCTCTGCTGGCTGTGGGACTGTTGTTCGTGTCTGTAGAGTCCCGCCCGTCATGGAGACCCTCCGTGTGCAGAGTAGAGCTACTCCATGGAGCTCACCAGGCCAGCACCACCCAGAAGCAGATGTCTGGCCCGGATTCCCAGGCATCTCTGCGTGGGCTTGGCCTGCCAGGCTTTCTGTGAGTGCTTCACTGCGTGCGTCACTCAGGGAAGCTTATGCTTGGTCATAATTCACGTAGGAACCCATCCACTAAAACCCAGGCTAAGCAACCATCATTGAAAATTAGTTCAAGCGGTGATTCAAAAATCAAATCTCACATCACTACACTGTGTTTGTTTCCTTTAGGAGCCCTGGTATCGTAGTGGGTTACTCGTTAGGCTGCTGACCACAAGGTCAGCTGTTCAAACCCACCAACAGGCCCTTGGGACAAAGATGAAGGTTTTGCTCCCATGAAGAACGTGAATCTCAGAAACCCACAGAGGCCGCTCTATCCTGTCCTTTAGGGTGGCTATAAGTCAGAACTGACTTGATGGCAGCGAATTTGGGTTGGGTTGGGTTGGGTTGGGTTGGATTGTTGCCTTTTAAAAGCCCTGGTGGTGCTGTGGGTTAAGCTCCAGGCTGCTAACCACAAGATTGACTGTTCAAACCCACCAGCCACTTGTTAGAGAAAGAAGAAGCTGTCTGCTTCCAGAAGGATTGACGGCCTTGGAAGCCAAAGGGCCAGAACTTCTCTGTCCTGGGGGGGGG
>NW_022103925.1:4773917-4775428 GCF_000313985.2 Echinops telfairi
CATTGTGACATGCCCTGAGCCCTTCCAGAACACACAACTGCCTGGGCCATCACCAACCCAGGGGCCTCCCCTACGTCCTTACCTTCTGCTTCCAAGTGCATCCCAAGGCTGGGTCATCATCTTCACGCGATGGGCAGCATGTTTTCAGCTGAGCCCAGCACGGCACCTCCACACCGGGGCCACCTGAGAGCAATGCAGGTTGCCAGGCAATAGTCTGAAGAGTGTGGGCCATGTTGGTTTGCAAAGTCGCTACTAAGCAGAGACCCTCCCTGCAGGTGCAGAAGACTCAGGCCCCTAGATGGGCAGATCAAGAGATCCTGGCTAGAAAGGGCCAAGCTCCAAACCAGTGCCCTTCGAGCAGAGGGGGAGATGGCAAGCTGAGCAGAGCAGAGAGAGAGGACCTCAGAAAGATGCACTCAGCCATCACCTGCCAGTTTCATGCAGAAGGCAACCCTCACCCTGCGGGCATCCTGCGTACCTAAAAAAACCT
Source organism: Echinops telfairi (assembly GCF_000313985.2). Lineage (NCBI taxonomy): Eukaryota > Metazoa > Chordata > Mammalia > Afrosoricida > Tenrecidae > Echinops > Echinops telfairi. The sequence continues at coordinate 4,774,408 of NW_022103925.1, forward strand.
CCAAAGTCCCTGCCTATTTTACCTGATAGTGACCCTGTAGGACAGGGTGGAACTGCTCCTGTGGGTTTCTGAGACAGTCACTGTGGTCGTCTGGGTGGACTGGAGAAACACATTCATAGACACTCATGTGTGTATAAGAAAGAGCCTTATATATGAGAGCAATTGAATATTAAGAAGACATCCCAGCCCAGTACAGATCAAGTCCAATATTAGCCCATGTGTCCGATACCGATCTATAAATTCCTCTTCAATGCAACACATGCAATGGCGCCAAATGCAGGAAGATCACAAGCCAGTTGGGTGGAAAGTCTTGTGGATCCAGTGGCGGTGGAAGCATCTCAGCGCTGGCAGGGGTCTCCATGTGGCTTCTTCACCTCACCAGGGTTCTAGTGTAGCTCCATGTGTCTTCTCAACAGGAATGTCTCACAGGGAGTGTGTGAGTGTCCCACCTCCAGCAAGCTCCAAATGAGGTCATCAAGCTGCAACCTGATTGACAGGCTAAACTCCACCCCTTCACTCATAAGTCTCTAATTGACAACAGATTATGTAATTACCACAGACCACCCTTGTCAATTGGACACATTCACACAACTTTTTAGCCATATATAATTTTCAAACAAACAATAATAAAATCATACCTGTACCTAACAGGATAAAACTAAAATGCATACAATTCAATATGTGCTACCCTCATTTAAATATTACATTCTGTAAGTGAACAAAACAAAAATATTCCATAATTATGTGAACACCTGTACCTTAATCCTATAATCCTATGAATATATTTCAACACCTATGGAAGTTTGTAAGCCAACCACTGCATGCCTTTATCCCCCCAATTTTGGGTTTCCAATTTTTATACTGCTCACTTACATCAACCCAGTGCTCTGAGGAGACAATCATATTCTTTGACATGAAGAATCTTCATTCCAGTTGGAACCTTGTGAAGTCTGCATCCATAAGCAAAGTCAAATCAGGACAGGCCATCCATAAAGTCAGCAGCAATATGCACCAATTCACA
>NW_022103925.1:4776249-4777951 GCF_000313985.2 Echinops telfairi
ACATTCATTTGTGCCATTTCAAACAGGAAAAAGACTAAAACCAAAACAAAATAACCAAAACTTCCCATGTTCTTTCCAGAAAACAACCCAGTAAACCGCACGGGCACATCTGACCTGTGGCTACCAAAGAAGGAAAACTCCATGAGGCAGAGGTCGAACAAGCGTCCACTCTCCATCTCCATGATCTGTGTCTCTAGTGCACTCCCAAGTACCATGATGTGTGAGTCTGAGTTGACTAGAGAAACAAATTCATAAATACTCATATGTGTATAAGAAAGAGCTTTATATACAAGAGCAATTGAATATTGAGAAAACATCCCCTGTAAGTCCGATATTACCCCATATGTCTGATACTAATCTATAAATTGCTCTTCAGACTCACGCAACACATGCAATGACGCCGAATGCAGGAAGATCACAGGCCAGTGGGTGGAAAGTCTTGTGGTTCTAGTGGTGGTGGAAACATCTCAGCACTGGTGTGGGTTTCCACGTGGCTCCTTCAGCTCACCAGGGCTCTAGTGTAGCTCCAGGTGGCACGTCAACAAGAATGTCTCACAGGGAGTATAGGTGTGTGTCCCGCCTACAGTGAGCTATTTACCTCCTTAGAAGCTCCAAATTAGGCCATCAAGCTGCAACCTGATTGACAAGCTAAACTCTACCCCTTCACAAGTCTCAAATTGACAACAGATTATGTAACTACCACAATCACTCCTTACTTGAGTAGTAAGCCTTGTCTTTCTCCCATGGAGCAGCTAGTGGTTTCAAACTGCTGACCTCAAAGTTAGCAGTCCAATGAGTTTCCCACTGTGCTGGCAGGGCCCCATGGGGTGCCTGGATGCTGCTGTTGTTTTAGGTGCTGTCCAGTCAGTTCTGACTCATATAGACCCTATGGACAGTAGACCACTGCCCAGTGCTTACTGTCTTCACAATGGTTCGTCTGTGGAGCCCACTGCTGTAACCACTGGGCCAATTACCTCACTGAGGGCCTTCCCCTTTTTCACTGCCTCTCAGCTTTAATCAGCACGATGTCCTTCTCCAGAGACTGGTCCGTCCTAACAACAGGTCCAAAGCATGTGAGACAAAGTCTTGCCATCCTTGCCTCTAAAAAGTGCTCTGGCCTTACCTCTTCCAAAACAGCTTGGTTTGTCCTTTCAGCGGTCCATGCTAAGTTCAGTGTTCCTCTCCAGCCCCCCATTGAAATGCATCCATTCTTCTAACAGGCTTCCTTATTCAATGTCCGACTTTCACATGCAAATGGGCTGTGGAGAATACCCTGGCTTGGGCTCAGGCACACCTTTGTCCTCAAAGTAGCATCCTTGTTCTTCAATGCTCTAAGGAGGTCTTGTGCAGCAGAGTTACCCAGTGGGGCATTTACCAATGGTGATCCTGGATACCGAAACTCCTTCCAAACTCCCTGCCACCCAGTCTATTCTATCTCCAGAGACCCTACAGGACAGGGCAGAACTGGCCTGTGGGTTTCCAAAATGAACTCTTTTGGGGGGAGTAGAAAACCTGGTCTTTCAGGAGTGGCCGGTTTCAAACTGCTGACTTTGCGGTTGGAAGCCAATGTGCAACTCACTACACCACCATGACTCCATGGGGGCCCTGTGTGCATTTCTGAAACGTAGAAATCCAGGTTCCAGAAAGGCTGTGGGGCCAGTCCGGGAGAGCTATGTGGCTGCCTCTCTCATGGATGTCTGCT
>NW_022103925.1:4782865-4784190 GCF_000313985.2 Echinops telfairi
TTGTGATCCACACTGAACCCTGCCATCTTTAATCTTCATCACCAAGGGCTTCAAGTTCTGCTCACTTTCAGCAAGCAAAGTTGTGTCCTCTGCAAACTGCAGGTTGTTAGCAAGCCTTCCTCCAATCCTGATGCCACTTTCTTATTCATATAAACCAGCTTCTTTGATATTTTACTCAGCATACAGACTGAATGAGTATGGTGAGAGGATACGACCCTGACACACATCTATGCTGATTTTTAAACCATGCAGTATTCCCTTGTTCTCTTCACACAGCTGGTTCTGAATCTGGATGAGCACAATTGAGTGTCCTGAAACTCCCATTCTTCTCAATGTTATGTATAGTTTGCTATGATCCACACAGTCAAATGCCTGGGCATAGTCAATAAAGCACAAGTCAATATCTTTCTGGTACACTCTGCTTTGAGCCAAGATCCATCTGACCTCAGCAATGATATCCCTTGTTCCACGTCCTCTTCTGAATCTGGCCTGAATCTCTGGCAGCTCCCTGTCAATGTACTGCTGCAATCGTTGTTGGATGATCTTCAGCAAAATTTTGCTTGTATGTGATTATCAATGATATTTTTCTATAATTTTTCTCCTTCTGTTGGGTCACCTTTCTTTGGAAAGGGTATAAATATGGACCTTCTCTGGCCAGTTGGCCAGGTAGCTGTCTTCCAAATTCCCTGGCATAGACGAGTGAGGGCTTCCAGTGCTTCACTGGCTTGTTGAAACATTTCTATTGGTGTTCCCTCAATTCCTGGAGTCCTGTTTTCGGCTAGTGCCTTCTGTACAGCTTGGATTTCTTTCTTCAGCACCATTGGTTCTTTGTATAAGTCTCTTCATTGCCTCTTCACATGATGATGTTTTGGTGAAGAGCTAGGCTTTTAACCACAAGGTCATCGGTTCAAGCCCACCAGTTGCTCCTCAGGAAAAAGATGTTGTCTGCACCTTTAAAGATGTGCAGTCTTAAAATCACTGTCAGAGCCAGTGATCAGAGTCACGGGTTAGGTGTGGGTTATATTTTGTGATCAGAGATGCTTCCTGTTTCCTTCCAAACCTCCCAATAAAGCCAGCTTCACCATTAAGGGTCGGGGACCAGGGGCCCCAACAGCCAAGATCACATAAACAGGCTTTGCTCTCAGCCTCAGGCCTGGGTGGAGACTTTCCGCTTCCTTTTGCTGCCTTACAGAAAAGTCCAAATGGCCTTAACCTTTTCCCTTATTTGTATTGGCTAACAAGCACCCTGTTCGCACATGTGCTGTTTCACCTAATTAGCATAGGTGATGTCATTCCCGCAGACCTGATAGGAAACTGCTGACCAC
>NW_022103925.1:4784814-4786498 GCF_000313985.2 Echinops telfairi
ATGGTGTCTCCTTGTAGGTGTGGCCTTCTCATAAGGAGAGTCCTGGGACCCTCCCTTTCTCCTTCACCTTCCTGCTGGCCTCCTGCAGGAGCTGTCAGAGCCCTGCCTTGTTTCCCCCTGACCTTACATCCATGTGGCTTTGCACTGACCAGCCCGGGGTCTTCCTGCATGCTGCATCACTGCATGTGGCTGTGTGAGTCTGAAGAGGGACTTATGGGCTAGGACCAGATGTACGGACGTGAGTGGGACTGAGCTGGGATGCTTTACTGAACTATGGTGACTTCTTGATCTAAGGGTCTGTCTTACACCTAGATGAGTGCCGCTGGATTGGTCTCCTAGACAACCCAGCCACGCACAGGTGGCATGATGAAAAGGTTTCTGCAGCATGAGAATGATTGGCATGTGGCACAGGGACATGAAGGGAGCGCGGGCTATTGGAAAATGGTGTCCAGAGAGCTGCTCACTGCAGGGTGGCCACACACCTCCTGTTTGCAATCACAGCAGAAGCACAGTCTCCATGAGGCCCGGGGAAGGGGTGCCGGCTAAAGGGAGGTGTGCCTGCATGCATGCGTGGCGTGGTGCACAGCAGGAAACAGGGTTTTCAGGAAGCAGGCAGGCAAAGGGAGAATCTCCGTACAAAACAACAGCAAAAGCCCACGGTCTCTGAGTCGCTTCTGACTCACAGCGACCCTGTAGGACTGGATGGAACGGCCCCTGTGAGCTTCCGAGACTGTAACTCTTTTCAGGAGTAGAAAGCCTCCTCTTTCTCCTGTGGAGCCGCTGGTGGTTTCGAACTGCTGGCCTTGAGGCATTCCATTCACTGCTCTACACAGGGCTGCAAAATGAACCAGACATAGCACCTGGCTTTCCGGAAAGTGTGATATTACCGCCGTAGCTAAGAAAGATCATGTTGATGTTTCCATGCTGGGAAATAGGTCCTGGGCCACAGAACCAGGGGCCACAACCAGAAGCCAGGCCCGGAGCAGAGATGTCCCGGCTGCCTTGGCACTGCCCGCTGTCTGACCAGGTCCCTCATTTCTTCTGGCTCCCACCACACACACCCCTCAGGGATGACACGGAGTCCCTGTGTCCTTCTGATCACTGGCACAGACTTCCCAGTGCCCCTGATGTGCCATCCACACTCCTGGCCTGACCTCTCTAGGTGGCTGCCCAGCTGCAGGACCGTGGGGTACAGGCGCTGAAAAAAAGAGGGCTGTGATCCAGGCCTCAGCAGAATGGATTCATAAGCCTATCTTCTCTCTGTCCAAAGGTGTGTCTGTGCAAGGGGCCGGCTGAGGACAGACAAGCGGACAGGCCCTCGGAAGATGGCCCAGCGGGGCTCCCTTCAGTGACTCACCACAAAGCCTGGGGGGCCTCAGGGGCTCTTTCAGCGTCCATGGTGCACAGGACACTTGGCGCCACAGACAGGCCGCTTGTCAGCCATGCACGTAAAGGTCAGGGGTTGAAGCCGCCCAAAGGTGTTGGGTGTTGGGTGTTGGGTGTTGGGTGCCAGCAAGTAGGTTCTCACTCACTGTGACCCCGGGGGCAGCACAACAAAACACTGCCTGGTCGGGGGCCCATCCTCATGATTCTTCTCTTTTAAAATCTCCCTCTTCACCACTGCCCTTTGCCAAGCCGGATGTCTGCCTCCAGGGAGCGGTCTCTCCCGAGAGAGCGTGCTAAA
>NW_022103925.1:4788579-4791878 GCF_000313985.2 Echinops telfairi
TAAGACCATAGGAAAACACATATTTCTGATGGTCTTAGGAACCGAGACACCGCTCCTCTAACCATCTCCAGTCGGGTCCACCCACACACAGATACACCCACATATGAGTAAGCAGTGTGAAGACTGTTACCCATGCTACACCATGCTTCCAGACAAAATTTCATTTATTTGTCATTAGAAATAAATATTTCCACTATATAATTACATATTATTTTCATGATGAATCACCATGCTTTCATTCTGTTCAATTTGTAACAATGAAAATACATCTTGCCTATCAGATATGTACATGACGATTCATCACAGTAGCAAAATGACAGTGATGAAGTAGCAACAAAAATAATGTTATGGCTGGGGGTCACCACCACACGAGGAACTGTGTGAAAGGGTCGCAGCTTGAGGAAGGTGGAGAACCCCTGGGTTAAGGGGACAAAGCCTGTCTGGAAAGGCGCTATACTGCACGATGCCAGGCATACGTCATCCTGGAGGAGACGGAGCCCGGGAGACGGTGAGGAGGCTGGAGGCTGCCAGAGGTAGGGCAGAGGGGAGGTTCTGTACGGTGCCTTCCTGGTGGGCCCAGGGCAGGGTGCAACTCCGAGAGAGCTGTCCCCACCATGGAGCGCGGGCTTTATCTGGTGGTGCCGGTTCATGGTTGGTAGCAAGTGTAGCGTCGGGATGCCATGGCCCATCATAGAAGCAGGGGGCAGCCAAGGGGGGCACAGGTATGGCAACTTGGTAAAACCCATTGCCGTGGAGTTGGTTCTGTCTTAGGGCGCCCCCTGGTTCTTGGCTTTCATCATTACAGAAGCAGGTGGCTGGGTGGGCTCGAACTACCAACCTTGAGGTTAGAAGTGGAAGGCGACCTGTGTCAGGCCGTGTGTCACACACAACCTGAAGATTTGAAGAGAGCTGTTGTCCCCCCAAACAAGGCAGGGGGCCGAGATGAAGCCCGTACTGATTCTTGTCCCCTCGCAGGTGGGGGGCAGTTCTTCGTGCGGCCACAACACTGACCGCAGCCCCCCGACACTGACCGCAGCCCCCCATTGTCTGGGCCTCCTGGAGGCTGGCTGTGGGGCTCTGCAGGTCCCCAGACATGTCTGGGACTCGGAGGTAGACGAGGAGTGCCCAGTCCCCTGGGGGCTGAGTGCGTCCAAGGATGTAGGACAGCGGTGGGGTGGAGCGTGGTCAGCCCTGGTGAGTCCCAAGTCAGCGAGTGGACGGACACAGAGCAGGACCGCTGTCTTCTCCACGGAGGACATGCTGGGCGGGGCCACCCTTGTTGGGGGTGGAGCTGCGCACAGCAGAGTGGGGAGTGAGGTCCCTGGCCTCCACCCACTGGATGCCACCGGTAGCACCCCCAAAGTCTGCAGGCAAGGCTAGGATGCCCTCAGGGGCGAAAGCATCACAGGGAAGCACCCTTGAAGATCCCAACCTAGAGTCTACACCACCCGGTCTTACTCCCAAATTATTCCTCTGTGATCCCTGAGTGAGAAAAACAAAATGCCGAAAGATGTCAGTTAGAGCACGTATGTAAGTAGAAAGACACGACACTGGTTGGCCCTCACCACTCACACATGGATATCACACATCACACACATACAACACACAGGATGTCACATGTGTGTGTCATACATGTGGGGGCGCACATGGATTCCACGTGTGTGCATTATACATGAACATACCATGGGGCATGGAACACAGTGTCACCCACGGAGGTCACACGTGAATGTCACACGTGAATGTCACACGTGAATGTCACACAGGGCCCTCGTGCATGACTCTGTACTGGGCTGTCACACATGCCATCATGGTGCCAGCATGTCTGGGCATGGAGGTTGTTGCCCTGGCCCAATCCAGCCCCGCTTTCCAAGAGGCTTAGCCACCAGGCAGAAGTCACACAGGAGGTCTGTCCTGTGTTCACGTATGCACCGTCAGCAGCAGCAGGGAACAGACACTTTGGGGGAAAAGTTCCTCTTTCTCCAGAAACCAAAGACGGGCCTTCTCACACCACGGTGCCATGAATACGTGCAAAGAGAAGGCCGCTACACCGTGGTTGGGTCAGGGGCTGCCGTGAAGCCACCCTGCGGCCTGGCAGCCGGCCTGGGAGAAGAACCGGCGTTGTTCCTGGAGGTGGGAGGGGTCGTTTTCCCTATAAAGAGAATGATTTTCCTTGATGGGGCCCTGGGCAAGTTTCCATCCAATTTGATGTTTTACGGTGTCTGCACAGCCCTCTGCACTGGCTTTGTGGGCCAGGGCCACCGCCCCATTGTTCTGGAATGTCAGAGGGGACGGGCTCGTGCACAGCCCAGGGAAAGCAGGGCTGAGTGTGGACGGTGCTGGGCACGACAGCGTGGGGGACCCGAACTTGAGGGACAGTGGCCAGCAGCGTGGCGGGGAGAGCAAGCTGAGGGTCCAGCTGCCTGAAGCCACACTGACCCCTGTCTCCAACCACATGGACACTGACCCAGAGCGCCTCAATTTCATCCCAGCCTGCCCTGCTGTGGCAGGCTGGCAAACCAGACTCTTGCTGCCGGGTGGCATCGTGTTGATTCTGCCTCCTGCTGACCCTGAGTGGGCAGAGAGACCTGCCCAGTGAGTGGAGGTGGGGAGGGGGTCTTCTTATCTACCATGTTCGTGGAAGCAGAGTGCCAGGCCTTTCTCTGGCAGAGCCCCTAGGTGGGTTTGACCGTACAACCTTTTCTTTATCAGTCCACCATGCACCCCCCGACCCCCACCCCGGGGTCCTAGGAAGCCTAAGTGGGGTTCCTCATGGAACAGTGGGAAAGTCAGAGGTAGGAGGTCCAAGTTGGAACCCAGGTCAATGGACTCCTCCGGCCTGTGGGGCCAGACTCTTGCACCTTTTCCACCACATCACTGACCCTCTCCCTCCGCGGATGCCGCGGAGACCACGAGGACCAGGCTGGAGACCACGAGGACCAGGCCGGCGTGGCTGCTAGCAGAGAGGTCAGTGGTGCGCATGAGAGGCAAAGGTTTTCACAGCTTTGGGGGGAGTGGGGCGGGGTGGTGGTGGAGGGGGGGTAGGGCCAGGAAGGCCACCAGCTTTCTGCGCCTGCGGGCTAGCAGGGAGGGAAAGGCTAATGGCGCCCACCGCAGGCAGAGGAAGCAACGTGTCCAAAACCTGGGAGAGGAGGAAGGGGCCTCATGTAGTCGCTGGAAATAGACCGCTGTGAGGGTGGAGAGGGAGCGCGTGTGCGTGCGTGTGTGCACGCACACACACTCATGTGTGCCTCCACGCTCCTCTTGATTCTTGAGAAACTCTCCCCACCACGGCCTCCTCA
>NW_022103925.1:4793379-4795483 GCF_000313985.2 Echinops telfairi
AGTTCTAAAATCGATTGTGGGCGTGTACAGCTTTTCTTAATCCGAGCAAACTATCGACCTGTATGATTTGTGGACTATATGTCAACAAAACTGCTTTTAAGTAGTGTTGCAAAGCAGGGGTGGTACTTTGAGGGCTAACGTCCACGTTGCATTCTGTTGGCTTGTCCGCGTATGGACGTTGGACGATGTTGAATAAAGAAGATGGGAGAAGAACCGATGCAGTTGAACGGTGGCGCTGGAGAATAAGGGTGGATACTGTGATCCGTGTCGGCAGAAGCACGGCCAGCATGCTCCTTAAAAGGAAGGACAGCAAGCCATTGCCTCGGGTACTTCAGACAGGTGGTCGTCGGGAGAGAAAAGTCCCTGCAGAAGGACATGACACCGGTTGTCATGTAGAGGGCCATGGAATCGGAGGAAGACCCTCAACAAGATGGAGTCACACACTGGCTGCGACCAGGGGCTTCCACGGACAGAGCCACACTTGTGAGAGCCATGAAGGACCGGGCAGTGTTTCATCTCATGGGACAAGGGGTCCCTTCAAGTCCCAAGTGACTGGGTGGCACCTAATGACAACAACAGCCATCTTACTGGGGCTCGGGGAGCCACATCCGGAGGGGCAGATGGGAAAGTCTGACAAACCGGAGAACCCACAGACCTCAAACCAAAATGCAAGGTTTAGGGGACTCTCTCTTGTTGTCCAAGATAGGCAGCGAGTGGAGGGGTTAGATCCAATGGCCCCAGAGCTCTGGGAAGAGGACAAGACTTGACCGGTTGGGGCTCAGTGACCTCATGGGGCCACAAGCTGAGGCTGGTAGTGGAGAATGCCATTGACCTCTTGCCACATCTGCCATCTGTCTCGACTCTGAGTCCATATCTCCGTGCAGGTTTCCGGAACCGGGAGAAAGAGCCCGCAGGGGCCCGAGAGTACAACACCAGGGAGTGTCCCTGGCACCGTGTGCCCAGCTGGGAGGGCCTTATCGCTGCCACCGCAGCCTCCAGCAGCCAGCCCAAGCCCTCCCCCAGAAATTCTTGGCACTGTCTGCGAGCAGCCCTGCTGGTGGAATTCACAGAAGGCTCCACGATGCTGTGGCTGCGCAAACAGAGACATATAAAACAGCACTCCCCCAAGCCTCGGCCGGCAGTAAATACCGGGTCACGCTGGATTGATTACGCTGCGGGTCGGCCCCGAGGCAGGGAAGCAGAAAGGCATCCCCGGTGAAGAATCCGAGCATTAAGAGGCTCCTGGTACCCGGCGCCTTGCTCAAGGGAGCTCCTTCTGCTTAGGTTGTGGATTTCTGGGCTCCGGCTCTGGCCTTTATACACAGAGCAGCCAAGGGGCAGGCGGGGTGCAGGGGCCCCGTAAGCCGAAGCAAGACCGTCTCCTCGGTTGTACACACACCATGGAGGAGGGGCAGCCTGGGAGTGGGGGTCTCACCCTGCAGTCTCACAGCTGCCCATGCTGGAAAGGGAGCCTGAGATCATCTACTCCAACCGTAGGTACCCTGGATGATGCCAAAGGATGCTACCTGGATCCACCATCACCACCCACGAAAGCAGCAGTCCAGGACCCAAAGGATGGGGCAAATCTGCTGCCTGCGACCTCTCCAGCATGTTGAAAAGCAAAGATGTCACTTGGAGGGCTAAGGGGCACCTGACCGGAGCCATGGTGTGTCCATCACCGCCACACGCATGTGACAGCTAGGCAAGCTGCATAAGGAAGAGCAGAGAAGAAAGGTTGCATCTGAATTGTGGTGTCGGTGAAGGGTATTCGATTAGCCATAGAAGAAGTACAGCCAGAATGCTCCTTAGATGTGAGGATGGCGAGGCTTTGCCTCACGCCCGTGAGACAGGTCATCAGGAGGGTCCCTGGGGAAAAACACGGTGCAGCAGGCCAATGGAAAAGAGGAAGCGTCTCACAGTGGCCGTAGCAACAGGCTCAAGCAGAAGAAGGCTTCTGAAGACGGGTCAGGATGTGGCAGTGTTTTGTTCTATTCGACACAGGGTTGCCATGAGTCAGAAGTGGCGTGTAGGGAGCTAAAAGCGATAACAACTTACCCAAAGGGTGTTCGTTGGTACCCCCACCCCCGGGTGCTGTAGAAGAGAG
>NW_022103925.1:4797090-4800249 GCF_000313985.2 Echinops telfairi
CCACACGAACCCACCTCCTGGCCACCGGTGGGACCAAGGACGCTGCAGCCGATGGTTACATGGATGGAACCCACACGACGGCGGTCGGGTTGACTGCAAGTCACAGTGGTCCTGTGTGCACCAGTGGAGAGCTGGGCTCCGGAGGGCTTCCGGCGGCCTGGATCTTTGGGAAACAGATCACCAGGACGCTCTGCCTGCGGTACCTCTGGGTGGGATTCGTGTTTCGAATCTGGGTCAGCTTTATGCTTTGCAGGCAAATGCTTACCCAGCTGCGCCCCCCGGGGGCTGGTTACGCTGTCCGTGGTTGCTCACGTGAGGTGCTGTTGGGTTAGTTCCGATCCACACAGTCCTGAGGACAGCACAGCAAAGTGCTGCCCCGTCCGGCACCATCCTCGCTGTGCTGGGACCCCTTGTTGCTGACACCATGTCGTTCCATCTTGTTGAGGGTCTTCCTTGGTTTGGGCGACGGTGGTGGAGTGACTTATGGCTCTTCCAACGATAGGAGTTGCAACTCTCACGGGATGATTGGGTGGCGGTGATTGTTAGGTGAGTTGGTTTTGACTCTCAGTGACCCTGGAACCCCATTCACCACAGAACGAAACACTGCCTGGCCCTGCGCCATGCTCCCTCGTGTTCCCGTGGGGAAGCCCATGGTCGCAGCCACTGTGTCCCTCCATCTCCTTGAGGGCCTTCCTCTCTCTCGCTACCTCTCTACTTGACCACGCACGATGTCCTTCTGCAGGGACTGGTCTCTCCCGACAACACGTCCAGAGTTGGTGAGATGAAATCTTCCAGCCCGGCCCCTCAGGAGCACTCTGGCCATACTTCTTCCAAGACAGATCGGCTCGTCCATTTGGCAGTCCCTGGGACTCAATCCTCTTCGAGGCCACCACCACTCAAATGCACTCTTCACCCCAAGAAAGCGGCTCCTTCCCACCCGGGGGCCATCCTCCGCCACTGTCCACTCGTCAGGCCTTCAGTACCTGACCATGCTTCAAAGCCACGCAGAAGGCCTGCAGCGACTCCTTCATCCGAAGTGGGCAGCCGAGTCCTTATCGGTCATCCAAGGAAGACTGGTCCACCGATGTGGGAAGGAGATGAAAACAATCATGTGGAGCCCACACAGAGACAGCCCTCCCCCGGGGCTCGCACCCTCAGTTTAGACTGCAGCCTCCCAAACTGTGAGGGAGCACATTCGCTTGGCCATCCCCTCCCCGCTTTCAGTCCTCCCGTGCTAGCAGCCCTGGAGAACGAGGGCGACTGGGGGGGTCTACTAAATGGCAGGGCAACAATTGGGGAAACTACCACCTGGGTGCCAGAGAAAGCTAGATAGCTACCTAAGAAGTTTCTAGGGAGAGAGTCGGAAGAGCTCATTGCATTTTGTCCTCACCTGTGGACGGAAAAGTTGAGAAAGGTGAGCTGATGCGAGAACGCTGCCATTTGTGAGCGGAATGTAGGGGAACGTCGGGACCGGAGCTTTCCGGATTGGAAACCACAGGAGTTGGCATCTCCCACCTCTCCAGCTGGCAAGGGTGCGGAAGGAGGAAGTGGCTTCGGGGTGAAGATGAAACCAAGACCATGAGGGTCAGACCCTTCACTTGCTCTGTCGTTGAGTCAAGATGGACAGTGGGGACCCTAAAGAACAGGGTAGAACTCCCCCTGTCCGTTTCTGAGGCTAGGACTCTGTGTGGGAGCAGAAAGACTGGTCTTCCTCCCATGGACCGCCCGGTCATTTTGAACAGACGACCTTGTGGCTAGCAGCCCAGTGCATAACCCCCACACCACCAAGAGTTCCCTGTAACACCCTTAGTGACCCCAAAGGATTTAAGGTACTGCCTCGTCATCCCTTGGTCACAACTATTCACCTATTTCACCAGAGACCAAATGGAGAGAAATAGGCTTGGTTGTGTTCAAAGGCAACCTTATTGATAAGTATAGCAATGGGTTGGTTGGGCCCATGGACCACTGTTTATCGACTACTGACGGACACAGAAAAATCCAACAGAAAGGGAAATGCATTAAGTTGTGAAGTCTCCTAGACCCCGGTGGGAGATTGGCGGCCAGACACAGGGAGCTCTCCAGGGGACCCTGAGATCCCAGAGGTTGGAAGAAGACCGGGGTTCTCGGCAATGTGGCAGATGTTATATAATCATCCTCCACTTGGTGCTCCGATGTGGGCACCCAGTCGGTTGAAAGGAGAGTTTTCTAGGTGCTGTAGAAAACTCCGATATCTTTGAATGTTCTGGCCAAGTTCCCTGTCTCACAGTCCTACGTTTGGTTTGTCGTCCTCTGAACTCTTATTCTTGGGATATAAGCCAGCAGCCTGGCATCGGACCTGCAGATTTGGGGTTCATCAGACTCTAGCTAGGTAGCCAGGAGCAGCCGCCAGCCTGACACCTAACCCACTAATTTGGGGCTTGCCAGCTCTATAACTGCATGAGTCATTTTCTTGAAATAATTCTCTCCTTCGAGATAGATAGATAAATGATAGATAGGTAGATAGATAGATGAGAGAGAGAGAGACAGAGAGATTTCCCTGATTTTGTTCCTCTAGAGGAGAGCTTCTTAAACTATGAGTTACAACCCCATATGATCCTAATTGAATGTTGGGGTTGTGAAATGTTGGGGTTGATCAAGTGAATGCCAAAAATCAAAAATTAAGTGTGTAATGAATCCAAGGTGCCACTTGCAGTGTTTGCCCGTGTTGCAAATTTCTCAGGGGAGAAGGTCATTCTGGAACTCCAAAGCCGGAACCCATTGTTTCTCTTTTCCAAGACGTCTCAATGGTTCAGGCAAAGCAGAAAGGCACTCCCGGGCCACCAGGTGGCTGTCACTGCTGCTTTATGGCTGTTTCTGTATTGATCACCAGGTGGTGGTGACTCAGGACAGAATGCCTACTGTCCATACTGAAGACCCAGACCGGGTTTCCCAAGCTGTACATGGCACTTCCTGGGATCGCCCATCAGCGAGCCTGGCCACAGTCATCAGCGCAGGCAAGACCTCAGATGAAGAGGGGTGGTGCTGCAAAAGATCTCATCTCTTCAGAGTTTGGAAAAACCCAAGATGTCACTCTGATGACGAAGATGTGTGTCTGACCCAAACATGGTCTTTTTTTTTCCATGACAAGCGGGGTGATGAAAAGGGAAGACAGAAGAAGAG
>NW_022103925.1:4800727-4806223 GCF_000313985.2 Echinops telfairi
ACCCTGTGGACTGCCAGAAGACGAAACAAATGTGTCTCGGGAGAGATACAGCCAGAACGAGCCTGAGACACCACAGTGCTGAGGCTTTGTCTGGCTGACTGTGGACACGCCATCCACAAAGACCAACCACTAGAAGAGGACATCCTTTCTCCTCTAGCAGAGGACTGATGGAGACCAGGAAAGCCTTAACATGATAGGTTGACCCAAGGGTCATAGAAGAAGACTCAAACATGACAACGGTCATGAAGCTGCAGCAGGACTGGGTCCTGGCTCCTTCTGTTCCATATACCATTGTCGGGGGTTGGACCTGGTTTAGCAGCACTTAACAGCAACAATACTCCCCCCACCACCACGACCACCAGCACCCCCACCCCCACCACCATCCCAATGCTCTCTTCCTGACTTAGATGAGAGAACCTGGCTCATAACGGCAGGTGGGCTACTTCCTAGGATATGACTCAAGATTCCTACCATGGACCTGTCACTGCCCCGGTGGTGGGTGAGCCACCGAACCCCCAGCCAGCCAGCAGCGACCTTGTAAGACAGAGCAGAACTGCCCCGCCCCACCCCCAGAGGGTCTCCAAGACTGTACATCTTCCCCAGCGCAGTCTGCCACACCTTTCGCTCACAGAGCACCTTGTGGGTTGGAACCACCAGCCTTTCAGGTGGCAGCAGAGCACCTGAACCACTGCGCCACCAGGATGAAAAATTTGGTAACTGTAAAAGGCTTCTGAGAGTGCAAAAAACAAATATTAATTCAAAAGCAAATGTATCGCAGATCTGAGGTGTTTCTGGCAACGCTTGCCTGTGTTGCAAATGACTGTACTAAGATTTTCCATCACGTCCGATGCATGCGGAAGGTGGACATTGCATAAGGAATACTGAAGAAAGTCGGTGCATTTGCACGACGGGGCTGGAGAAGACTGTTGGAAGAACCAGGCCAGCCAAAAGAACCCACAGCTCTGTCTTGGAAGAAGGACGGCCAGAGTGCTGCTTCGAGGCCAGGATGGTGAGCCTTCGTCTCGGGTACCTTGGGCATGTCATCAGGAGAGACCAGTCCCTGGAGGAGGACGTCATGCTTGGTAAGATGGAGGGACAGCAAGAGAGGAAGTCCCTCCGTGAGATGGATGGACACAGTGGCTGCACTCGCGGGGCTTACACATAAGACCCCTGGGAAGATGGAGCAGGACCAGGGGGTGTCTGGGTCTGTCACACATCCGATCTCAGCGAGGCGCAACCCACTCAACCACAGCTGACAACAGCGATGCAGGCTCAGAACACCTCACGTCAGAGCCGAGCCCACAGCGATCTCACTTCTCAGCCTTCTGGCTAAGATCGAGGGTAGTAACACACATGATAACCGCCGCAATGACACACAGACCAGCAGCCACACATTAAACAATACCACCTCATTTCAGAAGGTCTCCATCTGCAAAGACAACAGCAATCAGAAGCACAGCTGACGGTGTGTACAAGGGCGTGTATGGAGAAGACGTCTCCGAGGGAAATAGTTCTTTTATAAAGACCTAAGAAGTGCAGGCTTCCACGAGCCCTCTCCCGGTGGCACGGCACCGGAAGTGCTCAGTTCCTCCAGGCAGGACTTGGTATAACCTGTGTGAGCTGAATTCTGCCGGGGAAGCTCCCTGAGAGGTGGAAACCCAAGGTTATCTTGGGGACTGGTCACACAGGCACTCCCAAATGCTTATCACTTTTGGGAGGACAGCAAGCAAGTCTGCATTAAACCTATTGTTGGAACCCAGGTTGAGGGGCAGTGATTTCTCATTAGTTCTAGAATTAGGGGGGGGGGGTCTCCTGAAATCCAAATTCTCAGACACCTGCCACGGTCCAACCTGGCAAGTGGGCCTTCCCACGGACAGCAGCCTCCGGCCGGCTATAGGCACACTTTCCTGCACAAAGGACTCCTCTCGCTGCAGGACATCACAACTGATTAGAACACTTATTAATTAACACAGGGCTAGTACTCACCCACGCTCTGATTATGGATGGATGTTTTCAGCTGTCTCTTCTCATTCTGAGTTGTAGCCACGCCAGCGAATGACAGTAAGGAATGGTTTTATCAGCCTGCGTCTTGTCTTGGGATCCCTGGTGGCGTAGTGGTTAGGGGCTGAGCTGTGACCCACATGATGGGCAGTTCAAAACCACCAACAGCTGTGAGGAAGAAAGACCGGGCTTTCTACTCCTGTAAAGAGCCAGAAACCCACAGCGGGTCACCATGAGTCAGCACAGACTCTACGGCAGTGAGGTTTTTTAAGAGTTCTTGTCTTTGGAGTTTGGGTTTCCAACCACCTTCTTTGTTTCTGTCTGTTCTCTGTCCTTCTGTGTTTCAAACCCTAAGAGTTGCTGTGGATAAAATTCTTGAACGCCTAGGGGGTTGTTGTTGTCATTCGCTGTCCTCCAATCAGTTCCAGCTCACAGTGACTTCACGTTCAACAGCCTGAAGCGTGCCCGCCCTGCACCATCCTCACAAGTATTCCTGTATTTGAGCCCCTAGTTGTCGCCGTGGTATCCATCTGTCCCATCTAGAGTCTTCCTCTCTGTGAAGGACCCTCCACTTTGCCAAGTAAGATGCCTTTCCCTGGGACGGGTCTCTCCTGACATATTATGGTCCATACAATTGAAGGTACTCTCTTTACTTTCAGCCAGGTTCTCTCTCTACTTTCAACTACTATCTAAGTCAGTCCTAAAACCCTTTGTGATCCTTACAGTTGAAGGTATCGTTGTGTTTGTATAGTGAATAAAACACAGGCCAGCACCTTTCTGGTATTCTCTACTTGCATCCAAGATCCATCTGATGTCAATACTAACACCTTTGTCTCCTGTACATGAGGTGAAGTCTTGCCAGTCTCGACTTTACAAGGATCCTGGCTGTACTTCTTAACAGAAAGATGCATTTGCTCTTATGGGAGTCCATAAGATAGTCCCTATTCTTCCCCAACACCATAATTCAAATGCATCAGTTCTTCTGTGTAGTCCTTATCCATGGTTTATTTCTTCATGCAGGTGATGGGATTGGAAGGGCTACGGCTTGGATCAGGCCAATGATAGTCCTAAAAGTGACATTCTTCCACCTTAAGATTTTGAAGAGGTCCTTTGAAAACTTTTTTTGGATGAGCACAAGGTAGTCATCTCCATTGGCTTTCCACTGATCCTGCACATCCTGCCTGATGAAGGCCATGGGATTGTCACCATGTATGAGCAATGTTGCAAAAATGTATTCCCCACAAACAGGTCCTTAGCCTCACAAAATTCCATCAGGTTTCACGAGCGCTGTTTCTGTCATCAAGGCCCCATTTTCCAGCTGTCAGTCCTTGCTCTTTGTTCCCACAACCAATGCAGTACCAGAGGCACTCAGTCATCGATGCCAAAAAGCATGCACAGGACTGCTACCTGGCCAACCGGCTTGACGAGAACCATGCATGTGCCCATGCCTAGAAAGGTGATCTAAAAAGAATGCAAAATTTATCCAGCAACATCATTAATTTCACACCCCAGTAAAACTTTGCTGAAGATCATACAAAAACCGTGTCAGAAGTGCATCCCCAGGAAACCACCAGAAACTCAAGGCTGATTTACAAAGGACGTGGGGCAAGGGATATGGGGACTGACATCAGACAGATCTTGGCTGGAAGTAGAGAATCCTAGAAAGATATCGGCCTGGGCTTTGTGGGCTATGCAAAGATTGTCTGGCTTCCACGGGATGGATCATAACAAATCATGAATAGCAGTGGGAAGATTAGGGATTCCAGAACCCATCATTGTGTTCATGCACAGCCTAGGCATAAACCATTTAAACAGATCAAACCAGATGCCTTAAGATTAGGAAAGGGGTATCATTGGCGTTATACAGTTTCACTAGCAATGGGCAGATGACATGCCTGCTGAGAGTGAAAAGTGCTTGAAGCACTTCCTGATAGAGTAGAGACTACAGCCTTCAAGAGGCATTGCACCTCAGCACCAAGCAAGTAAACATCCTCACAACTGGACCAATAGACGACATCATGAGATGCTGTCCTAATCCAATAGACGACATCATGAGATGCTGTCATAATCCAATAGATGACATCATGAGATGTGGTAATCCAGTAGACTACGTCATGAAACGCTGTCATAACCCAATAGACGACGTCATGAGATGCTGTCATAACCCAATAGACGACATCATGAGATGCTGTCATAATCCAATAGATGACATCATGAGATGCTATCCTAATCCAATAGACGACGTCATGAGATGCTGTCATAATCCAATAGACGACGTCATGAGATGTTGTCATAATCCAATAGACGACGTCATGGGATGCTGTCATAACCCAATAGACGACGTCATGAGATGCTGTCATAATCCAATAGATGACATCATGAGATGCTGTCATAACTCAATAGACAATGTCATGAGATGCTGTCATAACCCAATAGACGATGTCATGAGATGCTGTCATAACCCAATAGATGACATCATGAGATGTTGCCATAGTCCAATAGACGACATCATGAGATGCTGTCATAATCCAATAGATGACGTCATGAGATGATGTCATAATCCAATAGACGACATCATGAGAAGCAGAGGAAGGGTTATAGTTGTCAAGGGTTTCCTTGTACGTTCTCAATCTGTGGGTCACGACCTCTTTGGAGGGTTGAATGACCCTTTCAGAGGGGTTCCCCGATTCATAACAGTAGCAAAATGACAGTGATGAAGTAGCAACAAAAATAATCTTATGGTTAGGGGGGTCACCACAACACGAGGAACTGTATGGAATGGTCATGGCATCAGGAAGGCTGAGAACCACTGGTGTACATGGACCCACAGTCAACGCCCGTGGAGGGGCTGTTGGAAAATCAGAGGACACACCCTGTTGGGCGTATCTGCTGCTCAAGACCTCTGGGAAGTGGGGAAATGCACAGAGGTCATTCGGAAGACTAGGGTGCTCCGACCGAAGCCACGGTATTTTCAAGGGCATCCTCCACCGGGGGAAACAGACAACGGACACGTAGTGAGAGTTGCGATGCGGGCAGGGAACATGAGAGCACCAGGGGCTGCCAGGAGGAACAGCGCTGTCTTGGAAGGCGTTCGTCCAGAATGCTCCCACAGAAGGGCTGGCGAACAACGAGACTTTGCCTTGTGAACTTTGGACATGTTTTCAGGAGCGGGCCGGTCCCTGGAGAAGGTCATCAAACTTGGTCCTCTAAAGGGTCCGGAAAGGAGACAGGCCCTCGATGAGATGGATTGACACAGCCCGTTATCGACGACATGCCTGAGGAGATCGATAACTCTGTACACCGTATGGGCCGCACCGGGGCGCTCTGGAAACACGAGCATCATCACCGCCCTCATCAACAAGACCTATGAGGAGTCCGTGCTGATGGGCCTCAAAGCCCTGCTGTTGGAGGCCAAGCAGACGATGCCTTCCCTGCTGCAAGTGGTGCCCTGCAGGGACCAGGCCATGCTGGACATCGGAGGGGAGCATGGCTGTG
>NW_022103925.1:4807707-4812896 GCF_000313985.2 Echinops telfairi
TGGGGACTAACAGAGTCTGGAGATGTGGCCAACTAATCAGGGCCTCCACACGAGCGGCTTTGTCTGCTGGTTGAGTGCAAATGAGCAATTAGCCGCATTGGCCAGGGGCCACCTCTGGGTGCGTGGCCAACTGGCAGCTCATGTCACTTTGTTCTTGGCTGGGGACCTGCAGAGTGGGGGGACCTGTGGGCTGGGGAACTGGGAATAGGCAGGGGCAGGGGTCTGCCCTCTGAGCTGGCTCCTCGCTGTCGAGTCACGGTGCTCAGGGACCTCCCAGCTCACTGCCTCTGCCCCCCGGCATGCGCTGGAGTGACGGGGCTCTGAGAACCTTGTCCCACCATTGCACTTGGCAAAGGATGGTGGCCAGGAGGATGAAGGATTGACAAACACACTGGCCGTGGCTGTGCTGGGCTCAGCCCTCCCCCACCCCCACCCCCCAGTGCAAGGCCTTCTCTTTGGTTGTGAGTGCCCTCAGTTGAGTTCCAACCCGTAAGGAGCTGATAGAGGGCAGGACAAGGGTCCCATCCCATCCTCCCAATGGCTCTGCTGGGTGAGCCCCTTGTGACGGCTCTGGGTCCGTCCATCTCACCCAGGGCCAGACACGATGTCCTTCTCCGGGGGCTGGCACACCCACAGTACAGGGCATGGAGTCCCACCATCCTGGCCTCTAAGGACCATTCTGACTGTACTTCTCCTGAGGCAGATCTGTCTGTCCTGTGAGCAGTCCTGGGGGCATCAGGCGTCTTCACCCCACATCCGAGCTTCCCTGCCGCAGGGTCTCCCTCGGTCTTCCTCACTCTGTGTCCATTGTGCACCTCACAGGAGGTGACGGGAAACCCCCTGGCTTGGGTCGAGCACACCCCTGCCCTCCAAGTAGTATGCTTGCTCTTCAGGGAGGTCTTGGGCAGCAGGGCTGGCCCCGACCCCAGACTGCAGCGTCTTTCTCCCAGGGAGCAGCTGGTGTGTGAACCACCGACCTTGCCGTTAGCAGCCCTCTACTTCATGTGCTGCGCCACCAGGGCTGCCAGTTCCCACCCACCTCCGTACAGCTCTGAAGGCCTCGTCCCTGCATTCTTTCAACAGAATCAGGTGGGGTTTTTGTGGGGGAGGGGGGGAGGGCAAGTCAGGGACTTCTAAGTCTCAAAGTCCATTTCCCAGCCTCCTGTGACTCTCCTCCGCAGAACAACAAGAATGTTCTAGTTCCTGGAAGCCCTGGATGCAGATGGCTTGGATGAGCAGGGGGGCGATGTCCACGTGGATGCCTGCCAGCATCCGCAGGCATTGATCACCACCACCTGGTTGAGTGGCCCAGCATGACCATGCCCTCCCCTGCTGACAGCGACAGCAAGCAGTGGTCAGGTCTTCCAACCCCACCTGGGCGGGCTGTTGATGGCACCAGACCCCATCCGGTCTCATCAGGGAAGGAGGTGGGGTCCACTCCCTTCTGATTCCATGGGCCTCTTCTGCTATTGAGGCTGTCCTGAGACTCATGGTCTAAATGCCCTGCTTCCCAGGACTCCAGCAACAAAGAACAGAGGCCCCTCACTTTTCTGTAAGAGCACCTGCAGGGCAGGGTGAGGAGTGGGGGGTTGGGAGAGGTGGGCAGGGGGAGACGCCCCAGGCAGTGGCATGTGTGTGTCACAGGGGCACTATGACATCCAAATACTGAAGACAGAGCCATCCTCCATGGCCTTCTGCCAGCCCGTTGTCATGTGGTGGCTGGTGGGTCACCGGGTGCCAGAACAGACTTCAAATGCCAGCAGGAGCCCCATAGCAGAGCATCCAGACAAAGAAAGATGAGGAAGAAAGGCCTGGCGGCTGCTTGCCATAATTGGTCAGGGGAAACCCTCTGGATCACAGCCCTCCAATAGTGTCCCATCGAGTGCAGTGAGATGAGCCCACTGGGTTAAAAGACAGCGGCGTTGGCACCAGAGACTCCAAGCATACTGGTGATGGGGAACGTGGTCCAGGACCCCCCCCAAAAAAAACAAAAAAAAACCCGACTAATTCCCATCGAGTCAATTCTGACTCGTGGCGACCCAAGGACAGGGTAGAACTGCCCCTGCGGGTTTCCCAGACTGTACCTCCTTGCAGACATAGAAAGCCCCGTCTTTCTCCCAAGGAGCAGCTAGTGGTTTTGAACTGTTGACCTTGCAGTGAGCAGCCCAGTGAGTAGCTACTGTATCACCAGGGCTCCTGAAGAGGTCCTGGATTGGGCATGACTTCCTCCTGTTATGCATTCCCCCCCTGCCACCACCCCTCCTACCAAGGTGGACTGTCTTAAGGGTAGCTGACAACAGCAAGGCTGCCATGTCAACCAGGTTGAGCTCGTCCCCAGAGAAATGGCTGTTCACTGGAAACTATGGGGTGGCTAAGAAATGAAGCCGCGAAAGCTATAGAGAGCAGCCAGAGTCTAAGGGCAAGCAAACTAAACTAGAGTGAGAGCAACTTTGTAACTCATTGATCCTAGTTGTTCTGGGACTGTCTGGTCCCATATACTGCAGGGAAATGAGCCTGCTGGGTGGAAAGACACTTAAAAGCCCTTTGTCCTAGGAAGCCCCTGAACTCGTCCACAGTGAGATAGCTGGTCACCCTCATAACAGCAAGCACCTTAGGAAAGGAGTTTATCTGGATACATGAGATGATTATACGCAATGGTTACATTGTATCATTCATTGGTTACATTATATCCCTTGGTGACGACTGTATATCTTTCCGTGGTTGAGATGGACACATTGTTTCATTCGCCATACTTTCTAAGTGGTGGTTACAATGTATGACTCTAAAGCACATCAGGGAGGGACCCCTTTGCAGCTGTGGAAAACCCCATGGGCTCTCAAGGCTCTGAAACACCTCAGAACCAGTCTCTTTGGGGACCCTCAGCTCCAACCCATCTCCTAAGACCCCCGAGATTCACCAGAACTCCAACATCCCCATTCGTGTCTCCTGCAGTCTGCAAATGGTTGGTTATCCATCATCTCTGCAGCCCAGGGGAGCAGAAATGGAGGGCCTGGTTAGTCCCATTTTCTGCAGAACAAACTCATCAGAGAGGTCAAGTCACTCATCCATTGTTGCACAGTTGGGGGGCTGACCAAGGCAGGGCTGTCTGATGCCAAAGGGTGGGGTCTTTTGCCACATTATCCACCCTTCGTTGATGCTATTGTCCCCCCTTAAAGTAGACGAAGCTGAGACTTCTCCACCCAAGGGGGTAATGAAGTGCCTGACTGAGCAGACCCATGCAGAGCCCAGAGCCCAGCCACAGCCCACCCAGGCCTCCACTTCCCCCAGGAGGCACCAGGGTTTCCTGGGGTGCAGCAGAGAGATGGTGTCCCTTTTAGGGTGAAACTCAAAACCCAGTGCCATCTCGAGTTGGTTCTGACTCATAGTGACCGTAGACGACAGAACAGAAATGCTTCTTGGGGCTCCTGAAACTATCAGCCTTTACTCAGGCAGACAGCCCCACTTGTCTCCCATGGAGTGACTTGGTGGGTTTGAACTGCCCACTTCTTGGTTAGCAGGCCAATGCTTCACTCACTATGACTGGAAGATTAAATCTACTTTTGTCAATTGTGAGCTTCAGCCTCAGATTTCTAGTCCATAAAATGGAGAGATTGGAATAGGCCTCACCGGTGTACAATATGGGACACTTGTGTACCCAGATAAACTGCTATTTAGGAAGTACTATCCATGTGACATGGAAGGAAAATTTCAAGCAGCACTGAAAACATTCACCAAAAACAAGGCTCCAGAACTGATGGAACACCAGTAGAAATGTTTCAACAGGCTGGTGAAGCACTGGAAGCCCTCACTCATCTGTGCCTGGAAATTTGGAAGACAGCTACTTGGCCAACTGACTGGAAGAGATCCATATTTGTACCCATTCCAAAGAAAGGTGACCCAACAGAAGGCTCAAATTATAGAGCAATACCATCAGTATCACATGCAAGCAAAATTTCACTGAAGATTTTCCAATGGACTATTGCAACAATACATTGACAGGGAGCTGTCAGAACTTCAGGCCAGATTACAAGAGGATGTGGAATGAGGGCTATCATTGCTGATGTCAGATGGATCTTGGCTCAAAGCAGAGAACACCAGAATGATGCTTACTTTTTGTTTTATTGACTATAAAGAATTCAAGTGTGTGAATCATAAAAAAACTATAGATAGCATTGAGAAGAATGAGCATACAGAACCTTTCATTATACTTATAACTTATACATGGATCAAAAGGCAGTTATGGGAACAGAACGAAGGCATACTGCATGGTCTAAAATCAGGAAAGGTGTGTGTCAGGGTTGTATCCTCTCAGCATATGTGTTCAACCTGTATGCTGAGCAAATCACCAGAGAAGTTGGATAATCTGAAGAATAAGACATCAGGACTGTAGGAGGGCTTACTAACAACCTGTAATATGCACATGACACAACCTTGCTTGCTGAAAGTGAGGAGGACTTGAAGCCCTTGCTGACGAAGATCAAGGATTGCTGCCTTCAGTATGGATTACAACTCAGTGTAAGGAAGGCCCCAATCCTCACCACTGGACCAATAGGTCACATCATGATAAACAGAGGAAAGGTTGAAGTTGTCAAGGATTTCGTCTTGCTTGGATCAATGCTCATGGAAACAGTAGTCAAGGGATCATAAGATGAGTTGCATTAGGTAAATCTGCTGCACAAGACATCTTCTGAGTACTGAAAAGCACGGATGTTCCTTTGAGGACTAAGGTGAGCCTGACCCAAGTCATGGGATTCCCCGTTGTCCCACACGCATGTGAACATTGAACACTAACAAGGAAGACTGAAGAAGAACGGATCGGTTTGAGTTGGAGTGCGACAAGGAGAATTAGAAGTACCATGGACCACCAAGAGGATAAGCCAATCTGTCTTGGAAGAAGTATGGCCAAAATGCTCCTTAGACACAACGATGGCGAGAGTTTGTCTTATATATGTAGGACATGTTATCAGGAAAAGTAGGGGGGCAGTGAAAAAGAGAAGGACCCTCAACAAGATGGATTGACCCCGTGGCTGTGGCGATGGAGATAGACATGGACAATGAGGATGGTGCAGGACCAGACAGTGCTTAGTTCTGTTGTGCAGAGGGTTACGACGGGTCAGAACCAACTTGATGGCAACCCATCTGAGTGAGTCTGGGTTCTTTAGAGAAACAAATCCACGGACACCCATGTA
>NW_022103925.1:4814032-4815975 GCF_000313985.2 Echinops telfairi
ACCAACATCGACATCACCAACATCAACTTCACCAACATCAACATCAATGCTAACATCAACTTTACCAACATCAACTTCACCAACATCAACATCACCAACAACTTCACCAACATCAACATCACCAACAACTTCACCAACATCAATATCACCAACAACTTCACCAACATCGACATCACCAACATCAACTTCACCAACATCAACATCAATGCTAACATCAACTTTACCAACAACAGCTTCACCAACATCAACATCATCAACCTCGATATTAACATCAACATCAACAACAACAACTTCACCAACATCAACAGTTCAACAGCATTGGTTCGTCCTCTCTCTTCCTTTTTCATCACCCCGCTTGCCCACCTCGTCTGAGGCCATGGAGGGAAAAAGACCATGTTTGGGTCAGACGCACATCTTCATCATCAGAGTGACATCTTAACACTTTCCAAACTCCGAAGAGATGATATCTTTTCCAGCAGGCTGGTCCGGCACAACCCATCATCTGATGCCTCGCTTGCTCTGATGACTGCGGCCAGGCTCGCTGATGGGCAATCCCAGGAAATGCCATCCATGACTTGGGAAACCCGGCCTGGGTCTCCAGCATGGATGGCAGGCATGGCGCCCCCGAGCGGCCACCACCTGGTGATCAATACAGAAACAGCCATAAGCCAGCAGTGACGTGTCTGGTGGCCCAGGCTTGCCTTTCCGCTTCGCTTGAACCATTAAGACATCTTGGAAAAGAAAAGCAATGGGTTCCGGCTCTTGGAATTCAAGAGCTTCCTGCTGGACTCAGAGGGGGTCTCTGAGATCACGGCATGCTCACGCCAGCCCCTAACGAGGGGTGGAACACTGGCCTTACTGTTGTGTGCTGCCCTGGGGCGCTGACAGAGGCCAGGGGCTTGGGGCACTGTCCAGAACCCACGGGCTGACACGGTCTCTGGCCCACAAATAAATGAATCCTTGACATGGTGTGTTTTTTATATGTGCCGTGGGCATCCTTAAAACACAGCGTGCCCAGTGCTGGGTTTCCCTTGCCTCGCCTTGAAAGGCTCTCTTCCAGAGCAGGAGCCAAAGGGAAGTGGGAGAATCTGGAGGCAGCCGGGTCCCAGGGAGTGTTCAGAAGTCTCCCAGATCTGCCGGGGCCTCAAAACTTGGCAGCTTCAGAAGTCCAAGAGCCCAGCTGCCCCCAATGAGAAACCCAAGAATCATCCCCGACTCCTACCTCGCCTCTACTCCCAACCAAAGTTCTGTCGGCCCGGAACCCTAGCAGAGTCGAACTGCCCTGTGGGGCGTGGCAAGGGCCTTGTGGCCTTTCAGAGGCAGGTTACCAGGCCATGCTTCTGGGGCACCTCGGAGTGGGGTTTGGACCAACGACCTTGCAGTTCATAACCAACAGTCCTTAACCATTGGTGCTAAAGTAGGGACCGGTCTTCCCTGCCCAAGCCCTATGAATGAGACTTCTTAACCATCCCTCTCATCGGCCCCTCCTGCCAGACCCACCCCATTGGGAAACCCCATGGCTTTTGACCTCGACTATTTATACCAGCCTGCTTATTTGTTCCCTCCACACAGCCACCCCGGCAACAGCACCCTCTTTCTGAAGCTAAGAGCCTGTAACACCACCTGGGGCTCGGACCTGACATCAGGATATTAAGCCTCTCAGGTCTGCCTCCAGTTGGATGACTCCCCCTCCTCCTTCTCCTCCTCCTCCTCCTTCTCCTCCTCCTCCTCCTCCTTCTCCTCCTCCTTACCCAGCCCCGAGCCCTGAGCCTGCCCATCAGACCCAAGACACCATCCTGGGATACCTTCTCCTGCCTCAGTTTAGGCTTCTCCACGGACCCCCTTCCTCTGTCCCAGCGGTCTCCCTCTGGCCTGTCCATCCTGGGCAGAATGTGGCCGCTCCAGGGAAGGTTTCCATTCATTTAGAGATGTGGACTGAGGCA
>NW_022103925.1:4816617-4818240 GCF_000313985.2 Echinops telfairi
GCCAGACCAGGCACTATGCCCGCACTGTGTCTCCAGTGCTGTTCCCTGCAGTGCCATGGTTCAGTGAGGGACACCGTGTCCCATGGTGGGCCAGCCCTATGGTCCTCCCCATGCATTGTCTGCTTCAAGCAGGAATATCACCCTCGGGGCTTGGTGGGCCAGGATGTTATTTCATCTTTTAATCAAAACATCCGCTGCTTTTGGGTTAATTTCAACTCAGAGTTACCATATAGGACAGAGTAGAACCACCTCTGTGGGTTTCTCTAAACTTCCCTGGGAGTAGGGGCCTCATCTTTCTCCTAAGGAGTGGTCAGTGGCTTCAAACTGCTGGCCTTGTGGTTAACACCCTGTATTCGTCTGGGTAGACTACAGAAAACAAATTCAGAGACATTTGTATGTGTATAAGAAAGAAGTTTACATACAAGAGCAATTGAATGTTAAGAAAACATCCCAGTCCAGTCCAGATCAAGTCCATAAGTCTGATATTAGCCCATATGTCTGATACCAATCTATGAATTCCTCTTCAGACTCACAAAACACATGCAATGATGCCGAATGCAGGAAGATCACAGGCCAGTGGGTGGAAAGTCTTGTGGATCCAGTGGCGTTGTAAGCATCTCAGCGCTGGCAGGGGTCTCCATGTAATTCCTTCAGCTCACCAGGGCTCTAGTGTAGCTCCAGTGTCTTCTTAACAGGAATGTTTCACCGCGAGTGTGTCTGTGTCCCGCCTCCAGCAAGCTATTTAATGTCTCCTTAGTGCCTCCAAATGAGGTCATCAAGCTGTGACCAGATTGGCGGGCTAACCTCTATCCCTTCACTTGGAATCCTGTCACATTGACAGCAGATGCTTTAAGGACCACACACCAACACACAGTACACTACTCCACCAAGGCTCCCATTTCACCCTCCAGTAGCCAGCAATCCTTGGCGTTCCTGAACTTGTGGATCCATCTGCTTCCAGTCTCATCAGACAGGATCCGTCTTCCCCATCTGCGCTCGCTCATCTCTGCATGCAGTCTGCTCATTGCATCGCTCAGAAGCGATTGGCTGAGAACCAGTCTGACAGTTGCTGTTGTGAGGTGCCATGGTGTCAGCCCACAGGGACCCCATGCACAACCGGCCCGGTCCCGCACATCCTCATGACAAGTGTCCCCACACCCCGAGCTCAGTGATGCGGCCACTGCGTCAGTCCATCTCATCGAGGGCCATCCTCTTTTGTGCTGCCCCTCCACGTTCCCAGCCATGATGACCTTCTCCAGGGACGCATCTCTCCCAACAGCGTGTCTGAAATACTTAAGATGATGTTTTGTCGTCCTTGCCTCTAAGGAGCGCTCTGGCCTTACTTCTTCCAACACAAGCTGATTTGTCTTTCAGCGGTCCATGGTACTTTCGGTATTCTTCTCTGGCACCCCCATTCAAACGCATCCGTTCTTCCTGGTCTTCCTTATTCAGTGTCCAGCTTTCACATGAGTGTGATGCAATGGAGCTTGCCATGGCTGGGGCAAGAGCCCCTTAGTTCTCCAAGTAACAGCCTTGCTTTTCAATCCTCTGCAGAGGTCTTGTGCAGCAGATTTGCCCCGTGCGATACAGCCCCATGCTGCTTTCATGAGTATTGGGTGTGGA
>NW_022103925.1:4818340-4819493 GCF_000313985.2 Echinops telfairi
GAACCTGCAGAATCAAACGGACTACAACGGTGGGGAGAGACACTGGAGAAGGTCAAGGTGAGCAGCTGGAGACGGTCAAGGTGAGCACTGAACGTCAAGGTGAGCGACACTGGAGAAGGTCAAGGGGCCCACGGTGGAGCAGACCATCCATTGCGCACACGTAACTTCAGGATAGAGCTGAAGAAAGTTAAAACACGCTCACCAGAGCCAAAATACACCTTGAGTCTATCCCACCTGAATATGGAGAGCATCTCAAGATCAGATTTGACTCACCGAACACTAATGACTGAAGACCTGACGCGCTGTGGGAGGACATCAAGACCATCCTTCACGGAGAAGGCAAAAGGTCACTGAAAAGACAGGACAATAACATATACTTGATCAAGGTGGGGGAGGGGGGAGGGGGAGGGGTAGAAGAGGAGCTGATACCAAAGGCTTAAGTAGAAAGAAAATGGTTTGGAAATGTTGATGGCAACATTTGTATGAGTTTGCTTAATACCATTGAATGATGGATTGTTAAAAGACTTGTAAGAGCCCCCTGATAAAAAAATTAACTTTTAAAAGACGGGAAAGAGAGAAAAGATCAAAGTGGATATCAGAAGAGACTGTGAAACTTGTCCTTTCTTGATCGTAGAGCAGCTGAAGCAAATTGAAGAATGGATGAAGTCAGGGTGCTGCTGGAGCATTTCAGAGGGCAGCTCGAGAGGACAAAACCAAAGATTTTCATGGACCGTGCAAAGACCGAGTCGTAGAAAACCGGAAGGGAAGAACACGTTCCACATATCTTAAATAGAAAGAACTCAAGGAAATAGCCAAGCCTTGCGTTTCAGTAGTGAATGACGCAGCAAGCATTGAGAGATGGAAGGAGTGCCCAGGATCACTGTACCGACGTTCGGCCATCTCAGGAGGACGCACAGGAGCAAGAACCAATGGTACTGAAGGAAGAAGTTCAAGCGGCACTGAAAGCCTTAGCCCAAAGCAAGGTTCCAGGAATTGGTGGGAAAGCCCTGAGCTGCTTCAACAGGCCGATGAAGCACTGGAAGGACTCGCTGGCCTACGCCAGGAAATTTGGGAGACGGCCACTTGATCAACTGACTGGAAGAGATCCATCCATATTTGTGCCCATTCCAAAGAAAGGTGACCCAGAAGAATG
>NW_022103925.1:4819721-4836004 GCF_000313985.2 Echinops telfairi
TGCAGAGGTCTTGTGCAGCAGATTTGCCCCGTGCGATACAGCCCCATGCTGCTTTCATGAGTATTGGGTGTGGAGTCAAGGAATACAATACAAAATCCTTCATAATTTTCATCTTTTATCCATTTATCACGATGTTACCTATTGGCCCAGTTGTGAGGATTTGGGTCTTCCTTACATTGAATCGTATCCCATACAGAAGGCTACAGCCCTTGATCTTTGTCAGCAAGTGCTCCAATTCCTCCTCAGTCTCATCAAGCAAGACTGGGTCATCTGCACACTGTCTGTTGTTCATAAGCCTTCCTCCAATCCTGAGGCCACACTCTTCTTCCTAGACTCGAGCTTCTCTGATGATCCGCTCAGCACTACACTGATGGTCTCATGAACCTCACAAAGAAGGAGGATTATATTCTGAGCAAAATCACATCCACAGGTGGAGGGGGTGGTCAGAATTCCAGGACATACTTTTGGGGTGGGGATTGTTGCTGTTAGCTGCCATCAAATTGGTTTCCATTCATCGAGACCCCGTGTACAGCAAAAGGAAACACGGCCTGGTGCACCAGGGTTGCATCCTCTCCCCATACTTATTCAATCCGTCCACCAAGCAACTCCTCGGAGTTCAGTGATGCCTTCCGCATTGGGATTGGAAGAAGGCTCACTAGCCACCAGCAATCAACAGATGGCACTGCCTTGCTCGCTGAAAGTGAGGAGGACTTGAAGCACTAGGTGATGAAGGTCAAGGATGGCATCCTTCCTGATGGATGGCAACTCCGTGTGAAGAGGACTCCAATCCTCACAACTGGACCAAGAGGAACGAGCGTGATACGTGGAGAAAAGATTGACGTCACAGACATTTCATCTTTCTTGGATCCACAATCGGTGCTCACGGAATCAGCAGTCAAGAGATCAAAAGACGCGTAGTGTTAGGTACATGGCTGCACAAGACCTCTTTAGAGTGCTGGAAAGGAAAATGTTACTTTGAGGACAAAGGTGTGCCTGAGCCAATCCACAGTAATGTCAATTGCATGGGATGCGTGTGAAAGCTGGACATTGAATAAGGGAGCCCAAAGAAGCCTAGCTGCATTTGAGTAAATATACTAAACACAAACAAACAAAACCCTCAAACGTACCCCGAGGAGCCAAGGCTATCTCTGAGCAACCCCCTAGGACAGGTTAGAACTGCCTTTGTGATTTTCCAAGACGCGAACACTTGAAAGGAGTAGAAAGCCTCATCTTTCTCCTTCAGAGCAGCTGGTGGTTTCAAACCTCCGACCTTGGGCCCCACTTGTGATACTTGATGCCACCGCTGCTCCATATCTTCCACAAGCTGGTGGGAGATATTCATCATATTTTCATTCCGTTCTTCCATTATCCTTTGGAAGCGCCTGTTGGGTAGTGGATACACATTGGGCTGATGACCAGAGGGTCAGCAGTTCAAGACCACCCGCTGCTGTGGGGCAGAACCAACTCGATGACACCCAACAAGAACCACAGCTATCTACAGGTCCACATACGCTCAGAGATGCACCTCCCAAGCAGGACGTCCTGGATGGGGCAAATAGTGAAGTGCTCGGCTGCTAACCAAAAGGTGGGCAGTTCGAGTCCACCCACCCAGAGACACTGATCTTTGAGAACCGACTGGGCACCAATCTCTGACTGCCGTGAGGTCCCCGTGAGTCAGAAGCCCACTCACTGGCAACCGGCGTATGGAGACAGCCGGCCACTCCAGGCAGCCCTGGCTGTTCTCTCCTCTCTTTCCGGGGTGCACACGGGCGTCTCAGGGCAGCCACTGCAGAACGGCACAGTGTCCAAGGTCATAAGCAGTTTCATCTGTGCCCATTGGCCCACGAGATGTTTCTCATCAACGGGGGTGTGTGATGAACTGGTGGGAAGCAGAGTACAGCAACGGGCGCAACACCCAATAAACATTTACTGCACTGAACAGCGCCCAGGGCCCTCCCTGCTCCCTACTGCCACAAAAGGCAACGGTACTCACTACTTCCCAGCTTGCCACCTCTCCTCACACGAGCAGCCACAGAGACCCGATGCCTTCACTTCACAGATGGTTCGCCAAGTGCTGCTGAAGTGCCGGCTGCATGGCTGCCCCACTGCTGGCCACTGGGGGCACCCGGGGAGGGGGTGCAAAACGAGAAGAGGTCCCTACCTCATAGCAGCAGAGCATGGTGAGGGAAAACAGGCCCCAAACAAACACACGCCAAATAGACGGTCTATCCACGGTGCAGTCAGAGCGTTGGGTCCCCAGGAGTGCAGATGGTTTGCGCTTGGTGACTCACCTAAAGGTTACAGGCTCCATCCCACCCAGAAGTGCCGCAGAAGAAAAGTCCTGGAGAGCTACTTCCTTACGGATGACCGACCACCAAGAACCCCCAGTCCTGCTCGGCAACACATGGGAAGACCTGGGGCGGAAGGGCCTCGGCGGCTTGAGTTGATGTCTTGGGTTTGGGGAGGACTCTCAGGAGACGGGGTGTGAGGTTGGAGATTTGATGGACTGTAGGTGGGAAGGTCCTTCTGGACGAGGAGTTGAGCCCCGTAGAGCAGGAAGGGGCTGAGCCAACCCAGAGCATGAGAAGAACTTCCACAGGGAAGGAAATGTGGGTGCAAAGGCCCGGGGGGCGGGGGTGGGTGGGGGTGGCTGTGCTCCTGTGTATGGAGCACCTGTGCTGTGCCAGGCACTGGCCCAGGGCCTCCTAGGCGCCGACTCACTCAATCCTAGAGGCAACTCTGTGGGAGAGGCCTGGCGCCGACTCCTCCCTCACCGACTCCTCCGCTCCCCGACATTTCACACTTGCAACGGCAGCCCAAACTCTGCTAACCCATGACTTCCACGCCAGCAACATCGGTCTGTCGGTAAGGGGAGCTCCGGGGCATCTAACGACCACACAAAGGACCTGCCCGGCAGGATTGGAAGGACAGAAAGTGCTCGCAATACTGTCTGGTGCAGAGTTCCAATCCCCAAACCAAACTCGCTTCATTGAGACAATGCCGGCTCATGGCGACCACAGAGGAAAGGGTAGAACTGCCCCCGGGGATCTCTGAGACTGTAACTCTATAGGTGAGTAGAAAGCCTCATCTTCCTCCTAAGAAGTGGCTGGTGGTTTCGAACTGCTGACTTTTCAGTTAGCAGCCCAACGTGTAACCACTATGCCACCTGGTGCATAGTTAGTGTTCAGGTACAATTAAGGTTCGATGTTCCCCCTCCTCTTCCTGTCTCGTTTCTTCTTCCCTCCTCTTTCTTCTCTGCCTTATAGTCTCCTTCTCCCCCTCCTGCATCTCATTCTTCTTTTTTTAACCGCTTCTCAACAATTCCGGGTCTCCGTAGTTGTCTCAGAAGAGGTACAGCCACAATGCACTTTTGAGGCAGGGATGGCGAGACTTCACCTCACCTATTTTGGACACGTTGTCAGTCCCTGGAGAAGGACATCGTGCTTGGTCAAGTGGAGGGGCAGCGAAAGAGAGGCAGGCCCTCAAGGAGGTGGACGGACACGGTGGCTCCCACGCTGGGAATGGGCTCAAGCATGGGGACGAGGGTGAGGCTGGTGCGTGACTGGAAGGTGTTTCCTGATGTCAGAAGGTCTCTGTGAGTCGGAACTGACGTGGTTGCACCAAACAACACC
This sequence comes from Echinops telfairi, assembly GCF_000313985.2. Taxonomy (NCBI): domain Eukaryota; kingdom Metazoa; phylum Chordata; class Mammalia; order Afrosoricida; family Tenrecidae; genus Echinops; species Echinops telfairi. The sequence continues at coordinate 4,823,354 of NW_022103925.1, forward strand.
ACCAACCACCAGAGACAGGCTCCAGGTCCAGCAGGGAGCCAGAGAGCTTTGCCAGAAAGCCAGTACATACTGGAAGCAGGTGACACCCCGGGGACACTTCCTTTCACTTTGTTACTTGCTCGTCATGGATACATTATATGTCAGAACTCACCATGGGGGATGATGACATCATACCTGCCGGACCAGAGGATCATGCCCAGCCAGGTTGACACACAACCTTAACTGTGGAGATCATGGGGAAAATGCTATATTTAGAAGCCAGCAGGAAAGAGACGAGAGGTGTGGGGTGCTTGTCTACATGCGTGTCCATCGTTCGGACAGTACACCTGACTGCAGCTGAATGCAGACCAGGATGAAGCAGGGGAAATCGCCTTGGGAGATTTTTTGGGTCTGCTATCAGCTTGAGAGAGGGCACAACCATGTTTGAAGTCTTCGGTACATTACTGTAGACCTCAGCTCGCGTGCTCTGGACATGCTGTCAGCAGAGAACAGCCCCTGGAGAAGGACATCAGGCCGGGAGGGGCAGCGAAGAAGAGGAAGGCTCTGTACAGGATGGACAGACACAGTGGATGCAGCAACGGGCTCATGCATGGGAATAATTGCAAGGACGGCCCGGACCCAGCCAGTGTTTGGTTCTGCTGTGTGTAGGGCTGCTCTGGGTCAGAACCAACTCGATGGTGCTTGACAACAACAGCAACAGCAGGATCCAGATCCAGTGACCAGAACCATGGCCCAAGATAGACATCAATTTCTCCGTCACACGTGCCCGTTAGGTAGTCTCAGGGACAGACACCCCATGCCCACCCCAGGGTGTCAGGGACCCGAGTTCCCTTAGCTTGCTGTCCTAACTCTATCTTTTCATTTTGCAGTCTACCTCTGAGAGCTCCAATATCGGAGGTGTGTGAAGGTCTGTTTCTACTATCTGTTGTTTCTGTTTGTTGTCCCTTAACTGGCGTCTTTGCAGGTCTGTTTCTGTTATCTGTTGTTTCTGCTCATTGTCCCTTGTGGGGCCCTGCTCCCTGGTTCGCTTGTCTACAGCCGTGAAGCAAATGTGCCAACACCGAAAACCAAGCTAGAGGCCATCCCTGAGACCCCGAGCTGTGTGACACAGTAGGGTTTTCAAGGGCTGTGACCTTTCCGAAGCACATCCCCAGCCCTTTCTTCTGCAGTACCCCGGGGTGAATGGGAACAAATCATCTTTGAGTTGGCAGTGTCGGGCTCCACCCAAGGACGACAAAGGACTACGCCCCCAATCACCCACCAACAGCTACCAGCATGCCAACCAGCAGAGGGGGAGAATGGGATACTGAGTGGCTCCCCACGCCCCAACCCCAAGAGCCAAACTCAGACAGAACACATGCCATTAATGTTCACCTGAAGTGCAATCACAGCGCTCTTGCAAGGAGAGCTGAGAAGCATGGCCTGTTCCTTGGGGGCGGCTAGGTGTTGAGCCAACACGGAAGACTGCTGTTACCACGGAGAGCAAGGAGGGCGGCTATCAGAAAGCATGCGCAGTCTGCCCGCACAGCCAAGGTGCACGTTTCATTCAACACTGACGCAGTTGGCACCTCCTCCAATCGGGACTCTGTTCCAGCTAGGAGCCATGAGAGTGCAAGGGCCCTGGAACCAGGGTGGCTGGTGAGACGGGGAAAGCGAGGAAGCAGCAAAACACAGAGACAAATCTCAGGGTAATTCGGACAAATGGTGAAATGCGATGTCTCCTGGCAGCCACAAAGTAAGAGCAAGTTTCCCACTGCAGCGGTTTATCAAGTCAAAGCAGCTATGATGAAGAGGACCCAGTTTGAGGAGTTTCTGTGAGTGTGTGTGTGTGTGTGTGTGTCTATAAACACATACAAAGGGCATCTGTCAAAAACACAACCAACCATATTGTTGAGAATGAGGGGGGTCAGAGCAGAGACCCCAAACCCATCTGTAAACAACAGGACAGCCCCTCACAGAAGGGTCACAAGGAAGGGATGAGTCAACCAAGGCACAGTGTAGCACTGATGAAACACACAATATTCCTCTGGTTCCTTGAAGCTTCCTCACTCCCACTATCATGACCCCAGGGCTGCCTTTCACTTCGGGCTAGACCAGATCATGTACACAGGTCGGATAAATCCCTCAGGAACAGGAATGGAAGTAGGTATACCAGGAGGGTAGGGGAGAGATGGGGAGGAGAGGAGAGGAAGGGGGAACCGATCATCGTAAAGATCAACACATAACCACCCCCACCCCACCCCCCAGGGGGATGAACAATAGAAACGTGAGGGAAGGGAGACAGAGGTGGGTGTAAGATACGAAAATAATAATAATTTATAATTTATCAAGGGGCCGTGAGGGTGGGAGGGTGTTAGAGGGGGAGGGAAAAAAGAGGAGCTGATATTAAGAGCTCAAATAGAAAGCAAATGTTCAGGAAATGATGATGGCGACACTTGTACAAATGTGCTTGATACAATGGGTGTGTGGAATGTTCTAAGAGCCCCCAATGAAATGATCCTTTAAAAAGATAAAAAAATAAAACACATGGCAGTGAGGTCGACTGTCACTCACCAGGATCCACCCTGTGTGTCATGCAGTGGACCTGCTGCATCAAGGGCTTCTGGCTGTCATCTCTAGGGAAGCCGATCACCAGGCCTTTCCTCCGTGGTACTGCGGGATGAACTCAAATCCCTGACCTACCAGTTAGCTCTTGTGGTCATTGTCCGGTGACACCGGCACCCAGTCCTGTGCCATCCTGACAACCGTGGTTACATTTGAGCCTGGTGTCGCAGCCGCAGTCTCCATCCATCTTGTCCAGAGCCTTCCTCTCCCTCACCGTCCCTCCACTTGACCAAGCAGGAGGCCCTTCTCCAGGGACTGGTCTCTCCTGACAACGTGTCCAAAGCAGTAGCTGAGCGAAGACCATGTGCAACCCCTCAGAGCTGATGGCTGCAGAGAGAGAACGAGAGCATCGGCCAGGGAGGGTGACAATAATTTCACCCAGCTCAGCCCAGGCTGCAAAGAACATACGAGTTGGATTAGGGTCACATAACGAGGGACAACCGTTGAATCTAATGAGAAAACCCTCCCACATTGTATTTGCGTGTTTGCGCGTCTGTTTCGGCGTGTTCTCATTTCCCGTCTGTGTTTACAGCTGCCAACTGCCCGGCGCTTGAAGGTTTGCATTAAGCCTTTAATGATGAAGGCGTCCGGGAAACCGACTGTGTGACTTCTTCCATTCATCCCGTGGAGCTTGAGCGCGCGCCTGCTCCCATCAGCCACAGCTCCAGAGGCAGAAAGGATGCAGCCTCTGGCTTCTACCTCGAAGAGGGGGTGGGGGGTTGTGCTGCCCACGGCACGCTACCCCCTCAAGATCTACCTGATCACCCAAGGCTTCACCATGGGGTGAGGGGATGCTGAGTCCTCTGTGGTCACCTGTGGGCAGTAAGATGTCCCTGGGGACTAGGCCTGGAGACCCCACGTTCAGAAGGAAGTGCTGCTCCCCACCACACACCATCTTCACACCCACTGCTCTGCCTGAGCCCCTGACTGCAGCCACGGACGGACAGGATCAATCGACCGCCTGCAGGGTCTCCCTGATTCCACGGACCCTCTGCCTTAGGGAGCATGAAGCCCTTTGCCCGGGGTTGGTCTCTGAGGGTGTTGGTGCTTTGGTTAGGGGTCTTCAAATTGGCGCCTAGGCATAGCGACCCCGTGCACGACAGAAGGAACCACCACCCGGTCCTGCGCCCTCCTCACACGAGTTCTTATGCCTGAGCCCAGGGTTGCAACCACCGTCTCTGTCCAAATCCTTGCCAACGCGCACCATTTCTCCATGTGTCAGGATATCACCTGCCGGTCCAGCCCGGAGAACGTGGGTCCTCTTTGCTGTCGTCCATGCAGACGTCTGCCACCTTTGATCTTAAGGAGCCGGTGCTTCGAGCCCCCTCACTTTCCGCACACAGGGGGTGTCCTTTACGCACCGCAGGTTGTGGTAAGCCTTCCCCCGGTCCTGACGCCCCACTCTCCTTCCCGTCATCTAGAGGCATGCTGTCGCTCTCCAGAAGCTCCCCTGAAACCTGTCCGGCATCACGACGACCCACCTGCCCCCACGGACAGACAGCCCCACGGACAGACTGTCCAGGAGGTGCTCGGAGCTACCAACGAGGCTCAGGGAGGCAGCCGTCAAGAGACCCAACCGCACAGTGCACAGGGTGAGTCTGCTGCACAAGACCGCTTTAGAGTGCTGACAAGCAGGGAGGCCTCTTTGAGAACGAAGGTGCGCCTGACCCAAGTCATGGGGATTTCCTATGGGCTCCTGTGCAGGTGCAAGCTGGCTATTTGTGTTAGTCCAGGTGGACTAGAGAAACAAATCCACTGACACTCATATGTGTATAAGAAAGAGCTTTATATACAAGAGTAATTGTGTATTAAGAAAACATCCCAGTCCAGTGCAGATCAAGTCCTTAAATCTGATATTAGCCCATCTGTCCAATACCAGTCTGTAAATCCCTCTTCAGACTCATGGAACACATGCATTGATGCCAAACGCAGGAAGATCACAGGCCAGTGGGTGGAAGGTCTTATGGATCCAATGACAGTGGAAGCATCTCAGCACTGGCAGGCGTCTCCACGTGGCTCCTCCAGCTCCAGGGCTTTGGCTGCATCATCATAGCTCCATGTGGCTTGTCAACAGGAAAGTCTCACAGGAAAGAGTGTATCTGGCCCCCAGCGAGCTGTTTATCTCCTTCAAGCCTCCGAATGAGGTCATCAGGCTGTGACCTGATTGACGGGCCTAGACTCCACCCCTTCACTCTGAATATTTCCCAGTTGACACCAGATGATGTCACAACCCCAACACTGCATCAGGAAGACTGAAGAGCCCATGCATTTGAACAGCGGCGCCAGCAAAGACGATTGAAAAGTACCGTGGACTGCCCCAAAGAACGGGCTTGGAAGAAGCCCGGCCAGCATGCCCCTCAGAGACTAGGCTGCTGCGGCTTCGTCGCCCCGCACTGTGGACAGCTTTTCAGGAGAGGCCAGTCCTCAGAGGGCCAGCGAGAAAGAGGAAGACCTGGGACGCAATGGATTGATGCGGTGGCTGCAACACCGAGCTCAACCACGTCAACGGTCACAAGGAAGATGCAGGACCGGGTTCTGTGGTTCAGAGGGACTCCCCAAGTCCGGACAGCCGAGACAGCACCTAGCCACGCCAGCAGGAAGAACGAGCTGGCAGCCCATTTCGGGAAGTCCACCAGTGAGAAGCCGATGACTCACGCGGGTCTACTCCACAAGGGCCCCTAAGCACGGCACAGGACTGGGCAGCTTGTTGATCTGTTGTGCATGGCTGACCATGACCGCTGACACCACGGGCAAGAAGGCTGCACACTATCCCTTCCCTCCCCTCCCAGCCCGTGTTTCCACTTCAGGAGGAGAAGGGGCCCCATGTCCACCCCAAACATCCTGCCAGGCAAGTTGGACATGCAGCCACCATAGAGGTCTGAGTAGAACTGCCCCCAGGGGTTTCTGAGCCTGTGCATCTTTAAGGGAGTGGAAAGCCTTGTCTTTCTTCTGCAGAGCAGCTGCTGGTTCTGAACTGCTGCCCTTGCCCTTAGCAGCCCCGGCGTAACTAGCCCACTGCACCACCAGCGTCCCAGTCCTGTTCACCCGGGAGGTTCAGAGACTTCTCAAACAGCCAAAGGGCCCCCTGACCATTGCTTCTCCAGTTTCCAGAGTCCCCCAAATATCCGGGCCGGAGTGAACTCTTGGGTGTCCCCATTCCCCTGCGAGGCACAGTGGAAGCCTTGGACCAGGATAAACACTCCCTCCAACCTCCGCCCACAGGCTGGTCTGTTCCCCACATTACCCCACTCTGGGGGCACTGCAGACACATGCCACCGGTCTCCTCATCCAGCTGCAGTCGAAAGGCAGCGTGCGCTCGCCGTAAGCAATGTATGCACGGGTCCGTGCGTGCTTATTTACTAATCTGGAGTGAACAATTTCACATTGTTTTGACCACTTCAGAGATTCTGTATCTAAACCAGGCTTGGCATCTGCCCTCTCTCTCAACCCTGTAGCACCCTCCTGCCGACGCCAAGCTGACTCCTCTTTCCGAATGACAACACCTGACAGGGACGGAGCAGCTGTGGAGGCACAGTGATGAAAACCCTCCACTGCTAACCTGAAAGTCAGCAGTTCCAACCCACCAGCTGACGCAGAAGAGAAAGGTGGCGCAGTCTACGTCCATAGACCTGTTGGTTGTCGGTCCACAGTCCAGCACCACGGTGCAAATGCCCCTCTTCTTCTACAGTCTGCCGTATCGAAGGTCCAACTCTCACATGCACAAAGGACACCTTTTTTTTTTTAAAGCACTTTCACTGCTAAAAGGGAAAACCAATCGGCATTGGAAGAAGTAAGACCAGAGTGCTCCTTCGAGACAAGGAGGCAGACTTCATCTCACCTACCTGGGGCAGCTTGTCGGGAGAGACCAGTCCCTGCAGAAGGACAGCATACGTGCTAAAGCGGAGGGGGGTTGAACAGGAGGAAGGCCCTCAAGGAGGTGGATGGGCACAGCGGCTGATCAATGGGCTCAGGCCTGGGAACAATGCTGAGGACGGGCGCAGGACTGTGTAGTGTTTCCTTCTGTTGTGCACGGGGCGCTATGGGTCGGGGCTGACTTGATGGCGCTAACAACAACAGCAACAACAACACTTCCGTGAAGATTTTCAGGCTTGGGAGCCCGAGGACGGATCTAGTCTGTCCTGTAGGGTCAGGTGAATCAGAACCCATCGAACAGCAATGGGTCTGCTTGTGTTTCTTGACAGGGATGGCGGCCCCAGTCAGCAAGGTAAGCACAGACCTATTTGTGCTTGCTTGCAAATCTAGAGTCAACCGTTGCGTATGTTTGTCCCCTTGGCTTGGAACTGTTCCCTGCCAATTAGTAAGCAAGCACTAGTGAGCCCATGCTTGCCTGTGCTTACTGGGTCGTCCGCTCCTGTCCACAGCCCTCCTTAAAATGCATAACCAAGGAAAAAGAACCACCACCACCCCCAAAAAGAAGACAAAAATAATAAACCAACATGCAAAAAAAAAAAACCCTGCCAGATAGAGGCTGGCGTTTCTTTGTGGCTGGGGAAACCTTCACAATTCCATTCAAGTAAAATCACGTCATCACCCGGTGAGTTCATCCACCTCCATCTTGCCTGGGGGAGCCCTTCCTGGGCTGGAGCGGGAAATCCTCAGGACAGGCCAAGGGGCCGTCCTCCCGGCTTGTCTCCGGGATGTGTGAGCTCCGGGAACGTGGCCACCCCACACCCCACACCACCCCAGCTCTCGACACAGTGACTGCGTCCTCCTTCGCACGAGGCCCAGCCCTGGGTCCCCCACGGAGGAGCTCACATTGGTCGCGAACCTGCTAAGTGTGTGGAGACAGGGAGGGTGGGGGCCCTGCAGGGAAAATGCCAGGTCTTCCCTCCTTTTTCTGCTCGGAAGGAAACCCCTGAGTGTGGAGGACGGGGAAGCTCTCCTGGACAGAGGTTTGTCCTCCATTCCGCTTCCTGGGGACCGGGTTTTAGAAGGGGTACAAACAGGCAGGTGCTGTCTTCTGAAAGTCCTCGTGCCCCCCCTGAGGTAACGGGGACCCTACCAAAATGGCCAGCACAGGCCCAAGAGTGGCCCCAGACACAAGGACGAGCAGAGGGTCTTATGTAAACCTCTTTCCATCTCTCCCTCTCTGGCGCAGGTTGTGAGGATAAGAAAGGTGGACCGTTTCCATGCGTCAACCAATCCTGGGGAGACAGGAGGCCCAAGAGCAGCATGACTGGTTTCGATCAACCAAGACTCTACCCCTGGGGCTGGGTTGCCTCTCTTGAAGCCGTGGTCTTGCAGAGAAGGGTGGGGAGCTGAACCATCTCGGAGTTTGGCTGGGAAGGAGGATGCTGGGTAACGGCAAGAGTAGCAAGCATTTCTGCTGAGCTCATCCCATGCCGGCCCCTGTCCTAAGCACTTGACACATATCACCCTCACAACCATGTGACCTGGCTGGATCACCTCCTGGATCACGATGGAGTTCCCAATCTCTCTCTCTCTCTCTCTCTTCTCTGTCTTAGAGATTTTCCTGGTCACAGGGTGTGCTTGTCTCCCCACTCCAGGCAGGAGGGAAATTCAGGGGCACAAACCCCCCAGAAGCAAACTGCATTTGGTGCACACGGGCCCCAGATCCCTTGCCCTGCAGTGGGCAGTTCTGAGGTGGGCCCACTCAGTCTCTCGCCTTCAGGCTGGGCCCTCTGTGGCCTCTCCTCATCCCTCAGCGTGGATCTCTCCTCGCCATCCACGTGTGTGTCCTCCACTGCGCCCCCACAAGGTTCCCCGGAGAGACCTGCCCATGTCCACTCACTCTCTTGGCTTTTTCTCTCTCTTCTGGTCTCATCCCGCCCCCGCCCTGCCTCCCTCCCTGCGCTTCCTGGGCCCATCACCCAAAGTACTTCCATCAAATCCTTATCTTGGCATTTGCTTTGGGGAACCCAACCAGACTATTGGGTTGTGAACTTAGGGTTGTCCTCGACTTACAGGTGCGTCCACAAGGTATGGGGATTCTAGCAGATCTGGGATCTACTGGGACTGCAGTGGGGCTGCAGGTGGGATCCGCTCCTCGGCTCTACCGTGCTTCTCGCTGCATGGCGTCAGGAATGTTGGCCCCCACCTAGGAACTCCTCTTGCTTCATAAAATGGACTGGTTGGAGACTGAGGGCTGGCATGGCTAAGTCGCCAGGGCGGAGAACTGCCACCCCTGGCCTAAGAGCCCACTACCTCTCACCATCATCAGGTCCCCTTGCACCCATGGTCTCCTCTCAGCCGCACGCCAACCCTAGGAGACGGGCAGGGGTCTTTCTTTCCTCCTTGTCTGCAACAGGACACAGAGCTCCTCCAGAGCTGTCAGGGGGTCTCTCTAAAGTGACACAGGTAACACGTGACCGAATTGGGAGCAGGAACAGCTCCCCATGTACGGGGTGCTCAGCCCTGAGATTCCAGCCTCCGCGTTTTCCAAGTAGCAGCTGGCCAGAAAGCTCTCTGTTCTTGCTGCTGTTTGGGGCCGCCAAGTCCCTTCCAGCTCATGGTGGCCCTGGTCCCACAGACGCAAGGCACCCTGTCCTGCACAACCTGCACGGTGGTTCGTTTGAGCCCCTTGTGACCGTGTCAATCCGCCCATCGGAGGTGCTTGGCTGTTCCGTGGTGCTTGGCTATTCCGTGGTGCTTGGCTGTTCCATGCACTCTCTAACGTACAAGCACAGTGTCCTTCTCTAGGGACCCAGCCCTCCTGGTTCCGTATCCAGAGTTTGTGAAATGAAGTCTTGCCCATCTGGGCCTGAGAGGGTGCCTTCTGGATGCGCTTCCTCCAAGATACGTTTGTGTGCCCATCGCGCGTCTAGTCAATATTCTTAGCCGACACCTTCATTGAAAGGCATCCACTTTCCTCGGTCTGTCCATCTTTCACATGCATATGACGAGATCGAGAATACCGTGGTTTGGGTCAAGCCCACGTTAGACCTCAAAGTGACGTCTTTGTGTTTGTGTTTGTTTGTTTTTCAATAAACCAAACCTGGAGAGCATTCTGCCATGACAAGAAGCCCCACCCCTGAAGATTCAACAATAATGAATGACTTTCATACACATGAGTCAGTTCAGAGGGGGAGTCCTCCTGCCTGGGGTCCCCTTCCAAAAAGTCAAGACTTTGTGCCCAGCACCCTGAAAAAAGCCAGGCCAGATCTGATTTGGCACGATGCTCTGACGACCCGTGAGCTCACCAGATGGGGGAACCTTGGCCTCCAGTTGGATGCTGAACCAGAATCCCAGGGCTGCATCTTTGCGGAAGAACCCAGCATCCAGTCTGATTAGACCCCAAAGGAGCTATTAAGCCATGGAGGGACTGGGACTTCAAGCATGTGGAAGGCTGGAGCTGACAGAGCCCTGGAGTCAACAGATCCAGAACGCTTATTCACAGAGGAAGAAAAGCAAGCCTAGGGCACACGAGGTACTGCCCAAGGCTGCATCCCAACATGGATTAGACAAGAGTCAAAGCTGGGATTCACCTTTCCCCTACTCACCATTTGTCATCAAATAAAAAAATAGTGATCGCTCACACCGGAGTTCATTTTGTCTTCGGGCAGCCCTGGATTCAGAGAAGGACCTATTTCCCCTTTTTCTAGAAGAGGGAACTGAAGCCATGAACCCTTTTGATCACCCCGCAATCATCAGACCCCATCGCCATGAAGCTCACTGAGACAATAGGACAATAAGGAAAGACATCAGGATGGAGGGAGGGCGGGTGTCCTGACCCACAGTGACTTTGGCTGGATCTCGAACCATCGAACTCACAGAGTCACGAGGACATGGTCATGCCTCTGTGACTTGGTCAATTCAGCATCTTATGGTTCAGGCGCTAAAGCTCCAATTCCATTCCCCGTTTGGAGGGATCGGAACCTTTGGGCAATGGGCTCAGCTGCTAACCAGCATGTTGGAGGTTCAAGTCCACCCCCACCATGCCTCGGATGAAAGACTGGTGAAGTCCTGGTGAAAAATCAGCCCTGAAAACCCTTGGCACACGGCTCCACGCAGACACACAGGAAGGCGTCACCATGGGTCAGGGTCGACCCCAAACAGCTGGTTTGGGTTTAACCTTTCAGGTAGTGTGGTAGTTACACAATTTCATGTCAACTCCATAAATAAGAGTGAAGGAGTGGAGTCTAGCCTGTCAACCAGGTCACAGCCTGATGATGCCTCCTTGTGGGTGTGGCTTTCCCAGGCCTCTCTCCCTCCCTGGACACACACTCTCTCTCTGCTGCACATTCCTGTTGTGCAGCCATGTGGAGCCACGCTGATGGCAGCCAGAGCCATGGAGATGCTTCCACTGCCACTGAATCCATAGGACTTTCCATCCACTGTCCTGTGATCTTCCTCCATTCGGCATAATTGCACGTGCTGCATGAGTCTGAAGAGGAATGTATGGACTAGTATGGGACATATGGGCTTATATTGGACTTATGGACTTCATCTGGACTGGGCTGGGATGTTTTCTCAACATTCCATTGTTCTTTGATCTACAGCTCTTTCCTATCCGTATATGAGCGTCTCTGGATTTATTTCTCTAGTCAACCTGGACTAACACAGGTAGCTTTGAATAACTTTTAAAAGGAAAAGGTAAACCTGAAGAATCTTAGGAGGTGTAAGCATGGGATGTCCCATGACCTCTTCATCCATCCCCTACCCTCCTTGATCCCACATCTACAACACACACACACACACAACATGTGGACCTCAAAGAGAAAACACTCACATTTTACTAGCTGGACTGTCACAGTCCCTTTCTGGGGTCCCTTCCCAAGGCACCCTCTCACTTGCCACCTGACAATAACATGGCCTTTGTTGTTGTTCATCCTTTTATTGGGGGCTCTTGCAGCTGTCATCACATTCCATAATTCAACTGGATCAGCCATCAATGATACAGTTGCTACTACAATCAGTTTCCATTCAACTTTCTTCTTGAACTCTTGAGTATCAGCTCCCTCTCCTTTATCCCCTCCTTCCCCAACCCTTCCCCCCAGGAACCCTTGCTGTAGTTATATATATATATCTATATCTATATATCTGTATCTTACCTCATCTACTCACCTATAATTCTGTCATTTGCTTCCCTCGAGTGGGGTTATACAGTTGTCATTGATAACAGCGCCCCCATCGTGTCCCTCCACCCCCACCCCCGTCTTCCCGTATTCTCAGGGAATCATTACTCCTGTTGCTGTTCCTCAGGGGCCATCTATCCTGGCATTCCTGCATCTAATGATCGTAATTATACACGTGAACATCTGTAGGTCTACAAGTATTAATGAGGTGAAACATAAGCCTTAATAGTAAGGGGAGGGAGTATTAAAAAACTAGAGGATAGTTATGTGTTTCACCAGTGCTATACCACACCCTGAATTCCTCACACACACACACCACCACCACATGGGCCCTCTGTGAGAGCCCACTTGCAGGTGGGCTTTGAGTCTCCACTCTGTCCACGCTCCTTCACATCAATTTGATTGCTGGCTTTTGAACTTCTGATGCCTCTTCTCATCAACATTCCATGATTACACAGGCTGATGCACTTCTTCCATGTGGGCTTTGTTGCTTCCCTGCTTGATGGCCACTCCTTTGACTCTAAGCCTTTTAAGACCCCAGACACTATATTTTTTAAGAGCCAGGCACCATCAGCTTTCTTCACCACATTTGCTATGCACCCATTTTGTCTTCAGTGATCATGTCAGGAAGGTGACTGTCATACAGTGCCACATTGTTAGAACAATTCTTTCACTTAGGTGAGATTTTAGTAGAGGCCTGTGTTAGTCTGGGTAGACTAGAGAAACAAATGCATAGCGTGTAAGTAAGAGCTTTATATAAAAGAGCAGTTGAATATTGAGAAAACATCCCAGCCCAGTCCAGATCAAGCCCATAAGTCTGATGCTAGCATATACGTCCAATACCAATCTATAAAGTCCTCTTCAGACACAGGAAATACATGCAATGGTGCCAAATGCACGGATATCACAGGCCAGTGGGTGGGAAGTCTTGTGGATCCAGTGGTGTTGTAAGCATCTCAGCACTGGCAGGGATCTCCACGTGGCTTCTCCA
>NW_022103925.1:4837471-4844493 GCF_000313985.2 Echinops telfairi
TGGTCCCACATTGCTGTTATTTTTCTTCCCCCACCCCTCTGTGGGCTTTAGAGGCATATGAGAGGGGTGAGGAAGATGCCTTTCAGCACAGGTGCTATCTGCATCTTTGGTTTTTGTTCGTTTGTTTTGTTTGCTTGTTTGTTTGCTGATATATGATGCGCATCATTAGGATTGGTCTGGCTCGTGCCAGAGTGTCTCTGGTCCTCTTCTCAGAAATTGGACAACAGCATCTTCTGTCAGCAGGAGGCCACCTTCCAGGTTCTGTGATGGTCTGAGAGCTCCCAAGTCCTCAGCTGGAAAGCAAAGGCAGACAAGAATGAAGTGCTGCTTGCTGCTGCACCATCTTCATGAACGTTTGAGACCATGGTGGCCTCAAATGTGCAGTCTCATGAAGCAGGGTTCCTTCAGTGTGTTAGGCTGAGTTCTCTAGAGAAGCAAGACCAGTGACGCTTGTACGTGCTTGTCGATGAAAAGAGATTTCTATCAAGAAATAGTTCACACGGTTGTAGAGCTAGGTCAGTCCCGTCTGGTGCAAGTCCGGCTTCTCCGGACTCATGAGCGCTGATGAACAGACAGCAGAGGCAGCACAGGCTGGTGGAGGCCAAGGTCAGAAGCCAGCTGAATGAATCCACTATCAGTAGTGCACCGACAGCGACTGGGGTCTGCAGCTGACCCAACAGGAGACTGAGGAACCAGACCCGAGATCCAGGACCAGGAGAAAGTGAAGGGCCAAAGAGCATTCAGCTCTGTTCAGCCTCTCGCTCTTATACTGAAAGACTTATGACACCAAGGAGGGATCCCCAGGCTTCGGCACCATGGATAGGTTGAGCATCGCCCCCACCCTTTGTCAGCAGTGTCTAGTTGACGTCATCCCACACCATCACAGGATGCTTCCTGATCCTCCACTTCACATACCGTGGTGGCCTTCCCCCCACCCTCACCCCCACCACCTGGTCTTTCCTGGTGACATCCAGCATCATATCAAACAAGACTCCAAGGTGACCCATGGGGTTTTCATGCGCCAGATTTTAGAAATAGATGGTCAGGCTCTTCTTCCTAGTCTTTGTCTGGAAGCTCCATTCAAACCTACCCACCCTCTGTGACCCTGCTGGCATTTGAAATACCCCTGGCATAGCTTCCAGCTCACAGCAGTATACAAACCAGCACAGTGGGACAACCTGACAAACACATGGTGTGTGCTGGTCTTGGGCCTGAGCAGAAGGATCTCAAGTCAGGGGACTTGACTCAGTGTGGTTTCCTCTCTCCTCCTCCTCGGTGCCACCCTGCCTGTCTCCCTGGGAACAGGGCATGGAGTTGGGTCACCATTTGAACAATGTGCAAAGTCTGTGAGGTGTCTTGAGGGAGTGGAGTCAAAGAGGAGGGTTTCAGGGAACATCTGGAGTCTGTCATCCTGGGGAGGGCAGGGGGTGTTTCTCCACTGCGCCCTGGTGTCCAGCGTTCTTGGACAAGGAAGGGTCTCGGGGACCCACCTTTGTCAATGTATCTCCTTGGAAGCCATGCTGACTTGTTGGACACAAGTGCCCAGGAAGGATGCGAGGAGAACAGTCCCTGGGATCCCCGGGTGGGCAGAACGGCGCTGATCTAACAAAGGCCGCCATTCGGAGCTGGCTGTCCAGAGTGGGTACCTCTTACTCTCATGGAGCTCCTGGTCCAGTGGCCTGCTCCTCTGCTGGTGGGAAGGGCGGACGGTGGCTCACGTGGTCCTGTCCAGTTCATCTGAGTCATGATGCCTCTGGTGGCCCCACAAGTCCCTGGCCAACCTCTCTATCCTCACAGCTGGGTAGCAGGAAGGACTTGGGCCCTGGGAGCTGGAGCGGTGCCCAAGGGCCTTGCTATTACAGCCGTTGTTGTGGATGCTGGTGGGAGCTTGGGAATCAGAGAGGAATGTTCTGGGCCAGGCTGGACGCGGGCGGGGTCAGCCCGAGGTGAGCACCTGGAAAGGACGGGCTTGTCTCCAGGCGGCAGAGAACAGGCTCTGGGTGGCCAGCTAAGGGTCATGTGCTCCTCAGTCCATCTACAAGCTTCTCCAACCTACGTTTCCCTATCGATGTAAGAAACACAACAGACCGCTGGAGGGTTAGATGAGACCCCGTATGGAACAGAGGGGGCACATGGGACATGCTCTCCCTGGAACCTCAGTGTCTCCACCCGGGCTCCCTTTGCCTCCATCGGCACCCCTTGCATGCGGGTCATGGCTTGAGATCAATCAAGCTCCTTATCAGGCCCCCTCTGGGCCCACCATGCTTTCCCTGCATGCTAGCACGTCTCACCAAGCACCCCTCATTGCTCCCTGGGTACCTGCACTCCTTCTTCGTGACCTGGAAGACTCCTCTCCACCTCTTGGGACAAGAGACGGCCAGGTGAGATTCAAGGCCCGGGGTTCCTGGTCATGGTCACACACACACACACACACACACACACACACACACACACACACACGGTGGAACAGGTGATAGACATTCCTCAACCCACACCACCTGCTTGGTGAAACCCTCTAACTCTGGCTGCCATGTGCCCCAGGTGAGCTTCACCAGGCCTTCTGCTGGGCCCCCTGGAAACCTGGTCCCCAGGCCCCCTGCTGACCTCAGTCTCACAGTGGAGCCCCCTCCCAGCTCCCTGGTGTGGCCCTCCCAGGGGATGCATGCAGAGAGAAGACTCCACACCACGTGCCATTGGGTGGCCTCCAGCTCAGGGCACACCCGCAGTGTATCTCCTAGAACCGCGCCTCCTGGGGGTTTCAGCAGGAGATCACCAGGCCTTTCTTCCAAGGTGCTTCTGGGTGGACTTGACCCGCCCACCTTCCTGTTCCCAGCCAAGAGGGTGGGCTGCCTGCTCCTGAGACTTTTGTGAAACTCCTTGCTGCAAAGCCTACTCGGACTCAGGACACCTTCGCAACTTCAGACGCACCACAGCCCCCGCCCCGGAGGTTGGGGAGGTTATGGTTACACGTCAGGCTGCTAACAGCAAGGTCAGCCATTCGAGACCACCCGCCACGAGACCACCCGCCATGCCAAGGGAGAAAGATGAAGCTGTCTACTCCCATAAAGGAAAGACTTTTTGCACTGCCTAGGGTAACAATAATAAACTGGGGGGTGGGGGTGGGAGTGGGGGCAGGCAGTGTGACACTGAGGTGTTTTCAGCCAATGTGACCCAAAGCAAAATGTGTCCCCATGGCTGAATTTGCTCCCTCAACTCACACCCAAAAGACGATGAAAGACGTCGAACACGCAAACAGAAATAATAACAGCTAAAAAGAAATGCGTTCATTCCCAGAACAAAGTGGAAGAGGGACCCTTATTGTGAAACACATCTGAGACAACCCAAGGAGCTCTTCTTCATGGGATCCCCACTGGGCTACTCACCAAAAGGTTAGCGGTTCAGATCCCACCAGCGGCCCCATGAGAGAAAGAGGAGGCTGTCAGCTTCCTCAAAGAGTTGCAGACTTGGGATCCCTCTGGGAAAGTTCTATTCCATGTACCACAAGATCTGGGTGGACTCGAGGGGCTGGGGGCTGGGGGGTGGAGAGATGGATGTAGGCCCCTGCAGGGATGCACTGGCCCCCTGTGGATGCTGACCTGGGGGTCACACGTGAGTCTCACCTATAGATCCGGAGGACCAGGGCCTACAGGGTCACCAGCCAGGCTGGGAGCTAGGAAACCATCCAGTAGGGAAGGAAGAACCCCATGCCAGATGAGACAGAGAGGGGCTCCCCCTGAAGCCACAGCCAAGGGGGCTGGGGGGACCCAGGGCTGAGCCTTCTCCAAGAGACTTTAGGCCCAAACAGCACCCTGTGGCATCCAAAGAAAGATCTGCTGCAGACAATTAAACAATGGCTGCAATCGTATATCCACAGGGAATTGCCAAAAATTCCAGCTGGATTTGGATTTGGAAGAAGGAGTGGAATGAGGGCTATCTCTGCTGAGGTCAGCTAGATGGTGGCCGAAAGCAAAGAATGCTAGAGCGCTGTTTACCTGTGTTTCGCTGGTTATGCAAAAGCATTGGACTGTGTGGGGCCTAAGGAATTATGAGGATTGTTGCTAAGAATGGGAATTCCAGAACACTCCATTGTGCTCACGCAGAACATATACATAGATTAAAAAGCAGCTATTCAAGCAAAACAAGGGGGTACCGTATGGTTGAAAATGAGGATCAGGGTTGTATCTTTCCACCATACTTATTCAATCTGGATGTTGAGCAAAAAAAAAAAACCCAAGAAGCCAAATGAGGCATCAGAAATGCAAGAAAACTCGTTAACCACCTGAGAGAGGCAGGTGACACCGTCTTCCTTGTTAAACGTCAAGAGAACTTGAAGTCCTTACTGATGAAGGTCAAAAACTACAGCCTTGAGTGAAGGGGAGACAGCGGAGGGTGCGAAATGTGAAAATAAAGATAATTTATAAATTATCAAGGGTTCAGAGGGTGGCAGGGTGGGGGAGGGAAGGGGAAAAAGAGGAGCTGATTCCAAGGGCTCAAGTGTTTGGAAATGATGATGGCAACCTATGTGCAAATGTGCTTGACACAATGGCTGTATGGATTGTTGTCAGAGCCGTAAGAATCCCCAATAAAATGATTTATGAAAAGAAAAGAATTCAACGTAAAACAAAACAAAAAGCTACAGCCTTCGGGCTAGATTATGCCACAGCGTCAGGAAACAAAACTCTTCTCAAAGGAAGCAATGGGCAACGTGATGGAAAGGGAGCCAAGATTGACGTTATCATTTTATTGGGATCCACAGTCGATACCCATGGACACAGTAGCCCAGAACTCGACAAATTTCATCTGCTGCAAGAGACCCCTGCCTGTGAAAGAGCACATATATGTCACTCTCGGGACCCCGGTGTGCCTGACCCAAGCTGTGTCAGCCGGGGTGGGCTAGAGAAACAAATCCAGAGACACACGTATGTGCGTAAGAAAGAGCTTGATATACAAGGGCAATGGAATATTGAGAAAACATCCCAGCCCAGTGCAGATCAAGTCCATAAGTCCGATATTAGCCCATATGTCGGATACCAATCTATAAAGTTCTCTTAAGACTCACAAAACACATGCAATGACACTGAATGCAGGAAGATCACAGGCCAGTGGGTTGGAAGTCTTGTGGATCCAGTGGTGTTGTAAGCATCTCAGCGCTGGCAGGAGTCTCCACATGGTCCCTTCAGCTCTGAAACTGCCTGTCTCAGGGTAGCTGCGTGTGGCTTCTCCTCAGAAAAATGTCTCTCAGGGAGTCAGCAGAGAGAGAAAGTGTCTCCCGCCTCCAAGGTGGAAATACAAGAGTTCCCAGAATCCTCAGGAGAAGGCCAGGCCCACACAGAAGCCCCATTGGCCATGACCTGATTGACAAACTAGGCTCCACAGCTTCACTCTTAATTCTCTCAAGTCCCAAATTGACACCAGATTATGTAACAAGCCACGGTCGGTTCCAGGGCCCTCGTACACACACCTGGGGGATCTTGTCAACGAACAAGAAAGATCAAAACAGAAACGGTGCCCTTAGATGATGGTTTAGTGATAAATGTGGAAGAGTCAGAAGAGCCGACAAATCTCTCTCAGAAGAAGCACAACCAGTCCCCCTTCGAGGCGGCCAGGATGGTGAGACTCACGAGAGACCAGTCCCTGGAGAAGGACATTGTGCGTGGCACAGTAGAAGGGCAGAGAGGAAAAGGGTGTCCCCCAGTAAGGTGCTGTGGCCACAAGGGGCTCAAACCCAGCGACAGTTGGGAAGATGGCCCAGGGGAGGCGGTGTCCTCTACGGTTGGATGAAGGGTTGTGGTGGGCCAGAATCGACTGGACAGTACCTCGCCATGGGAGCAGCTCCCCGGGTCTTTGTCCCATGGGGTGTCTTTCTCCAGGGCTGGGCTATGGCAGTGAGATCATACCCTGTCAACTAGAGCGAAGGGGTGGAGTCTAGCCTGTCAAGCAGGTCATAGCCAATGAGGGCTCTGTGTGGGCGTGGCCTTCCTCTGAGGATTCTCGGAACGCATATCTTCTTCCCTAGAGGCGGGACACCCACTCTATCTGAGAGACATTCCTGTTGACAAGCCACATGGGGACGTGCTGATAGCAGCCAGAGCCCTGGAGCTGGAGGAGCCGTGTGGAGACCCATGCCAGCACAGAGATGCTTCTACCACCGCCAGATCCACAAGACTTTCCACCCATTGGCCTGTGATCTTCCTGCATTTGGCATCATTGCATGTGTTGCGTGAGTCTCAAGAGGAATGTACAGACTGGTATCGGACATATGGGCTAATATCGGACTCGTGGGCTTGATCTGGACTGGGCTGGGATGTTTTCTTAATATACAATTGCTCTTTGATATCAACCTCTTTCTTACATATTTATGAGCATCTCTAGATTTGTTTCTTTAGTCAACCCAGACTAAACACAGCAGCCAAGTGCTTAACCATAGCACCAGCAGCGCAGCTTCCTGTGAAACGACAGCCAAGAGAACCCTACAGACAGGTTAGACTCTCCAAAGCACGTGCTACTCAAGGTTGGCTGGGGGGTCCTTTCCTGAAGATGCCATTTCTTTGCAAGTGGCACCGCTGCTTCCATTCAGGCTTGTCGTCATAAGTCAGGCGAGGGTGCAGCAGCAGCGTGGGCAGGGAGCTTGAGACAGTGCCAAGTCAGGAGTCGACTCATGATTCACGGGATGAGTCCATCCGTGCTGGGTCCTCATGCATGCTCCTGTTGTTGTTTACAATCTAAAAATCTCTGGTCCACACTGTCACTCTGGGGCCGTGGCTCCCAGCTGTGGACTCCGTGGCTCCTAGCAACAGTCACCTCTACAGGAGCGGACCCCCAGGTCTTAATCCCTCGGTGCAGCTTGGTAGCGTCGGACCATGAACCTGTAGGTTAGTATTTGTGACAACCAGGGGCATCACACAGTCTGATACTTGATACGTTTGCAGTTCGCTGCGGTGAGGCTCACGGTGACCCCATCTGGGTCAGAGAACGACTGCTCCAAAGGGCTTTCTGGGACATGCTCTTGGCTTTTGTTTTTT
>NW_022103925.1:4844920-4847018 GCF_000313985.2 Echinops telfairi
CACAGAACAAGCAAGGCAGCCACACACTGGTCCGATGATCACAGAGCGAGAGACAAGAAAGGCAAGGCTCACCAAGCCATCCATCTCTCCGCTCCTCAGTCAATCCCACCTGCGTTTATCAGCCAGGCTGGCACAATAAACTGTCTCAGCGCTCAAGGAGATGGATGGACACAATGGCTGCCACCACGGGCCCCGGTAGGGGAACAGCTGTGGGGATGGTGCACGACAGGACAGTGTTTCCTTCTGTCACACTTACTACAGCTCAGAATTGACAACTTCAGGCCGAGTAGAACGGCCTCACGGGGATCCCAGGCTTTCAATCTTGATAGACACAGATTGCCTCAACTTCCTGCCTCAGGACAGCTGGTGGGTTTGAACGGCCTACTTTTTAGTCAGCAGCCCAATACTACACCACCAGATCCCCCTTGAATACTTGCTGTGATTTCTGAGCAAGGTTTTAGCGCACTGAGCCCCTCTACCTGCCCCACCTGCACCCTTCACCCTGCATCCCACCTTCCATTGGATGGATGGGCTTGAGAGGCTGGGGTCTAAAGGAATGAGGCCGATTGGCTTCCCTGTGAGTCACAGTTAACTACCGGTGGCCTCTAACTCAATGTGTAATCATGAGCCACACACGCCCCGCCTCTGCATGATTTCTGAGCGATTTCTACAGCTCTTCAGTTTTTCCCGGGATCATCCAAGATCTCCACCAGCTCTCCTGTGATGCTGAGGAGTGGGGCTGCCCAGGGTGAGCCCCTCCCTTTCCAGACCAAACGAAAGGTCTCCTACACTCTCCAACACTTTATCTTAATTAAGCGTAAAAATTAGGAAATTCCAAGCTAAGCTTTCCTGAATTGTGTGGGTTGGAGAAATATTTAAATCTCCCTTTTGGCTGAATCTTTGCAAGGCAAGCGTTTCCAAATGTTTGGCAGGGGCCCTTGCCGCGGCCGCCCCCACTCCCCATTTGACTGTCCTGGAGAGGAAGGGTAGAAAGATAAGGGGGGGAGGAGGGCCGGGCGTCCGCCAATCAGGGAGCAACACAGATGACCTAGGATGACCCATTGGCCGGGTCTAGCCCACACCTGGATGACTGACTGCTATTCTGGCCTTCCTTTGCGCCAGATGTACTTGGCAGCTGCCCGCTGTCCCGGGGCTTGCGTGTGGAAAACTGGAGATCCGCAAACCAAGCTGACACTGAGAAGGGTGAGGCCCGGTTAGAAAATATTGACATTCAGCCTGGCTTGCTTCCAGCCCAGAGACGGGGCTGTTCCCTCGGTTCCCGTGGACTAGTGGAGAGAGGAAGTAGCCGGCTCGACCGGCCATTTTCTAAAGCCCCCAAACACCCACTTCCGGTTTCACGTTTCCCAGGCCTGGTCCCCTGGAGGGAGGTTTGTTTGTCACATGCAGGGTGACTCTCCTCCTAGGTGGTTTCCAGCCAAAAGGCAGCCCGATGGCGCGCCTATCATGGTGCAAGGAAACAGCACTGGTATGGGGAGGCAGCCGCCCGGCCTCCCTCTTGTTCAAGAGTAAAACCCCCACCCAGAGTTGTTATTTGAGGCAGGTCTGTGTACCTGAGGCGGAACGTCTGAGCCAACCGGAGCAGTGCACGGAACAATCCCAGGTGAGCCATCAGACCTGCCTGGGTTTGGAACCGAGGCTGGCTGTGGACCAGCAGGCCCACTGGGGGCAGCGACTTGGCCTTTCTGGACTCCGCTAAAAATGAGGGCAATGAATCCCTACCTCACAGCCTAGAACCAGGGATTTAGAGAGAGACGATGGATGGGTTGACAACTCCATGTTGCCTTCCTATTGTTGCGTGCTGTGAAGCCCATTCTTATCGCAGCAACCCTACAGGACAGAGTAGAACTGCCCCGTAGGGGTCAAGCTGCCCCTTTCACTGACCATCACAGCTCTCTCCCAGGGGACGGCTGGGAGGTTGGAATCATCAACCTTTCTGTCGGCAGCTGGGCATTTCATTGCTGCATCATTAGGGCTCCCTCTGCATATAGATATATAGATGATATAGATAGGTTAGATATAGATATAGGGATATATAATACATTCTTTATTGTTTTATGGTCAATTCTGACTCACAACG
>NW_022103925.1:4847505-4850613 GCF_000313985.2 Echinops telfairi
ACTGACCACCATCTTTCCTTCCTCATAGCATCTGTTGTGTTTGAACCAGGGACCTTTCAGTTAGCAGCCAAGCTTCTGAAGCACCGTGCCACTAAGAAGCCAAGCCTCCTAACCACTGCTCTGCTCCGCCACAGCCATCTAATCTAGACTGCCAGGGCCCAACACCCCAAAGTACCATACGCTTGACTGCAAGGGAAACGGCGTAGTCCTGGAGAAGAATCTGGGGTTTGAAAGGCCATCCACTCTCCTAAAATAGTAGAGGAAGACCTTGGTTTGGTTTTCCCCAGCCAAGGGCCATTTAAGAATTGATAACCTCGTCTGTGAGCTTTCCGGTCACGCCTTTAATTAGCTCATCCCTGATGGGATGGCTGGAGCTGTTTCTCTTGGGTGAGGCAATGACGTGAGCTGGTTTTGAAGATTCTGCAGACCTTCAATGGCCCGCAGGCCAGACATCCCCCACCCCTGTCCTAAAACCACCCTCCTCTGGCCCCCTAAAAGGGGGTACTGATTTTTTTTTTCTCCTTCTGCTAGGATGCTTGCTGCCTGCATCCAGTGACGCTGTAAGAAATAGGCGTCCTGGGGCAGTGCCCCACAATGGGCCCCACATTGAACCGCTGCTCAGAAGGTCGGTGGGTCAAGCCCACCCAGAAGAAGCCCCGGTGATCAGCTTCCGAAACATGGGTGATGGAATGTCCCAGGGAGCACACTTCTGTTCTGGCCTGCAAGGGGAGATCATGTGTTGGAACTGACAATGGTAAGAGACCACCCACCGCAGTTACTGAACGGGCATGGTAGAGGACACTGCTAACCCCCGGGCAGTGCCAGCTCCCTGAAGACCTAGGGGAAACTTGATGATCACCTTCAAGCCACAAAGTCTTAGGTCACTTGGAGCTCCCGAGCAACCAGTGTATTGTCCCCAATGGTCAACACACTGATTACCCTGAGTGTGGACACCCTGAGTACCATGCCTGACCCCCTCAGGACTGGGTGCTAGTGAGGTCAAAATGGAATTTCTGACCTGCCTCAGCAAGTTTCCTGAAACCCGGAGGCTAAACTTGATGGACCAATTTCACCGATGCTTAACCACAGCTACTTTCCCTTCTCATCCCTAGCTCCTCTTCCAACCTGAAGCCTCACTCTCCAACTCCCTCCAGCCCCAGGATGCCTGGAACCCCACCATGCCCTCTGCCACCCCCAGCTCCTGGCCAAGGCACCAGTGACAGAGGAGGTGCGTCCAGCCTGTGCCCTCTCCGCCCTGAGGATGAATCCGCACCAACTCAACAGCACACGGAAGCAACAACTGTCTTCTGGAAGTAGATGGCCAGGGCTTTTGCTCAACCATTCAGTTAACAACAACATGCGGATCATCTGTGCTCCCCAGGGACCTCCAAAGACCTGGGTCCAAAAGACCCACACCTGCTGCCATGGAGTCAACTGCGCCCCCTGCCAACCCTCTAGAACTGTCCCCACAGAGGTTCTGAGGCTGGGGATATGTACCGAAGCATAGCAGATCAATGCTTCACCTGCGGGGACACCTCAACAGTAGCTGTTGCGGGTCCAGACAAAGAAAGAACTCAGGCTTTCTGTCCTTTTGAGACAGACTTAACAGAGGAAGGGTTATTTGAACAGGGCCTTAAAGAATGAAGAAGAGTTTGCCAGGAAAGATGGGGGTTATGGGAATGCTGCTATTACGAGGGTCCCTGGAGTGAGTTCCATCTCGTAGAGACACCCGCCTCCCCCACCGCCCCCACCATGTGCAACTGTACGAATCACTGCCTAATCCTGCGCCCTCCTCACCACTGGTCTTGTGGAGCCAGCCATCATTACAGGCACTGTCTCACCCCTGCTCTGGGGCATCTTCCTGCCGTGAGAGTAGGAAGGAGAGTGTCCGGAGAGGGCAGCCAGGGCAAAAGGCAAGACCAGGAACAGGCCGGGAAGAAGGGAGGGCGTTTCAGAGTTCAGAGCTTGGAGAGGAGAAGGTTCGGAGAAGTAACTACAAAGGAGCTTGATGATGTGGTTCCGATTTGCCAGAAAGGAGGTCCCTGGAGGGCAGGAAGTGAAGGAAGGAGGCAGCCAGCAGGAGAAGGCCCGTTGGCCTGCGTGTGCAATCCTCTGGAGAGAGGGGGCGAGTGCAGCGCTCCCTGGAAGACTCTGGTGCTCTGCAGCTGCACAAACCAGCCCGCCTGGAGACAGGTTCTTGGACGCCCCGCTGTGCTCCACCCCAAGCTGAGAATTCTGAGAAACCTGCCTACTGTGTGCGAAGCCTGTCATCCCACCACCGGGCACCGCTCAACCGCTCGCTGTCAGCTGATGACGATGGCGCCAGTTTCTTCCAGGCGTCATTACCTCCAGCCGTGGCGGCCAGTGGGGGGAAAGCACGCCTTCACCAAGCCCCGGACAGGGATGGGCCGACAACGAGGCGGAGGACGGGGGTTGGATGTCCTCATCATCACACATGCACTGGCGCTGAAAAGAACCAGGGGCTGACTTCAAGAGTTTGACCCAGCCTCCTCTGTGGTGCTAAAAGGAAACTGTACACCTCGTTAGCTTCCATTTGCCTCTGCCCAGAGGGAAAAAAAGTATGTGCTGAAGATCCAGTGATAGTATCCAACAGGACATGGAGAATGTAGCAGAGGTGGATAGCTGCCCAGTGGAAGGTGCCAACACCTGGCTCCTCTACCTCTATCTCTTACCAACTCTGTGATCTCAGAACTTCTACTGTACTCTCCCAGTGCCAAGGGGACCTCCCAAGGTGGTTTTGTGGACCATCCAAGTCAAGGAGATTCCAGTGGAGGCGATTGCCGGACCCACCGGCACGTCAGTTCCGACTCAGGGCAGTACTCGGTGCCGGAGAACAAAGTTCTGCCTGGCCCAGAGCCATCCTCAAATCCATTGCTAGGGTTCAGTGGGTGCTCGGTTGCTTCCCTGGGTCTATCCATCTCATGGACATCCTTCTCCGGGGGCTAGTCCCTCTGGAGAGCATGTCTCATTGTTGTGTTTGAGGTCTTGCTTGCAGCCACTGTGTCAATCCATGTGTGTTAGTCTGGATTGACTAGAGAACCAAATCCAGAGAGACTCATGTGTGTATAAGAAAGAGCTTTAGACATA
>NW_022103925.1:4851297-4853201 GCF_000313985.2 Echinops telfairi
GAACATCCGGGCTGCACGCCTTCCGAGACAGATGTGTTTGTTCTTTTGGAAGTCGGTGGTGCTTTCACCTGCGTAGGAGGCCATTGAAAAGGACCACAGCTTGGGTGGGGTGCGCCTGAGTCCTCAAAGTAACATCCTGGCTCTTCAATGCCCTAATGAGGTCTTGTGCAACAGATTTACCTAATGCAATACGTCTTCAACTCTCGTGATTGCCGCTTCCATGAGCACTGAATGTGGATCCCAGGTAGGGGTGGGGTCAGTGAGTTGAGGTCACTGGGGAGGACCCACTCAGAACAGAAGGTGAGAAAGGTTGGGCAACTAGAATAATGGGCTAAAGGTCATTGAATCCTACAAGGGGCCTTCATAAAGTCCATGGAAAAGTAGAATGGAAAATAGGATTTCCACCACCACCTCCCCTCCCACGAATTTTTCGGAGTCCCTGAAACTGTTGTACTGGTGAATGCTTTGCTTTGCAGGCTCTTGACAATCACAAGAAGAAATTCATCGAGGAAGCAAGAAGAACTCTAGCCTATTGGGGAGGAAGCTCCTGTGTAGGGTTCTAAGCAGGGCCATGTCAATACAGATATTGAATTTGGTTCCCTGTATTAATTCCGCTCCTCACCCACATCTGCCCTGACATCTACAGCTATGAAGGCAGAAGGCCAGCAGGCTCCGGGTGTCAAGCTACGGACCTACTGGATGACTGTACCTCCCGAGGTGGCCCTCATCCTACAGGATTGAACTGTTGGGTGGAAGTCCTGCAACCGGTTTGGAGAAAGGGGGTTTCTTTTGGGGAAGCCTTTGCCAACTGTCCTTCACCTGTTGCGTGAGTCTCTGGTATTTACATAATCTGTTGTCAGTTTGCGGGAAGAGGTGGCGTTTAGCCTGTCAATCAGGTCACACCTTGATGACCTCATTTGGAGGCAAGGAGATAAATAGCTCGCTGGAGGCAGGACACATGCTTACACCCTGCGAGACATGCTTGCGTACAAGTCACATGGAGCTACACTAGAGCCCTGGAGCTGAAGGAGTCACATGGAGACCCACGCCAGCGCTGAGATCCTTCCACCACCACTGGATCTTACAAGACTTTCCACTCACTGGCCTGTGATCCTCCTGCACTGGGCATCATTGAATGGTTGCATGAGTCTAAAGAGGAATTTATGGACTAGTATCAACATATAGGCTAATGTTGGACTTATGAATTTAATCTGGCCTGGGATGTTTTCTTAATATTCAATCACTCTTGTATATAAAGCTCTTTCTTATTCACAGATGTGTGTTTATGGATTTGTTTCTCTGATCTACCCGGACTAACAGAGTGCTCACAGGGCCTGACTCCCGGGAAGCCATCTCCCTGGCTACAGGGCTTGATCTGGGAAGAGGCCTATGACCCAAGTTGAGTGAAGAGTCTTTGCCTGGGACTTCATATAGAGTCCCCATGAAGAAGCGTGTCTGTCCCTTTTGTGTGGTTCGGCTAGCACTGGGAGTGGCCTGCAGCTCTGGCCTGTCCTGCCTAGCTGAGGCATCCAGACTGCAAGAAAGCCAGGCCTCGACAGAGAAGGGCAGAGTCGAGAGAAAGGGGGCACGGAAGATACGGCCTGATTATATCCAAGGTCAACTCCACACTTGCCCTTGCTGGTTCCTGATGTCAGCTCCCTTTTTGCTACAAGGGAGTTGGAGAAAGATGAAGCCGTCTGCTCCCATAAGGACTTACAGGCTCAGAAACCCGGTGGAGGGTCACTATCAGTCAGAACAGACTCAATGGCAGCAGGAGGGATGGAAGTGCGTTTGGGGTTTCAACCTCTGAAATAGAAAGGATATCTATATTGTAATGTGAGCATTATTCGCAAAGCTATTCAGAGCCCAGGAAGGATATTAAGCAGGTTAAGATAGAATCCAAT
>NW_022103925.1:4853862-4854978 GCF_000313985.2 Echinops telfairi
TTCTGCTGTGCATCGGGGCACCAGGGGGATGAACCATCTTGTCTCCAAGGAGCACTCTGGCCAGGCTTCTCCCAAGACAGTTTTGCTGGTCCTTGTGGTGGTCCATGACCCTGTCTGTATTCTCTTCCAGAACCACGACACAAACCCACCCATTCTTGGTCTTCCTGATTCAAAGTGCAGCTTTCACACGCAGAGGGGCCAGGGAAAAAGACCAGGGCTTGGGTCAGGAACCCCTTAGTCCTCAGAGTCACCTCCCTGCTTTTCAGCACTAAAGACATCTTGCACAGCAGATTAGCCCAATTCAGTGTGTCTGCTGATCTCTTGACCACTGCCTCCGTGAGCACAGATGGCGGATCCAAGTCAGACAACCTCGACCATGTATCACGATGTGACCTGTTGGTCCAGTGGTGAGGATTTGGGCCGTCTTGACATCGAGTCGTCGTCCAGACTGAAGGCTGTTGTCCTTCATCTTCATCAGCAAGGGGTTCAAATCCTGCTCACTGCCAGCAAACAAGGCTGTGTCACCTGCACACCACAGGTGGGTTGCATCGCGTCTACAAAATCACATGACTCAGGCAAGTTGACCCATGAACCTGGTGCTCATGTTCCTGTGCGCTCCTCTGTCCTTAAAGGTGGCCTGCTTCTCCACATGGACAGAGGAGGGGAGGAGTGCAATCACAAGTGTGTTGGTACACGACAACATAGCATAAGGTTGTAACCACCCTCTCGCTCACTGGGAAGCAGGAGTCTGCCGAGTTGCGGGCAGCTTTGTGAAGAAAGCCAGTCTGGCAGCAAGCGAGGGGCGCCTCCAACCAATGGCCAGACGGCACAGTGGGCCTCCAGCCCCAGTCTGCAGCCAGTGAGGGATGACATGTTGCACGGGAAGGAGGGAAGCAGGGCTAGGCAGCCGGCAAAAATGCAGGCTCTGCCACAGCCTACTGGTTCACTGCTTGATCCCATGGTTCATCAGTCTGGGAGGGCTAGAGAAACAAATTCCTAGACACTCACGTGTGTATAAGAAAGAGCTTTATAAACAAGAGCAGGGTGCTGTCGGACAGGGCAAGATATACAAAATAATAATTGATAAATTATCAAGGGCTCATGAGGGAGGGGGAG
>NW_022103925.1:4856311-4858556 GCF_000313985.2 Echinops telfairi
GGCAGCTGCACCCGGTGCAACCATCACAAAACAAGAGACCCGAGAACTAGAAAGGCGAGGCTCACCACCCATTTATCCCTCCGTCTTTCAATTAGCCCCACATGTGATTATTGGCCAGGCTGGCACAATTAACTAACTCACCATGCTACACTATGCTTCAAGACAGAATTTCATTGATTTGTCATTAAAAATAAATATTTCACAATATATAATTGCATCTTGTTTTGTGATTAATCACGATGCTTTTATTATGTTCAATTTGTAACAATGAAATACATCCTGCGTATCAGACATTTTACATGATGACACATGACTAACAAAATGACAGTGATGAAGTAGCAACAAAAATGCTTTTATGGTTGGAGGTCACCTCCACATGAGGAACTGTATGAAAGGGTCACAGCGTGAGGAAGGTTGAGAACCCCTGTGCTGGAGGAATAAAGATCCAGGACCTCAGACACCCCGCAGGCAGTTCTACTCAGCAAAGACCTGGAGGTGGGAAACCAAACAGGAAGACCACCCACAGCCTAGATCAAGCTGAAAGAATTGGAGGGAAGACTGGAGCCTTGGGTTGCAAGATCAAAAGTTCAAAGGGGCAAAATAAAGAACGATGCAGGAAGCATCAAAAAGGGATGGAAGGAAGACACAGCATCACGGTACCAAAAAGAACTAGTCTTCATCCAACCATTTCAGGAGATAGCTTCTGATCAAGAACTGATGGTACTGCATGGAGACCTCCAAGCTGCCCTGAGGCATCAGTGCAAAGCTAGGCTCCAGGAATGGAAAGAATACCAAAGGCAGATTTCAACAAGCGGATGAGGCACCAGAAACACTCACTCGTCCGTGCCAGGAAATCTGAAAGCTGGGTACCAGTCTGATGGCCTAGAAGAGACATATTTGTACCCATTCCAGCGAATGGTGACCCAACAGCAGGTACACATTATAGAACAGTATCACTGCTAGCCCATGCAAGTCAAATTTTGCCGAAGACCATCCAACAATGGTTTCAGTGGTACATTGACAGGGAGCTTCCAGAAGTTCAAGTCAGATACAGAAGAGAACATGGCAAGGGGGTAGCATTGCTGGTTTGCGCATTTCATGGTAATACTTTAACTTGGTCTCTTGAGGTGCTCTTTGAACTGTGCTGTTCAGCTCCGTGATTTTGTCATTTCTTCCAGGTCCCATCGCTGCTCTACGATGGGGAACAAGCTTCGTTACCTTTTACTTTCTCCATCTATGACGTTCTGGATGTCATGAGGTCTTCTGTCATGACGGTTCCGTGCACCAAATCTATTCTAGAGAAGTTCTTGAGATTCGGAGGGGACAGACTCAAAGACCTGATTGGGCCACCCGAGTGGCGACAGACCACAAAGCCACTGCCCAGTTCATGGTCTCCGGGTCGCCACCGAGCAAAGAGCCTCCCGGGATCAAGAAGAAACTGATCCATGCGCCCCGCTCTTCAGGTTTGGCGGCTGCACGTCTTCTCGTGTCACCAACGAATATTCCAACGGGGCGAGTTTCCACCCCGGAGAAGAAAAAGTCCAAAGACTTTCCCTAGAAGGCCTCCGAGCCTGATTCCTCACAAATTGCCCCAAGGATGGAAAAAGTCTCCCAAATTAAGACTGGCAGGAGCGCCGGCCTGATTCCTCGGCGATTTCTCCTCTCCACTCTTGGCACCAAGACGCCCGGTGAGAGCCAGTGGAAAATTCCCAAGTGCCAGGCAGTTCTCAGATGATCTGCACGCCAAAGCAAAAAGGAAAAGGGGGGCGAGGGGGTGGGAACACCAGCCTTTCAACGTCGGCAGTGGGGGGGGCGGGGGTTCGCACAGGGCTGCAGCCGAAACATGTCCTTGTTTAGCTGGTTGACATCTCTTTCATGTTTGTCGGGAGCTCTGCTCACAGCCTCAGCCCATGATGGCTTCAGGAGGTCACTGAAGTTGGTGCTGGGGCACACTAGAACTAGGCGGGGGCAGGGGGGCTCTGGTGGACCCAGTCCAACTGGGGCGCCTGTGCCCAGAAGAGACCTAGAAAGGCCCGTGGAGTAGAAGGGACTTCCTGGGAGGATAACATGGGCGAAGACTCCCTCACTCTTGTCCACATTGTTGCCAGGAGAGGAGGCGGACAGACTTGTAGACCATCGCACCAAGAGGCTGGCATGGCCCTGGGCCTGATGGAAACCTCCAGGAAGGGAGGACTGAGGGATGAACAGGTAGGGGGATTTCAAGAAGGTGAGCAAGACAGAGAGG
>NW_022103925.1:4859213-4866357 GCF_000313985.2 Echinops telfairi
GAGTCTCAGGCACACTAAGAAACAGTTCCACTCTGCTCCGTAGGGGTCGCTGCAATCCGGAATCGACTCGATGGCAGGGGGTGAACATAAACGGGAAGCAAAACCAGGGATGCGCATAAGCGCCGTATAAAGAGAGAGACTGATATAGAGACATGGCCTGCACGGTTAGAAAATATGTCAGTCCAGTCCGATTCAAGCCAGGCTTCTCCTGACTCACGGAGTCTGAAGCACAGAAAGCCAGGGGATGAAGCAGAGAGCGCAGAGGTGCACGCTGGTGGATGCAGAGCCCTGAGCCAGCCGAATGAATCCACCTTCCGTACTCTGCTGACAGCACCTGGGGCTGGCAGGTGCCATGGCAGGAGACTGAGAAACCAGATGGGAAATCCAGGCCCCACCACCACCACCAGAAGTCAAAAGGCCAAAGAGGATTCGACGCTGCTCAGTGATCTTTCTCTCTCACTCCTGTACGAAAAGGCTTATGATACCAAAGGAGTGTTATAAAGCGATGACCCAACTGATAACATTGGGCTCGGCCCCTACCCTGACCCAGGAGTGTCTACTTGACAGTGTCCCCAACTATCACATGAGGGGACCTCGGGATTTCTTGGAAACTCTCATGATCTTCCAATTCTGCTTTTCCATGAACTTTTCAAAGCTCCTTCGTGTATAGAAAAGCAAACAAATCAGCTGACTGCTCTTGAGTCTGCCCTGATCATAGCTACCCTATGTGGGGTTGATGGGAGTAGACAGCCTCGTCTTTCTCCCAAGGAGAGGCTGGTGGGTTTGAACCACCAACCTTATGGGTAAACAGCCTAATGCTGGCCTGACTGCAGCACCAAGCGTCCATGTGTATATTAGCCCATAGATAGTATATGTATATCTACTCTATCTGTGTATCTTCATCTATTGTTTATATTTAGATATATTCCCATTGTCACTGAGTCTACTCTGACTCATAGCAACCCCAATTGTTTATGGAAGCAGACAGACACATCTTTCCCCTTTGGAGTTGCTGGTGGATTCAAACTGCTGACCTTGCCATGAGCAGCACAATATGACACCCACTGTACCACCAGTGAGGTCCTAAACACAAAGGGAGTCTGTATCTATGCATGGACATAAAATACATTATGTGCATACACACATCCTGTCCATAGACTGAGCATTATGTATAAATGCATGTGGCATGCGTACACCCACCAATATATTGACTTCCCACAACATTGAAAAGTCTGCAGAGAGAGGAAGCAGGAATCCAAATGACTCCCGCTCACCAGCAGCTGCCCTGAGGAATCCTGGGAGAAGACCTTCCGGATCGGCTGAGCGGTCGACCCTCCCGAACATGCAGAAGACAAAGGAGAACAGGTGATGCGGGCAGTCTCAGACACGCACAGCCAGACACACTCACCCCACCCAGCCCACCCTGGAGGAAAGAGAGGCTCTCCTGATGCAGCAGCAGGCAGAGGGGCAGCCTGGGAGACATGCACAGGGAACTACCCGGGGATGGGGGAAGAGAGCCAACTGTCGGACATGGTCAGAGGGTGATGTCCCCCAGGGAGAAGTGACCCCCAGAAGGAAAAACATAGCCGAGGGAGGTCCTGGTCTGTGCAAACTAGCCATTTCTAGGAAGCCGTGAAAAGGCATGTGTAAAAAGAAATGGAAGGCAATGGCCAACTCCAGGAAAAAGAAAAGGCCGGCAGGCCAGGAAATCTCATGAGAGCTAGTTTTGCTAAGCAGTGGTTGACTGAGCACAGGATGTCATCTTGAGAGTAGCACTGGACACTGGCTTCATGAAGGTGAGGTCAGCACTAGAATAAACATGAGGAAGCAAACAGATTGCTGTCCAGTCAATTCTGACCACCAGCGACCCCAGGGGCTTCAGAGTCGAGCTCCGCTCCATGGGCTGGCCCTCTTAGAACCAACCACCTTCTGTTCTGCCCTTGGTCAAAGTCCACGCAGCGGGTCTGAGCCCCCGTTTGGCAACGTCCATCCCGGTTCTGCAGGACCGTGAGTCCCAATTCCCACAGCGCGTCGGCATGCTCTTCCCCTGGGTCCTGGTTGTTCCATTCAGAAGAGGGTCCATAGAACGAATGAGGAGAGGGTCATTTAAAAGGACTCCTCTTTATGTCCGTGGAAGGAAGCCCATGTGCTTGTCAAGTATCTCCATTCACGGCAGCCCCACGCCCAGCATAAGAACACACTGCCCAGTCCTACGGCATCCCGATGCTCACACGTGGGTGAGAAGTCGACCAGGAGATCCCCTCCTAGTCCATTTCAGTCTGGAAGCTCCTCTACAACCCATTCAGCCTCCTGGTAACACGCAAACCTCCCACTGACACGTGGGTGGTGGTGGCTGTGTGTGAGGTGTTCTGGCTGGGAATCAAACCTGTCAATCTCCCCTGGCCCCAGAGAGAGGTCGAGTCGAGCCGTGTAGAATGCAGAAAACCCCAAAAGTGACCACCATAAAGATGCTCTTTAGGACACGTGTCTGGAGGAATGACTAAGAATACGGTGGCATCTGGGGTGAGAGACGGTGGAGCAAGAGCCGGCGGAGAGCTGCTCTTTTTCAGGATAGGCCTGGTGGCACGATTTGACCTTTCACATGAGGAACGTGTCCTTCTTTAATAAGAAAGACTTCAAAATTAATTTTTCAAACTTGTAAGAACCAAGGATCCTGGAGGAGGAAGAGAAACATGGTCTTGGCTCTTATGCGGGAGTCCCTGGGAGATGCCCACACTCAGCAAGCTTGACGGTTAACCCAAAGGTGGGAGGGTCAAATCCACCCAGAGGTGCCTCAGAAGAAAGGGCTGGTGATTCGCTGCCCCAAACTCAGCCATGGGAAACCCTATGGGACATATTTCAGCTCTGACATACACAAGGTCACCACGAATCAAAGAGGACTCTGTGGCAGCTGTCGTTTGTTTTTGTTTTTTAACTCTCACTTGACCCTGAATTGAGGGAGAAAGACTGGGCTTTCTACTCCCGTAAACAGGGACAGTCTCAGAAACCCACCAGAGGTCAGTCACCATGAGTCAACATTGACTCTAGTGCAGCAAGTTTGGTTTCTTGGGTTATCCCTTATTTTGATACATCATCCATGCCCGTGGAAGCAGCAGTCAAGAGATGCAACAATGTATCATCGCATGGGGCAAATCTAAGGCACAAGAAATCTCTTGAATATGTCAAAGAGCCAAGATGTCACTTCAACGACGAAGGCACACCTGCACCCAGGTGTGGTCCTTTCAATCTCCTCGTCTGCAGGTGGAAGTTGGACAACCAGTAAGGAAGAATTGATGCATCTGAATGATGGTGTTGGCGAGGAAGGTAGAAAGGACCATGGGTGGTCAGAAGAGTAGACAAATCTGTCCTGGAGGAAGTACAACCAGGATGCTCCTTCAAAGAGAGGATGGTGAGACTTCATCCCATGTACTTTAAATATGTTATCAGGACAGATCAGTCCCTGGAAAATGGCATCATGATTGGTAGAGTAGAGGGTCAAGAAAATAGGGTAAGAACCTGGCGGCAACAATGGGCTCAAGCATCCTAACAGTGTCCAGCATAACTAAACATCTCCTGAATTCAGAGCACCAACTCTAGGGGAAGGGTTTCTCTCTGTGTCAGCTCTAGGGGAAGGTTCTTGTCATCTGTCTTCCTCTGGGTCTAGGGGGGTCTCAGAACAGGACTCCAGGTCCAAAGGATGTCCTCCAATTTTCTTTCTTGGTGGTACCGGGGTCCCTCTCATCTTTGCTTGATGGTTTGTTCTCTTTTACAGCTCAGAAGAGACTGACTTAAGATACAATGTATTCCTGTAGACTCCCTCTGGCCTCATTCACATCATAGAGGTTAGGATTGGCAACAAGGAGGATAATTACATCACATCACCCAAAAAATGGAGGATGCAGACATAACCCTGAGAATTCTAGCCTAGCCAAGTTGATACACAATTTGAAGGTACACAATTGAATCCGTAGCTGCACTCAACAACAATGGCCCCTGGTCAATTTTGTAGTGGAAATATATTTAAGCAAGGCTTCTAGTAAAGAGAAGGCTAGCTTTCTGGAGGACTGGAGGGAGTGGATTTGAACTCAGGACTCTGCCGGTCTGTCAGACTAGGACTAGACGCTGAGGACACAGTGAAGAAGAGAACCTGCACCCACGGGACGTGTGGGGTTTGGCAGCCCTGAGAGAAGGGAGAGGGGGGAATTCCCGGTTGGGAAAAGACTCCGAAGATTTGGCTCACATCTAGAACCCCACACAGAGATTTGGGTTTGAAGCTTTGGGAAACATTTCTTTTTGTGCCTCGTAAAAAACGGATGACGAACGGAATGATTTGAAATTAGACTTTAACAAGAAAGAAACTAATAACATTTTATTAACATTCTCTTACCAGCCCGTCATTAACAAGTCGAGGGTTGGTTTTAAGAGTTTCTGGGCCTTTGTGGTCCTCAGTGAAAGCCATCAACACCAGGGGGAGGGCTGGGGGGTCACGGGGGTGGGGGGGAGGAGTGTTGTTCTCTTTTTCACATCCTTTCTTCTCCCTATGAGCGTTTTTCTTAACTTATATTTTTGCAAACACTTTCCGAAGGGCTTTCAGAGCTCATTAAAGCATTGAAAAGTCACTTAAAACAAGCCTGGGCCCCTTCGTGTGGGCGGGCCAAAGGGACAACCCATTAGAGTCACCGGGATTTCCTTTGAAGTTCGGATACCTAGCTGTGTGACCTTGATCACATATGCCATGCCCATCCCAAAGGACATCAAGAAACACGTGACAGGACCCTGGGAACTTCCCCACCCCTAAATACATACATCTATATCTCAAGGGCCATTGACTGTCAAAACGGTTCCAACTCAAGTCAATTCCAACTTTTGACCACCACATGGGTTACAGGGTAGAACTGCCCCAAAGGGGGGGGGGGGCTGTTGGTGGGTGCCACCTTTCTGGAAACAGATCACCAGGCCTTTCTTCTGTAGTGCGCTAGGTAGGTTGGGACCACCAACCTTTGTTGTTGTTGTTGTTGTTGTTAGGTGCCCTCGGAGTGCTTCCAACTCATAGCGAGAGAATAAAAGACGGCCCGGCCCTGCGCCATCCTCACAGTAGCTCTTACTTTGAGCCCGTGGTGGCAGCCACCATGTCCATCCGGCTCCTCCTTTGCCGCTGCCCTTCCACGTTACCAAGCACGACGCCCTTCTCCAGAGACTAGTCTCTCCTGACCACGTGTCCCAAGTGCGTGAGACCACGTCTCACCATCTCCCTTCTAAGGAGTATGCTGCCTGTACTTCTTGCAAAATAGGGTTGTTTGCACTTTTGGCAGCCCATGGTGCTTTCGACAGTCCTCCCCAACACCACCATTCAAACGTATCAATCTTTGAGCTTCTTTATTCGATGTCCCACCTGCAGGGTTCTCAAAACAAACAAACTCAAACTCCCTGCCATCCAGGCAATGCTGGCTCACAGCCACCCTGCAGGACAGGAGAGACCCGCCGCCGTGGGTTTCTGAGACAGTCACTCTTTTTTTTTTTAATCAATTTATTGGGGCGCATACAATTCATCACAATACATAGATCAATTATGTAAAGCACATCTATACATTTGTTGCCCTCATTATTCCCAAAATTCACTTTCCTCTTGGGTTCCCAGAATCAGCTCATTTTCCTTCTCCCCCCTCCCTTCCTCCTCCCCTCTCCCCCATGCACCCTTGATAATTTATAAATTATTATTGTATCTTATATTACACTGTCCGGCATCTCCCTTCACCCACCCCTCTGCTGCCCGTCCCCCAGAGAGGAGGTTATATGTAGCTCCCTCTGATCAATTCCCCCTTTCTACACCCCCCTTCCCTCCTGGTATCGCCACTGTCACCCCTGGTCCTGAGAGGTTCATCTGTTCTAGATTCCCTGCATTTCCAATTCCCATGTGTACCGCTGTGCATCCTCTGGTCTAACCAGGTCTGCAAGGCAGAATTGGGGTCATGGTAGTTGGGGGGAGACAGCCACTCTTGATCCGAGTGGAAAGCCTCACCTTTCAGAGAGATGACCTGACAGCTAGCAGCCCCACACAGAACCACTCTGTCGTCAAACATCCACTTGCTTCCTCCACCCAGGAACTGCGTGGTGCTCAGCAACCTTCTAAGGCTCTTCCTTCTCCCCGACCACGAGCACGGGAAGTAGTCCCACGCTAAAACCCACCGCTGTTCATTGACTGCAACTCCGAGCAACCCCGTAGGGCAGAGTCCAAGTGCTTCGGAGTATGTGCAAGACTCTAAATCTGCACGGCGGCAGACAGCCCCATCTCTTTTTCCCCCAAAGAGGGGTCAATGGGACTCAGCCATCAACCTTCTGGCTCACAGCGGAGTCCTCAAGCACTGCTGTGACACCAGGCCATCGGTCACTTATTGCCATTGGGTCCATTCCGACTCTTGGAGACGCCCTAGGGGACCGCAGGACTGCCACTGTGGGTTAAAGGCTGTGGTCCTTCATTCATATGAGGAAGAGTGTGGCATCAGGATTGGAGGAAGGCTTATTAACAACCTGCAATGTGCAGGTGACACAACCTTGCTGGCTGAAAGCGAGGAGGACTTGCTGCACTTGCTGAGGAAGATCGAGGACTGCTGCCTTCAGTCTGGATGACGACTCAATGCCAGGTAGACCAGCGTTTTCACAGCTGGACCCATAGGTCACGTCATGACAAATGGAGAGGAGACTGAAGTGGTCGGGGATGTCGTCTCACTTGGACCCACAGTCCATGCTCGTGGAAGCAGCAGTCAAGCGATCAGAAGACACGCTGCATTAGGTGCATCTGCGGCACGAGACCTCTTCCGAGCACTGAAAAGCAAGGATGCTATTTTGAGCACTGAGATGTGCCGGACCCAAGCCACGGTGTTTTCAGTCACCTCCTGTGCATGTGACAGTTGGACACTAAATAGGAAGACAGAAGAAGAACCGGTGCACTTGAACGGTGGTGCTGGAGAGGAAGACTGAAAGCCCCACAGGCGGCTAAAAAGACAAGCTGGTCTGTCTTGGAAGAAGTGTGACCTCCTGAAAAGCAGGCGGGAAGAACAGGGCTCCTGAGAGGCAAGGATCCAAGGCGTCATCTTGCATCCTTTGGACATGTTGTCAGGAGAGACCAGTCCCCGGAGAAGGACAC
>NW_022103925.1:4866538-4883456 GCF_000313985.2 Echinops telfairi
GTGCGGCCCCCGGGAGTCTGAGCACCACCACCACCACCTCATCCTCTCTAGGAAGGGGGCTCCAGCTGGGAAACCCTGGGTTCGCTTCCCAAATTCTTCCCAGCTGGCAGATGCCTGGTTCCCTTGACAACTCAGCGAGAATGGTGCTGGAAATCCTTCTCGGCACAGAAATGACATTGAGGGCCCAGCTCTCTGGGCTCCACTTCTCTGGATGACCCTGGGACTGTCACACTCTCTGTAAGCCCCGTCTCCTCCTGGGCCCCCAGGAAGTCGGCTCTCCAGCCCCTGCCAGCTCTCCGACCCTGGCACTTCTCGCTGGAGCCGAGCCAGCACCGGCTCCTCGTAAAGTGGGGCCTGCAGGGCAGGACCCTTCTCTTTTATAGAGACTTGTTTATGAACCGAGCTGTGGGCCCTGCCTGCGCTCAGACCGCTAGTGGCCCCGCCCCGCTGACCCGGTCAGCGATGCCGGAGTGTCCAGGAAGAAATGCCCATGAGCCACCCAGCACATGGGGGCTGGGGAGCCAGGCCAGGCCGCACACTTCTTGGGGTCCCTTGTTCTAACGTGACTCCACGGCCATGGGGCTTTTGTTCCTTGGGTGGGTTGCTTTGCTGTAGAGGAGCAGGGACGACCCCTGGCCGTCATTCTGTGCTGTCCACATCACCGTAGAGCCTCCCCCACCCCTGGGACAGAGGACAGCTATGCCATGGGATTTTCTTGGCTGATAGCTTTACAGGAGCAGATTGACAGGCCTCTGTCCCATGGAGCTGCTGGGTAGCCTGGAACCTCAGTAAACAACACCTCCCTGCCGGCTCCAGGGGACCCTCTCTCGGTACAAGACCGTGCTCCACCCACGTGGCTAAAATATGCCCCCAGACCATGTCCCCAAAAACTGTGTGTGCAAAGGTTGTCCCTGGTCTGCTTCTGAACGGCCCCTGCCTTGAAGATCCCATGGAGCAGAGTTCCTGGGTGCCTGGGGTCACTGGGAGAGGGAATGGGCACAGATGGCAACCATGAGCAGCGACACATCTGTAGGCAGGATCCTGTTTGGAACCCGGGTCTAGGTGCATCAGGCATTGAGCCCCGAGCAGGATGGTTTCCAAACGTAATCGTTTCTGAGTCACCAAGAAGCAAGCAGGTGTGTGTGTGCGCATGCAAACACACACACACACACACACACAACTGGAGCCAAGGCAGGCAGACCCAGAAAACCCTGCAGACCTCCCCAGAGGTGCTCTGTGAGTCGGACATCTCAGCCTCCACGGTGAAGAGACCGTGTGATCCTGTTCACTACGGCCACCTTCAGTGGCATGTGTATCACGAATCACTGCTGTGGTGGCTAGGTGCCATCGAGTCAATTCTGACCCACAGTGACCCCCGGGCACAACAGAAGGAGACACTGCCTGGTCCTGTGCCATCCTCACCACGGTCCCTGTGCCGGAGCCCACGGATGCAGCTGCCGTGTCCGTCCATCTCCTGGAGGGCCTTCCTCGTTCTCACCGCCCCTCCACTTGACCAAGCATGGGGTCCTTCTCCAGAGACTGATCTCTCCTGACATGTGCAACGTATGCAAAATGAAGTCTTGCCATCCTTGCCTCTAAGGAGCACTCTGGCCGTACTTCTTCCAAGACAGACCATGTGTCCTTACAGAAGCCCCAGGTACCTTCAACGTTCTTCTCCGGCACCGCCGTTCAAAGGCACCCCTCCCTCCTTCAGTCGTCCTGATTCCATGTCCGGCTTTCACAGGCACAGCCGGCTCAGTCCCCTAAGTAACATCCTTGCTCTTCAATAGTTTAAAGAGGTCTGTGCAGCAGATGGACCCAGTCCGGTGCGTCTCTCTGCTGTCTGGCTGATCCTGAAGGTCTACCGGATGGATGCTCCCAGCACCAGGGAACTAGTGCCTCACTCTTGGCGCTCTCTCCTCCCCGAGCTCTGTTGCCTTCATATACATCCTCTCACATAGTGTGTGTGTGTGTAGGGGGGGGGGGTGTTCCTGGGGGCGAGCTTCTGACTGCTCCTGGGGAAATTCCCACAGTCTGCTCCCTTCTTGTCCATGTTCCCATGAGGGAGCTGCTGCCCAAGCCCTCTTGAAAGAGTCAAAAACCAAGGATGTCCCTTTGAGGTCTAAGGTGCGTCTGCTCCAAGCCATGGGATCTTCAATCACCCCCATATACATGTGAACATTGGACACTGAATCAGGAACATGGGAGAAGCATGGGTGTGTGTGAACGGTGGTGCTGGGGCAGGGTGTGGAGAGGACCATGGGCCGCTGAAAGGAGAACACGTGAGCCCTGCAGTATGGTCAGAATGCGCCTCAGATACAAGGGTGGGAAGGCTTTTGTCTCCCGTACTTTGGGGGAGGTAGGTAGCCAGGCCTTTCCTCTGAGGTGCCTCTGGCTGGATTCAAACCACTAGTCTGGCTTTGTAGCCGCAAGGGACTCCTCCATATAGACAGCCATGGTTGTTGGATGTCCTCAAGTCGGTGGTGACTCGAAGTGACCCAGCAGGACAGCATTCTCTGATGGCCTCGCTGACTGAAAGGTCCATGATTCCAAGCCCCCGGCTACTCTGAGGGAGAAAGAGAAGGCAGGCAGCTCCCATGAACACTGAGTCTCAGGAACTTTAAGGAACAGCGATGAGTCAGGATCAACGTGGGGGAAGTGAGTTGGGCTTTGGCTTTCTGGAGCAGAGACTGGCAGTGTCCACAACTGCAAGCCCGCCGCCCCCACCATCGCCAGAGGCAGGGAAGGGGGTCAACATGGCTGAGACCCTGGTCTCAGCTGGCAGCAGTGTGGGACTGTCTGTGGGGCTTGCTTTCCGCAGCCAGCGCAGGAGGTTAAGACAAACTCCTTACCCACTCGCTTACAGGGGACTCTGCCCTGGTGGCATCGTGGTTTTGCATCGGACTGCTAACCATAAGGTCACCAGTCAGAAACCACCAGCCACTCCTAGGGAGAAAGGTGAGCCTTTCGACTCTGGGGGGAAAGTGCCAGTCTTGGAAATGCCCAGGGGGACAGTTCTACCTGTCTGTAGGGTTGCTCTGCAACTCAATGGCAGTGAGTTGTGTTGTGTTGTTTCTTAGTGCCCTGGGGGCCCCTTGTCTGCCACACCCCTGTCTTTGAATCACATCCCTCATGAGCTCTCACTGCCCTGGTTAGCCCCCCTCTGATGGGAATTTTCAGGATTTATATCTCTGCTTTTCTTTCTGTCTCTCCATCCTCCTCCGGCCCTGGCCCCTAGACGGGGACTTGTGCTGGTCATGACACTGCCCCCGGCACCTCACACAGCCCACCCAGCACATAGTAAGTCCTCAATAAATATACCTCCAACAAACTGTGTGTTGGGAACCACAGCCCCCACTGTGGGCACTTTCT
Organism: Echinops telfairi; assembly: GCF_000313985.2. Lineage (NCBI taxonomy): Eukaryota > Metazoa > Chordata > Mammalia > Afrosoricida > Tenrecidae > Echinops > Echinops telfairi. The sequence goes on from NW_022103925.1 coordinate 4,869,911, forward strand.
CCTGGGCAGTGACATGAATCACATTACATGTGAAAGGAGAAAAGAGAGATGAGAAAGATCTTAGAAATGGGGAGGGTGGGGAGGAAGGAGCAGCAGGAAGAAATTGGGGGGAGGGAGGTCCATTCTTCTGCTCTTTCCTCTGCAAACCCATCTGTGGAGGATGTCTGGGGTGAGCCTCCTGAAATCAGAGCCATGGGGCCAATTCTTTACCCCAGGGTGCATCTGTCCCAACTCCCACCCATGATGTCTGGCTGTTTACTGGGTGGGTAGCCCCTTCCCTGGCTGCATGGGCCCAGCATAGCGACCCCAGGTCTGAAGCACATGAGTTACCTGGGGGGTCCTTAAGTGGGTCTCCATTGCCTCCAATGCTGGCCATTTCAGAGAAGGCTTATCACAGGGAGGCCAAGTTCTCACTCAGACCCTTCGAGGGCAGCGGCAAAAGCTGGGATCCCAGTTCCTGAGCGCTTACCTGGAATCAGCCGGGTGACTTTAGGCAAATCGTTTGGCACCTTTGAGAGTGTGTTAGGCCAGTTTGACTAGAGAAACAAATCCAGGGACGTTCATATATGTATAAGAAAGAGCTTTGGTTTAGGCAGGGTTCTCTAGAGAAATGAAACCAGGACACTTATGATTATATATATAGAAGAGGATAGGTTTATACAACAAGAAGGAATAGAGCAGCGAGTTAGTGCACACAGAGCAGTACAGAAGGCTCAGTTCAACTCACTTTCGTGGAACAGTTAATATACTGGAAGTCCTTCAACTCACATGGGCTGCTGGGTCCAAGGTCAAGGAAGCAGACAGCAGAGTCCTCCCTGGGGCAAGGCAAGCAGAGTCAGCCTACAGGCAGCAAGCAGCAGGGTGGGTCACCAACAGAGAACAGCTTGGGAGCTTAGGGAAGCAGGCCTGAGTGGGATATTGAATGCAAGCATTGCTAGGCAACAGGATCCACCAGCCTCAAGCACATGCAATGTGTAGGCATCAGCAGTGTGGGGAAGCAGGTCTCAAAGGAGACTCAAGCGCTAGCAATACAATCCATGGGTTGTCTTGGCCCACAGGTAGTGTAGCTCGCAAGTTGAGGCAGAGAACTAGCTAAAGCAGCCGCACACACGCTCCAGCACACTCTGATCACCAGAGGGCAAGAGAGAGGGGCCAGGTCTTGCAGAGCCAGTTATGTTTGTCCTCCAATCAAACTGTGGCCTGATTAATGCCACATGTTCCTGTTGGCCAGGTTGGTACAATAAACCTACCTATCACAAGCTTGATATCTAAGGGTGACTGTATATAATGAAAACATCCCAGCCCAGTCCAGATAAAGTCTATAAGTCCACTATTAGCCCATATGTCTGATACCAGTCTATAAATTCCTCTTCAGACTCACGCAGCACATGTCATAATGCCAAATGCAGGAAGATCACAGGCCAGTGGGTGGACAGTCATTTGGATCCAGTGGTGGTGGAAGCATCTCAGCGGTGGCGTGATGCTCCTCCCACTCCCTGAGTGTGGTTCCTCAATGGGAAAGTGGAGCAGAGAGAGAGAGACCGGCCCACCTCTTCCGATGGCAGAATCAAGAGACAGAGGACGTTTCTAGGATCCTCATGAGAAGGCAAAGCCCACAAGGAAAGGTCATCAGTCTGCGACCTGATTGACAGGCTATACTCTGACCCTTTATCCTTCTATCAAGTTGACATGAAATTGTGTAATACCACAGAGGGAGACTTGGCCCATCTGTGATCAAGGTCTAACACTGATATGCCCCCCCGCTTTTTTTTATGCCCCTTTAAGGGCCAAAGATAAGGTGATATGAGTTCCCACCCCTGTGAGCTGGTGGGTGGCACAGTCTTGGGCTCAGGCTAGGCTCCTTTGGGGATGGGAGTGCTGGCTGTCCGGCTGAGGGATGGCCAGAGGGACACGCTGACAGGTGTCCCAGTGCCAGACTGAGAGTGGGGTAAGCAGGGAGCCGGTGAAGATCACAAAAGCAGGGGAGGTTTCTCAGAAGGGATGGAGATAATCAGACATTTGAGGAGGGAGTGCCTTCTGCTTGGGGGTGCAGCGAAGCCCTTCCTCTCCCCATCTGCATCCTACACTCATAGAGCCCGTCCCCCCCATGCCCATCCTACACACACTCAAGCGGAGACGGAGAGCATCCTTCAATATTGGGTCCCAGGGGGGCCCTGGCTGGTCTGCCTGTGTTGCAACCTCCTTTAGCTGTGTGACCTGGGCAAATCCCTTCACCTCTCTGATCTACAGTGCTCTTCTCTGAAAGCTGCCTCGGGTGGGGACTGAATCGGGCCATGCGCACCCTGTAGGAGCCTTGGTGGCGGAGTGGTTACTCACTGGGCTGCTAACCTGGCAAGTTCAGCAGTTTAAAACCAGCAACTGCTCCTCAGGAGAAAAATGAGGCTTTTGACTCCCATAAAGAGTTACAGTAGCCTTGTGTCACCAGCTAAGTTGGACACTAAGGTCGCTCTGGGGGTGTCCGAAAGGGGCTCTGAAGGCCCTGGCCCGGGTTCTACTCCCCCCTTCGAATCTCAGCTCCCAAGTTGCTTCTGTAGCCGGAACCACTCGGAAAAGACAAGCCCCAGCATTACTTCTCAGGAGCTCTCTCACCCCAGTGTTTGATGGACCTGCTGCTTCCCATGCTGAAGTGGGCGGGGGTGGGGGGGCTGTTGCAGGGAGGAGATGCTAGAAGGAAGCAGAACGTGCTGGGGTCCTGGGCCTGCCCACAGTTACAGCTTGACCCCTCTCTCTGCACCTCTGTTTTCTCAATGAGGGCGCTGTGGGGGCGGGTAGGTAGGGGAGGATAGATTCTGCTGGCTCTGTCATTAACTCCTCAGTTCAACTCAAAGGAGGGTGAGAAGACAGAGGCTGTCTAACAGCCCTGGTTCCACACTGGACTGCTCACAGCCGTTCAAAACCACCAGCCACTCCGAGGGAGAAAGAGGAGGCTTTTTCCCTCCATAAGGAGTTACAGTCTGGGAAAGCCCCAGGGGCAGTTCTACGCTGTCCTATAGGGTCACTAAGAGTCGGCATCAACTCGATGGCGGAAAGTTTGGGTTTGGAGGTTATGCGAGAGACCTTAGACTAGTCACTAAATCTCTGTGTGCCTCAGCTTCCTTGCCTGTCGTCCCTGGGGTGTTGCGAGCCTTAAGCAGTGGACTACCAGCCAGAACCCACCCAGAGACACATAAGAAAAAAGGCCTGGTGATCCTGAAAACCTACTGCATGCCCACAGTCACCCCGAGTTCAAGTTCACTCACAGAGGGGCAGGCCTTCCTCCGGAAGGGCAGGCTAGTGGGTTTGAATCACCAACTGTTTGCTCTGCCTAACCTAACCTCACTAAGTCACTGACTCATAGCAACCCTATAGGGCAGGGCAGCCACAGTGAACAGCCTGAAAGGGCCCCTGGAACTGCCCCGTGGGGGCTTTGAGGAACTCACCCTTTAACCTCATCTTTCTCCCATGGAGAGACAGAGGAACTTGAACTTCTGGCCTCGTGGTTAGCAGTCCACTGAGTAACCCACTACACCACTGGGGGCTCCTCGCTTTCAGGAAGCAGACAGCCCCATCTTTTTCCAGCAGCTTGGCTAGTGGATTTGAATCCCAGCCTGCGGTGAGCAGCGCAGCATTTACCCCAATGCCCCACTAGAGCTCTTTGTAGCTTAGAAGAGACGCCTCTTTCTTGTGGAACCTTGCTTTTCTCAGGATGGCCCGAGGGCGCCCCAACACCTCATTCCGGGCGCCATCCACGTTAGAAGCCTGGGAACTCCAGCATCAGAGTGCTCAAGCGCCTGCGCCCGCCCCGAAGCCACAGCCCCTGTGCTCAGCGACCCCGCGCCTCCCTCCACACCCACCTGGGCTGGATCCTCTCAGTCGCCAGGACCAGGACGCACAGACTCAGTGCGAGCGGCTTGGCGCGCCGCGGCGAGGGGTCAGCAAATTGGGTGGTTGTGGGATCTTGCCCCAGCGGCTTGGCTCTCAGCCTGGGTTTACTGGCGGGCAAGTGGCCTGGTGGAGTCGTTCTAAGGATGGGGGCACTCACGTGAGTGAAGACAAACCTGCCCGTGATGCCCTGCCTCTGTAACAGACCAGCGTCTTCTTGGAGCCCGCTCTCCAATGTGGCCCATTTCAAATAAAGGCTTCCCTTTGGCCACACCGGGGTCGCTTCTGCGAGGTATAAGGCCCGGCTGCCACTGGGGCAGAGGGGAGTGCTGGAGGAGCACGGTTTTGTTTTGTTTTTAATTGATTGGTTGCTGTGTAAGCCGCTACAGGAAGGAGATGGTGATCCCAAGCGCCCCACGTCCAGCGCACACTGGGCAGCCTGTTTTTCTGTGTGAGATGGGCAGAGGCCAGGGGACGATGGGGGAAAGGGCTGGGAGGTGGCCCAGGGTACACATCCTTTAGGCTAGTGCCAACCCCTCCCAGCCACAAGGCTCTCCAGAGATACCTAGTGCCCAGCGCGCATGTGTGCATGTATGCGTGCTCTTGTGGAAAGAGAGAGAGATCCCAGGAACAGAGAGCCCCAGCCAGCTGGGTAAGTAAGTGGATAGATGGGAAGGAGGTGGCCCTGCAGTCCCTCCGTCCCCAGCTCCAACCCTACCTGAGCTCAGACCCGCAGCCAGCTAGCCTGGGCGTCCTTGCCAGCCTATGGCCCTTCGGGGCTGTGCTGTGTGCTTACTTCTGTCAAGCCCCATGATGAGAACCGGGTCTTGGAATTCGTTCCTAGGGACCACAGAAGGAAGGCAGCTCCCGAGATGCGCTGGACCAGTTTCAGAGCAAGGGACAGGTACCGTGACTTGATGGATAAATCTATACTCCAGTCTTCAGCCCCAGGCGTGGGGTCTCTACGGAGGCCCAGACACCAATGCCTTTCTTCAAAAGAACTCACAACACTGGCAGGGTGGTCGCTGGACTCAAGGCGAACCCACACTTCATAGCTGGCCACAGCCAGTGAGGTTCTGAGAGGCTAAGTAACCTTCCCAGGTCACAGGGCTTTATGTTCCCAAACCAGGATTCACAGGCAGATGGAGGAGCCTGTGGGCCACCCCAGGCCCAGGACCTCACCCTCAAAGCACCGCCTTCTCCTTCTAGGCGGGGGCGGGGGCGGCTGCCAAGAGGCATTTGAGATCCTAGACTGGGGTTTATAGAACAGCAGGGTGTCCTGTGTAACCCTCAGAAAACACCCAGAGACTCTCAGACTATCCGGAGTCGGAGGGGTTGAGGAGCCCGAACAGAGACCATGGCGTCAGGTACAGAGGATGGCAGGAGTTCCGCGTGGGGCCAGGCAGTCTCGTGCCGCCACGGAAAAGCAAGGGCCTTACGTATCAGTACTGACCTGGAATCACACAGGGGCATGGAAGTGAGGCTCCTTATGCCTCGCCGCCTGCCTGCTGGTCTTCCAGGGCAGGCAGCTGGCCCGGCTTCCCATGCATCCTGCGCTGAGTCTAGGGTCTTAGAGGCCTGGCAGGGGTGGCTCTCCACGGGACATTGTTCCGTCTCTCTCTGGGGTCTTGGTCTCATGCAGGGTCTCCAAGTCTCTCAGCTTCCTCTCCCCCACCTTGTCTCCCTCAGCACCCCCATCCCCCACCCCAATTCGGTTCCTCACCAGGTCCTACTGGGCCGAATTCTTGTTGAGATGCTGGTAGGTGGGCTTGGGGTGTGTTTGCCTCTCTGAGTCAGAGCTGGGCGGGGTGGGGGGTGGCTGTGTGCTTACCTGGATGCGTGTGTGTGCTGGCTGCGGTGTGGAGAGGTTGCATTCACATATAAGCTGTGTCATGTGACATCGTGCCTGTCCATGTTGTGTGTGGCTAGGTGTCTGTTGATGTGTGCACCACCTGTCTTTGGGATGTTGATTGGGTGTGTGTACGTGTTGATTGTGTGTGTGTGGGGGGGGTGTTCTGTTTGTGAGTGGTACGTGTTGCTGGGATACATGTACGTTGGCTGCATGTATGTTACTGGGTTGGTTCCTGTGTATGTTTGGTCTCTGTGTTGATCTCTCTGTGTTATAAATGTGTTTGTATATTATATTGGTGATGGTGGTGTGTGTGTGTGTGTGTGTGTGTGTGTGTATTTGCACGCTTGCAAGAGTTGTGCTGTGCTTCAGCTCTTCACCAGGAGGGGACCTCCGTCCAGCGGTGAAGCTGATAGTAGGAATGGGGGGCGGGGCGCTGGGGAGGGGGCGGGCCCTGGTGAAGAGAGGGTCCTGGGGCGAGGGGGAGTCTGGGTAGTGCAGCAGTGTAGGTCTAGATTCAAACCAACCAACCAACCAAACGAACTCTGAGGTGGGGGCAGCAATTGTGCAGTTACGCTTGGTCTAATTGAATTGTGGATTTTTTAATATCGGTAAGAGCTCCCAATCCAATGATTAAAAAAAAATCAAACTGCCATTCCTCTTCCAGGGAGAGGAAGGAATTTCTTCTTCCCAGGGTGAGGACTGCAGGGCTGGGCAGAGGTCAGGTGGTTCCCGGAGCACCAGGCGTCCAGCTCTGGGGACTGTCCGGGTCTTCAGCAGCGGAGGGCCCCAGCAGGAGTGGATTGGAGAGGCCGTCCAGAGCCCCAGGGGACCCGGTCAGGCCGACGCCAGCCACCAAGTTGAAAGAAGGCTGCAGCCCTGGCTCTCTGTTTCCCACTGCGCCCCCAGGGCGCAGGCACGCAGGCCAGCTGGACTGTGCTCACCTCAAGACCGGCAATGGCCACTAAGCTGATGGGAGAACGGGGGTTAGTGGGGGTGGGAGACAGGACCTTTGGACAGAGGTTGGATTCTCATCCACAGCCCCCAGCCCGTGAGTCATTGTCTGCATCTGCCTTCAGCGGACATCCTGCTGGACCTGAGACTGCAGCCCACCCACCCCCCACCACAGCTGCCAGAAGAGAAAGGAGCCCAAGCCTACCCTGTCCCGGGGACCTCGGAGCACCCCAGATCTCTTTCCTCTTCTTGGGACCTGAGTACCCCTGGACCTCGGTCGTTGGGTCTCCCCATTCTGGCCCAGACACCAGCACCACTGTCCGGCCAGGGCTTCTCCGCAAACTAAAGGAAACTGCCTTCCCGGACAGCAGGGCCGAAAGGGGAGACGCTTGACTAGTTGGTCTGTCTGTCTCCGGTGCTCCACCCCAGCCAGGCCTGAAGGAGTTAAATTCGGAGCTGCGCCCCAGGGTGACTCACCTCCCAGAGACCTGTGCCCTCCCCTGGCCCTTCCCAGCCCCAAAGAGCCCGTCGTGCATACACTAGGCAAGGCTCCGCAGCTTGGGGGACGCGTGGATCCCAGTGGCAGGCGGACAGGTGTTCGAATCCCGACTCCAGCCCTTTTTAGCTGTGTGACTTGGAGAAAACCATGCCACCTCTCAGTCTTCTCCGTAAAAATGTCCGTGTGGTTGGGAGATGGGGCCGCGCGCGGTTTCCCAGGTTCCTGCAAAAACGTAACCGCGTCTGTGTGACTCCGTGACTTCCGTGGAGGTTAGTTTCCAGAAAGGAATGAATCCACTAAAGCCCAGGCCTGGCCCGCCCCCGGTGGTTAACTAGGAACTGAATTCAAAGGGCAGGGGTGAGGTTAGAGGGGTCCCCAAGCCCAGCTAGAATTCAGGATTAGAATTCAGAATGGAACCAGTTGCGTGGCGCAGAGCGCTTCGCCACACCAGCGCGCCGTCCCCTCCAAAGGACAATTACTGAGCGCCTTCTGTGTGCACAGCGCGGGGTGTACCGAGGAATTCGAAAACAAAACTGGCACGGGGGTGTGGAGCAAAGGAAGGGATGGAAGAAAAGGAACAAACGAGGAAAGGAATGGAAGGAAATCCGGACGCAGGGCGCGCAGCCAGAGATGGAGGCCGGCAGGGGTCCCCGGGCAACGGGCGGGGTCTACCCAGGCTGCAGCGCAGGGAGTGGGGGGTGAGATAGGAGCGCCCGCCTCGCCTGCAGCTACCGCCTCGCCGGAGCCGGGCGGGTCTAGGGCGCGCGAGCCGTTGCTCATTACAGCAATTATGTTGCTCTGCATTTGCCTCGACCCTAAATTGCCAAGTGCCCAGGAGCCAGGAGGCTCCGGAGCTGTGGCGGAGGGAGACATCCGATCCAACCCCGCCATTCCGGAGCCGCGCGGAAAGCGCTCCAGCATGGACAGGGGGTTGGTGGGGGAGGTTGGTTTCCCAGGCGCCCTCCCACGGGGGGGGGATTCGCGACCCCTTCTCAAAGTTCCGGGAGGTGAGCCCCAAGCCCATTGCGCAGATGAGAAAACCGAGGTTTGGGACGCTGGCCAGATCTTACCTACCCAAGTTCCACCAGCCTTTAAATTCAAGAGAGGCGCAAGTTCAATAGGATCCCTCGGGACTGGCGCGTCGCCAGGGGGCTTCCTGGAAGGAATCTGGGACTTTTGTGAAAACCAGAGGTCCTGCATGCTGTCACTGTCACCCGAGGGCCGCTTAATTTATCGAGAAGCATATAAAGAAGGAAAGAGAACGGAGCCCCAAACATTCCCAGGCTGCAAGAAGCGGTGACACCCATCATTTGTTTTCAAAGTTGTGGGCGTCTCTGCCGTTTCTGGGTCTGTCGGCTCTCGGGGCACTCAGATGCCCACTGAGGCTGTGACTCGGCTTCCCCTAGCCGGCCGAGAAGGGCCAGCGCCCCGAGGCTGCCCAGAGCGTCCCGTGCCCAGGGAACTGCAGTCCGTCCAGTAAGTTTTCTTTTCTCCTCTTCCGAAAGGGGCTTGCGCGCGCGGGCCCAGCCCGGGTAGATCAAGTTTGGGTCCCAGCCACGGAGCCTGGAAGAAGGCTCAGGGTACTGGGTGTACGCAGGGAGTCAGCTGAATCCGCTCAGGATGCGCGCAAAGCAAGATAGTCCAGGAATCCCTAGCCTGGTGTCCCGACTGGGGGGTTAGAAACACCTCAAGTGGAGTCCCCAGAGCGCCCCAGCCTCGGTTTCCCCCCAGCGCTTCGGGTTCTAATTTGGGAAAGGACGACCCCAGTCCTAAGTCCAACGCGGTGTAGACAGTGGGTTCTAAACCCCTGCATTTAATGGTTGCCTGCCTGGACCAGTTCGCCACTGGAGAGCTGCATGGGACCCTGATCCTTGGACTTCGTAGGCGCCGGCCTATGCTGGGGCAGAAGGGGTGGCAGATACGAAGAGCCCCTCGGCAAGATAAGCGAGCTGCCTGTCACAGGCTGCCAAAGTAGCAGCCTTTTCTAAGAGGTCATTTTCCATCTTCAACACGCCCCACCCCCGAAAAAAGGCTAAATTTAAGAGCTTGATAGTAATGATTTTATATTCACCCATAATCATGACCTTCAATGAACTCCGAGAATTTAAAAATCGGCATGTGAAGGTTTGGACAAACACCACACCTCCGGATGCGGGAACATGTGCTTGCTGGGGGTGGGGGTGGGGGTTCTGGAACTTTCTCAGGAGTTCACACTTTGAAGGCAGCCACTCTGACATCTCAAAATTAGTTCCACAAATGCCGGCTGCGGCCGTCTACACGGTCCTCACGGATGATTTAAAGAAGCAGAGGAATCGCCTGAACTCAGGGTCTCCCCCGCCCCTAACCTGGCCTCTTGTGGGAAAAATAGGTTTTGCGGGGGTGGGAGCTGTCTCTGAGAGCTGTCTGCAGTCATTAACCCATTTGGGTGATTCACTTTGTGTTCGGAGACAGGTTAAAAGGGGAGAGAGAAAAAGAGAGCCCGTTCAGGGTCGCCTGATCAAGTGTGCATTTCGGCTTAAAGTGAATTGGAAAATTGAGCCTAATTATCCTGGGTAATTGCTTCAATTCTCCACTTGACTTTGCGAATGGAGATCTGTCCCGCGTGTGTTTGTGTCCTGAGAAGACATTCCTGGCAGTGCCCACCTCCCTTTCCCTCCAGTCGAACCAGTGTCCTCTTTGAAAGGTGCTGGCCTAAATGCTATCCTTTTCCCAGAAAAAACAACTATCCCTGAGAGGCGGGACTCTGGGGGGGTGGGGGAGGGAGGCTGTAAATAAAAAAGTAGCGAATTCAGTCCAGAAAGCGTTTCTTTGTAGCTTAAAATTAATTTATTTAACAAATATAGCTATGATATAAATGATAATAAAATTTCAAATATACAGTATATTACATAGTACACAGTCCCTTCCAAAGGGGTCTTTCAAAGCCACACAAATGTACTATTAAATAATAAAAGTTGGGTTTGCCCGGTTTTGTTCCATGTTTTTTATTTCCTCCCCCCTTCTTCTTCCTGTTGTTGCTGAGGGAAGATGTCTGCCCTCCCTATCTTTGCAATATATTTGTGTGTGTCCCCCCCAAAAAAAGCACAAGTGTGTCACTGGTGAAATTCCCATACAAGTTGAGAGCCAGCATCACCCACAGCAAATTCTTCTTTTTCTTTCTCTCCATCTGCCCTCCTTTCCAACATTGTCACATATATTTCTCTGGGCGGGCTTGGGGGCAAAGGGACAGGGATGCCCCAACAAGCAGGGTCTCTAGTCCTAGGGTTCAACTATGCCTTCTCCAGGGAGCCCGGGATAAACTCCTTAGCCCCTGTGGCCTTAGTTCCTCCAGGTGTAAAACTGGGGGGTTGGACGAATCCACCAGAACACGGGGGATCCTGCCAGTCATTTGGAGGCGGCAGAGAATCCGAGCTGCAAGAAACAGGAGGGCAGCCGCCATGGAGAACCCGGGTCCGTGTGGAGTTCGAAGGTCGGACTGAGAAGGTGCTGAGCCAGGAGCGCGCTGGCAGGGCCCGGCTGGCACTCCGCAGACCCTCTATGTCAGGTGGTACATGCTGTAGCCCACATGGGCCGTGTAGAGTCCCACTGGAGCCACGGGCAGCGTGGCACGCTGGAAGGGGCCAGACGCTCCGTAGAGGGAGGCGCCAGCGGCCGCAGCGACGGCTGCGGGACCGCCGAGCGGGAAGGACAGGCCAAAGGCGGCGGGTGGCAGCATGGGCTTGGCGGCCATCTTCAGCTTCTCTAGCTCGGCCTCCTGCAGTCTCTTGGCCTTGGCGCGGCGGTTCTGGAACCAAATCTTCACCTGTGTCTCCGTGAGGCTGAGCGAGCTAGAGAACTCGGCGCGCTCCGCGATGGAGAGATACTGCTTCTGGCGGAATTTGCGCTCCAGCGCCAGCAGCTGCGCCGTTGTGAAGGGCGTCCGCGGTTTGCGGTTGGTCTTGTGCTTGCGTAGGGTGCAGGCCGGGGGGCTCAGCCGCCCTAGGGGGCCGAGAGAGAAGAGGGTTAAGAGGGCTCTGGAGTCAGATCTTCCCAGAAAGTAACAATACCAGTCCCACCATGTTCCCAGTGCCTACACGCCAGGCTCTGGGTGAGGCAGGTAGATGTTGGTGCCTATTTTTGTGACGGAACAAACAGCTTCCAGGGGAGAGGTGACCCATGACCCAGACTCGGTGGCCTAGAACGGGAGACGGATGTTAACAAGGTAGAGTCCGCGGCCCAGTGCCCAGGCACGTTTAATTGAATGTGTTGAGGAAATGTCGGTGTTGGCCGCCCAGTGCTCAGAGCTGAGCTATGCCCCTGTGGCTGAATCCAGAGATTGGACTCCCAGTTCCATGAATACCGCTCCGCTCCACAGGTCGAGGTGCCTGTCCCAGCTCGCTCCCGCAGGCGCCGGGTTTGAACCATTAGAGCTCTCTCTGCGCAGAAGGGAACGCTTAATTTCTAATGGAGCTTCTTCCCCAGCCATGCTCTCTGGTCAGTGGCTCTTGGCCTAGGGCTGAGCCATAAGGACCCTGCGGGCCGCCCCCAAGTTTTTCCTCTTGATTACAAAAACAATTTGGGAGCTTGCTCCTGAGTGTGGCCAGGCAGACGGAGGGCGCTCCACTCCAGCCAGGCAGATCGGCTTCTCAAGGTAGAAAGTGGAGCCATCGTTTCCCAGGACAACTGCCCAAGGCCCTGCCTGGATGCCCAAGTTGTTGTTTGGGGGGGGGGGGGGGGGGGGGGGGGGGGGAGGGAGAGGGCGAGACCCTCTGCCTGCCCAGTAAGTCCTCCCCTCCAAGAAAGGAAATTCGCAAGGAGGCTGTTTCCCCAAGCGGGTTTTTTCCAACCTCTACATTTTTCATTCTTGTGTGTCTAAAAGAAAACAAAACAAAACCAGCCTTCTACCACCCCATCATCTGCTGCAATCCCCTAAAGATCCCAGACCGTCGGTCGTATGAAATCTCTCCTGAGTGTTCACATTCCTCTTCTTCCCCTTTCTGGTCCTGGAAGCTCTTAGCTCTGGACAGACGGGTCACACCAGGAGCAGGAGGCAACTGCCAACAGTCACCCCGTTTGGCAGGACAGCCAAGCGCCAGGCTACCTTCTGGGGACGTTAGGCCCAGGGAGGGGCTGCCCATTCAAAGACGTTTACTCCCCAGATAAAAATCACTCTTCGGCAGCACACCATTGATTTCAGCGGCTATTATGCCCAGCCGAATAATCAGAGGAAACGAGGAAAACTTGGGAATTTCCCGTGGTTCAGAAATATCTCCGAACAGGGCTCTCCACGCAGCGGAGCCCCGGCGCCAGGCCTCCGTACAACCCCCTGACGCGACTTGGGTGGCTGGAGTCTGCTTTACCAGCTGGTCCAAGAAGTTGGGGAAGCTTCAGGCAGAACTGGAGGTGGTGCACCCAACAAATGCCCCCCCCCTGGAGCCCAGGAACCCCCATTCATCCATTCGCCCACAGCACCAAACTTCAGCCCCAAACTGGAAGGCAGTGAGGGGATGATTTGCAAAAGCTGGAGTACCTCGTGGGAAAGAAATACTCTACAAGAGAGGAGAGAGAGTCAGCTCTTAGAAAGCGAAACTTGCAATAGGACAGACCCGCATCTCTCAGCAAGCGCTTTGGGTAAAGGCCAAGTTACAGGGCCTGGGGTCATATAGGGCAGCAGAGAAAGAGACAGTGCCTTTCCAAGAGCAAAGCGTCGCCCGGTCAGGAAGACTTGGGTCCCCCTTCCGGGGGGTGGAGGAAGGGGGTGCGGGGACAGACGTGCCCACCTGGCCTTCCCTCTCGATCCGCAGCGGGCTCCAGGATGCTGCCTCAGGTAGCCCAACCTGGCGACAGGCAGGCGCGGCGCCCCGGGCCCCGCAGCCCGCCCGCCCTCCCTCCCGCCTGCGGTGGCTACTCACGGGCCGGAGGCGGGGAGAATCGGGGACTCTGCATCCACGGGGTCCTTTCCGGCTTCTCCGGGCTCTCGGCTTTGACCAGCGCCTCCTCGGGCAGCTTGAGGAGTCCTCCCACCGAGAAGGGGCCTAGCGGCCGCGGCGAGGCGGGCGCATCCGGGGTGCCCAGGGGGCCCGCACGGGCACCCAGAGGCTGCGCCAAGCCACCCGCCGCCGCCGCGCCCTCGGGCGCAGCCAGGGCGCTCTCCTTGGCCCCGGGCTTCCGGTGGTCGGCCATGAGCGCCTCCACGCTGAAGGGCAGCAGCGAAGGGGCGGCTTTGGGCTTGCCACCCTCCTCGTCGGCGCCCATGACGGCGCTGGAGGCCGGGCCCCCACCTGCCCCCGCCGACGGGCCGAAGGCGGAATCCTCCACTTTAACACCGAGTGGCAAAGAAGTCATGTCAGCAGCCGGGGCCATGCAGAGCCGGCCGCCCCCTG
>NW_022103925.1:4883902-4887754 GCF_000313985.2 Echinops telfairi
AGCTCCAGCCTAGGCCGCCCCTCTCAGTGCGAGACCCCTGGGTCTCTATCTTCCTGTGCTACCGGAGGTGGCGGGGAGGGGGTTTCTCCATAATTTTTGTTCCTCCATACCTTATTCCCTTTCCCTCTTCTTCCTTCCTCCCCCGCTTGCTTTTATCCTCCCCTGGACCGCTTTCACCAGCAGCTCCGCGGGAGAAAGACCTGGCGGTGTGCTCCTAAAAAACCCCATGGGGACAATCCTATTTGGGTCCCTATGAGTCAGAACCCACTGTGGTGGTACATCACCATCACAACCTTTTCACGACCTTATCTCTTCACACCATTGTTAGCTCCTTTCTCTCTGCCACTTCCCCCCCCCTTGTCCCTCACCCGCCCCTCCCAGTCTACTCTTTGCCCATTTCTTAAGGTCAACAGTTGGAGTTGAGATCATTCCTTGCCACCCCTTGTATAGTTTCAACATCCGCATCGTTGTTTTTCCAAGACGAAAGATGTTCGTTTCTTTTTTTTCTTTTCTTTTCCCTTTTTGTCTTTCAAACACCTTTCTCTTTCAACCTCGGTTAAACCATCTTCAAAACTTTACCTCCGGCTAAACGTAGGCCGTTGCCTCTCCCCCGAAGCTGGAAATGAGCCCGAAGGAGCTGGCTAAGGATGGAAAACTAGTTTGTGCTCCCCCTGTTCTATCAGGGGGTCTCACCTTGGTCTTCGTCCTTAGGACTTCCATCTCCAACCAGCGGGGAGGGGAAGAGGGGAACGGATCCGTTGGCTCCCTTTGGATAGAGAACATCTCGAAATAAAACCAAGAGAAGCCCCCACAAACCACAGGTCTGGCTTTAACGTGACCTCAGAGCACAACTCCTGAGAAGCCAAATCGTCCCTATCTCTGGGTTGCTGGTTTTGGGGAGGCAGGGAGAAACCCATCAAAAGGAGGGGGCCAGTGGAGAGGAGATAGTTTCTGGCTGCAGATCATCCTGTAGCTTTGGGAACTTTTTGTTTTGTTAGGGGTTTTTTTGCCAATTTCGGAGGAAACGTGATTTGGTTTCACTGTGAAATATATATATATATATGGTGGAAAAATGAACTGGGGGCGGTGTTTGTGGGGGGCGATATGGATAAAGCGGACGGGCAGCGAGGGGAACTTGGTGTCTATTCAAACTCGGGTCCAGGCTTGGCCCCTTCAGGTACCGCCTCTTTATGGTCTCTTATCCAGGGGTCCAGGCTTGGGGGGACGCCCAGGGACTGAGCGCCGGTGATTGGCAGCTCACCAGGCCCGGCCATTGATGGCTGCAGGGTTCTAATCTCCAGGAAACACAAGGGGTTGCAGCGGCCATTTAGGGGTAATTATCCGAGCGCAGAGGGACAGCGAATTCCCTCGCCTTTTAACTGGGCACAATAAAAGCTTTAGATTAGGGACGTCCAGATTAAGGAAAATGAATTACTGGAGTGGGAATTTTATTGCCCGGACGGCGTCCGGGGTCTGGCCGGGAGGGGTCGAGCTGCGGACACAAGGCAAGGATGCGCCGCGGGCCCAGAGGTGCCTTAAACCCTTGGACATGGACGGGGAATGCGTCCGCGGTGTTTCCAGGTTCTTTGGGATCTAGGACTCAGGCTCGGGCCAAGGTTTAGGGCCTAACTCCGGACCGCCCAGCTTGGAGCTTGGAGCCCTGTTCAGGACGTGGCTCCGCGCTACTGGATGATGTCAGATTAGAGAACCCTTCTTTGAGGGTGCAAAGAGGTGGAACCCCATTTTACAGATGAGCGAGCTGAGGCCGGGCCAGGCGACAGACACAAGCAGCTCTCTTGTGCCAACCGGAATTGGAGCCTGCCCTGGGGTTGAGGCGGGGAAGCAGTACATCCATCTGCTTTCCCGTCTACATGACAGGCCGAATAGTGAATGTTTGGGACAGGGCTGTCTTTGCCTGGAAGACCACGGAAGGCGTTCCGACCCCCCACCAACCCACCAGCTCTCCCAAGCAGTCCGAAGCTTGCAAAATGCCTGACTCCCAACACTTCAGAGATCTAATCTAACTAATGGCTTTCTCCCTAGAAAGTTGCACATCCGGGAAAATACACTTCTAAACACATCAGCGCAGATAGCCTGGGGGCTTCTGCAGGCCTGGCTACGAACGCGCTCTGATTTGGGAAGGGGCATGGGCTCGAACCCCCCAAGAGCTGAACGCGCGGCGGCAAGGGGACTCTCGCGGAGCCCGGAGCCGTCCGGGGCGAAGGGCATTGCTAGGCCTGGCCTGGGGGCCGCGCGGCCCGAGCAGGCCTGCATCGCTAATTGCGAGAATAAACATTCTGTCAAGATTCCTCAGCGCGCCTAATAGGCAGACGGGGATGTTGTTTTTAGGCGCCACAGCGGCCGGATCAAAGGCTGCAGCCGACGCAGGGGCCCTTGAAGTCGCGCCCCCGCCTCCAGGGAGCCAACCGCCTGCGCTCGTCCTCCCCTGGCCCCTGCCGCCTGGTCTCCAGCAGCTAGAGCCGGTTCCGAAACCCGCGGCATCTTGTGTTTTAGGATTCGGGCTGGGCTGGGGCTGCTTTGGGCCCGCGCGGCCGGCTAGTGGCGTGGCCGCCTAGCTAGGCGAGAACAGTTCATCTGTTGGAGGGGGAAAGGACTTGGATTGGGTTCCACGTGAACTTCTTGCCCCAAACAGCGCGGGGCTCTTGTCCCGTGCACCGCTGGGTCGTGGGGCAAAGGTCTCCGAGTTGCAGAAAAGAAATAAGGCGCCTGTCTGTCTTCGGAGACCTGTGGTTCTCGCCTAAGGAGAGGCGCACGGTTTGGGGGGCCAGGCCGAGGCAGCCTTCCCTACACTTATTTTTGTCTGGGCCTTTTCGGATTTCCCGGCTCGGGGGCTTCCGAGAGGTGACAGGCGTGGGGACTGGGTCTGTTATCTCGCCGCCAGCACTAACCCCGAGGCGCTTCTGTGCAGCGTTTCTGCGCGCCGCCGTCGCCGCCGCCGTAGCGCAGGAAGCCAGGCAGTAATTCATCGCCTGGCAGGGCAGGGCTGGCCCGCAGCAGATAAAGCCCGGGTGCTGGCGCTGCGGCGTCCCTCCTCGCCCAAATCCCTCCCCCGCGCCCTCGCCTTCATTCCGGGACGTCCTCGGCGCCCCCCAAGCCCAACAAAGCGCCTTTGCATATTTCAGAACCGAAATACGAATTGTCCTGCGTCCCTTCCCACCGACCAACGAGATCGGTGTCTTTCCCTGGATCCCAATTTTATCGGGCTGCAAGGCGACTGGGAAAGAACGGCGATGTTGAATTTTATTTCTTTTTGTTTTATTTTGCCCTGAGCGGAGATGACTTTTAAAGGAACTCCCAGTTTAAAAACGACCTCTCTCCACACGTCGCTGCTGCCCTTGGAAACTTGCGTGCTGGTCCCTCTTCGGCGTGCGACTTAGCCTCCTCAGTGGTGTTCACCGTCCACCCCAACCCACCCCCGCCTCCAATGTATTTGGTGGCGTCAACCCAGGAATCCTGCGTGCATTTTTAAAAATGTGCAACCCAGTGGGACCCCCCAGCAATTAGCGAGCCCCAAACAGCCCTCTTTAATAGAATGAATGTGCTATGAAAACCGATTACCCGGAACGATTTATTTTGGTGGGAATTCACCAATCGCCCGGAGGGCGGCAGGGAGGGGGTGAGAGGGAGGTATTTTGTCCTGGGGGTGGAATGGGGTGGGGTGAAGGGTAGACAGCTCGGCCGCCAATTCCCCCAACGGAGCCTTCTGATCCTACGTTCTGTAGCCCTTAGGTTCCGGTCCCTTGGAAATGAAAAGCTGGATGGGGGTCCTCGACGGGATCCACTGGGGCCGAAGAAGTTGGGGGTGGGGGAGCGGGTGCCGATTTCACAGCT
>NW_022103925.1:4888551-4895858 GCF_000313985.2 Echinops telfairi
GGGCGCTGGGTGTCAAGTTGTCATAGATTTAAAAACTTTCTCTGATTTAGTCCTCCAGAAAGTCGTTGGGAGTCCGAATGTCCTGGAAGGTTGTGATCGCTTTTCATTCTGGGAGGTCGGGATTTTGATCGCCCTCCGCCCCCCCCTCCCCAGCTACCCCGCCCCTCGAGATGAGAGAACTGAATCAGAGAGGTTAAGTATCTTGCCCGGGGTCACACAGCTCGTTAGTGGTGGCGCCAGGATTCCAAGGCAGGTGGGTCTGAGCCCCTCATTCCCTGAAATCCACACGCATCGCTTCCTCGGGCTCTTTCCAAAGAAGATCTTCGTTCGCACAAGGCGGACGCGGACACAGGATGCGGGGAGCGCCTTCCCATCCCGCCCCCCACCCATCTGCAAAAAAAAGAAAAAGGATCTTTTGGTTCAGCTCTGGCGGGACCCTCCCGCGCGCCATCGTCTGGAGATCGGGAAACTGATCCGGTTTCCCCATGAATTTATCCAATGCCGAGGTTCTCGGCGCTGCCTGGAGGAGGGCGCCGACCTGAGCTAGCCCAGTTACCAAGCCAGCTCTGAGGGCCCGTTTTTCCTAAACCTCGGTTTTCCGATTTTCAAAATGGGTACTTGACACCACCCCCACCCCCCCCAGCACAGCGGCCAGGGCGAGCCCTTGGCGTTCCATGGCGCCGACCGACCCCTGTGCTGCCGCCGAATTCCAGGTGTTTGGGCCCTTGCTCGGGTTCGGTTCGGGATTCCATTTCTGCAGGAGGCCCCAGCTCCGACTACGGTGGGGGCGTTGCTGGGGAGGGGGCCCACAAACAGCCCAGAGACTCGGAGGCCCGGCAGTCATCGGACCGCAGCTGCAGAGGTGGAGAGGCCTGCGAAGGCCCCGGGAAAGAGACCGCGGAGCTTCGGAGAGATGGGCCCCGTCCTGTGGTGCAGACAGGATCACGCAAAACCCGTCCCGAGAGACCGGTCTAGAGGTTCCCGAGGAGCCTGGTGGATGGAAATGGAAGGCAGTTTGCGCGGCCGAGAGGCGGGAGCTGAGGCTGGGAAAGAGAGTGGCTAGGCGGAGGGGACCAAGGGGCCGCGTTGTGGGAATGTGCAGCGCTCGGGCGCTCCGCCTGCCCCTTCGGCCACTGGCGGTCTCTGGAAGGCTGGATGGGGTGCCGCAAGGATTGTTGGAGCGCCCCCTCTCACTATCTCTCTTTCCAACGTCTCTCTTCATTCCTCCTCTCTGAGGTCTCCTTTCCCTGGCCAGTGTCTCCGAAGTCACCTCCTTACCCCTCTGACTCCCTCTTCTCTACTGTTCTGGTCTCTGGTGGTCTCTTAGTCTCTCTCCCCCTCCCCCCCTGCCAAGGTCTCCCAAGCCTCGCTTGGAAGCCAAAGCGGCTTCAGTGAGTTCTGCCTCGTGGTAGTTCTGGGTTTGAGGAGCCCTGAGCGTGGTGGCATGTCTCAGGACCCACGCCTTCCAGAAGTTTCTCCTCGGAACCTGTTTCCATTTTGCCCCAGGCACTGCCCGTCAAGAGGTGCTGCAGAGCTTCCAGGGGGCGCTAAGAGCTCTGGGTCCTCAAAGCCTACGACCTTGACCTTGGACCTGTAGGCCAGTCATTAGGGAGGCTTTGGCCCCACCTGACCTGAGGGCTGACTGGGCAAGAGCCCTAAAACACACACACAAACACCACACCACACCACACCACTGCTGACACCCTCTGCGCTTGCTCCCAGGACCTCAGATGGGGCTGCAGGGGGAAGATGGCACCCCTGGGTGGCGCCCAGTATCCCTGTCCCGCCCGGTAAGTGAGCGAGGGGTGCTCACCTCACTTGTGGCCCACTTACTTCATGGGCAGCATAGAGGGACAAACAAGGTGGTGCCCCTTAGATGTAGTAAAATGTGGGTGTCAGGGGAGGGAGGGAGGGAGGGTGCCTGGCTGATTTCCAGCGACAGGAAGGACCTTATGCCCACCGCCTGAATGTAGATCCCAATTTACAGTGACCCTATAGGACAGGGTAAGAGCTCCTGTGGTTTTCGGAGATGAGCCTCCTCTTTCACGGTGGGGCAAATGGTGGTTTCAAAATGCCGACCCTTGGTGTTAGCAGCCCACTCACAAACATTGGATCACACCCACCCATACTCCATCACACACCCACTCACACTGGATCACACCCACACTCCATCAAACACACCTGCTTGCTCACTCATGATCATACACGATCACAGCCACTCCTACACTCGATTGCCTACACACCCAGGCACGCACACTCGACCGCACATGCTGATACACACACATTCATAAACACACACTCCCACGAGCACCGCGCATGCTCACATACTCTTGCACAATGACACACTCACAGACTGGTATCCAAGTCTACACTCTTGGATCTGCGATGGATGAAATGGGCAGTCCAGATACGAGGACTGTGCTGTGTGACCCCGTGTACCTTTGCCTTGTTCTGAGCTCTGGGCAGCTCCACAGGCAGAAAGCTGCCAAGGCCACTTGGTGGGACTGGTTGAGGGTTGGCTTGGGGTGGGGGTGATGCCAACCCTTCCTGTTCAACCCCACAAGCTCTTTGGGGGCCCAGAATTCCAGCACTGCATGGAACTTTAGAAAGGTAGTAAGTCCCACACCCATATTCCAAAGGTGGAAAAGCTGAGGCCCAAAGGGAAGAACACGACCTGGCAGAGCTGGTACTGAATGCAGGTGGTAGACTCCAAACTCAGCGCTCAACCTTCCCCCGACCCCAGGAAGTCTGGGGGACCAGGGGGGCCACTAATTCAATGATGTCACCGGTGAACTTTGCGACGTCCCAGACAGATCTTGGGCATAAGATTGCACCCTCTCGCACACCAGAGTGCCCCAGCCCTGGATTCTGGCAGTCTGCCCAGCCTCTGTATGGGTTGAGTTGATGCTGTGGTGTAGATTTGGGCTCTTGGAGTTAGAGGGGTCAAAACCACTCTGCACCTGCTGCAGGTGAGGCGCTTCAGATGCAGCATCAACAGGAAGTCTCACACCGCTTGGGAACCAGCATCCCACTTTCCAGGTGAGAAAATTCGCCAAGGCGCACCCCTTCCTCACTGTCCCCTTTCCCCACCCCACCCCCACCTCACCCCTCAGACATCTTCAGGCATGTGTGTGCATGTAGCCCCAGGTGCTTGCGGGCTTGTGGATGGACAGGACTGGACCAGTGCTTCTGACGAGCCCCGCCCCATCCAGGGAGTACAGGACTTGAGCTACTTGGACCCCCAGCGTGGACCTCTGTGTATGCATCTGTGCTGAGCCTGCTCCCCCTTCTCTGAACCCCTCAAGACTCCAAGACAGTTGGCCAGGGTGGGCGGCAATAGTTTCGCTCTTTGACCCAGCAACCCCAGCCCTGGGTGTCCACTCAGAAGATGTGAACAGAGAAACTTGCCCATCCGAGTTCACTGTAGTGCTGCTCACCAGCACTAAATGCTTGCCAACTGATGAAGGGCTATGCAGCATATGCCGTGCACACGGAATGGTATGCAGTGCTAGGATGCACAGCATCATACGCATGAACCTTGAAAATAGGACTGAAGGAAACCAGTGGCAAAAGGACAAGTACTGCCGGATCTCGATGAAATGAAGTAAGCAAATACAGGCATGCCCAAGGGTTACCAAGGAGCTCTGTTCCCTGAGGTCTGGTGAAGTCTGATTTGTGGGTCAGTTGAAACAGATGATAGTGTTGTCTCACTTAGCCAGACTTTTATAATATGGCTCTGAGTTGGATTTGACCCTAGGGCAGTGAGTCTCTTTTGGGTTTACTGCAAGAATTCTAGTTATTTAAAAGCTGCAGGGGATTGTGATGAAGAATCTGTTGCAAGCAGGGGTTGTTTTGATCTTTTCAAAATGAGGGCAGATTTACATGATGTGGAAGCAGCATTCTGAACCAGCATTGCCCGGCTGAAAGATGGCTGTTGCCTCCCTCAAAAATGGCAATGCCTCACTCAAAGATGGCAGCCAACTTCCTGCTTTGAATGGGTGCAACTTTCCACAGCCCTGCCAAGAACCTACTCTCTGTGCTTCAGGGTCCTGGAAGGGTTCCCTGTTTCTCTTCCAACTTCCCCATTCCAGGGCTTTCCTGGTCCAGTCACCTGGGCCAAAATTAAATAGGTCTGAGAGTGCCAAAATATGACCTTGAGTATGTTGTTGTTGTTGTTAGGTTCCATTGTTTTGGTTCTGATCCATAATTATCCAAGGCACAACAGACGGAAACACTGTGCGGTCCTCAGCCTTCCTCACGATTGGTCCTATGCCTGTGCCCATTGTCACAGCCACAGTGTCAATCCATGTCCCGGAGGGTCTTTCTCTTTTTTCATTGCCCCTCCACTTTACCAAGCAGGATGTCCTTCTCCAGGGACTGGTCTCTCCTGACAACATGTCCAAAGTAACTGAGATGAAGTCTTGCCATCCTTGCTTCTTCTAAAGAGCATTCTGGCTGTACTTCTTCCAAGGAAACCTTGTTTGTCCTTTTGGCAGTCCACGGTGCTTTGCATACTGGTCACCAGCGATCTTGAGTCAATCCCACCTGCAATTAGAGACCATGGCGTCTCAGGTGTGATGCAATGAATACACATTGAAGGGCTAAGGACCAGGCAGGTTGTGGGACAACATCTAGAACAGCAAGCACGAAGAAAGCAAAAGGTCATCCAAAAGACAGGAAAGAACCAGACTGGACATCCGACGAGACTCTGAAACTTGCTCTTAATGGAAGAAGGGATGAAGTCCAAGAGCTGAACAGGACCTTCCAAAGGGCAGCTTGAGAAATTAAAGCATTGTAAGGACCATGCAATGTCTCGGAGTTAGAAAACAAAACAGAACATGCCCAGCAAATCTCAAACGGAAGCAACGGAAGGAAAAATACAAGCCTCAAGTCGTCAGATTGAAGGATCTCAATGGTAAAATACTGAATAATACCCATCCAAAACACCCTCACTACCGTGGAATCAATTCAGACTCAGCAACCCAGAGGAAAACCTGTCCCTGTGGGGGTTTGAATCTGTAACTCTTTATAGGAGTAGAAAGCCTTCTCTTTCTCCGGATTGAATGATACCAGAAGCATCAAAAGAAGATAGAAGGAATATTCAGTCACTGAACTAAAAACATTGGTCCATATTCTGCCACTTCAAGACACATGATCAAGAATGGATGCAGTGAAGTAAGAAGTCCAAGCTAAACTGAAACATGATCACAGACCCAGGAGCACCAGTTGAGATCTTCCAGTAAACTGATGCAGCACTGTAAACTCACTCGTCCATGCCAAGAAATTTGCAAGACAGCTATCTGGATGACCAACTGGAAGAGATTCACATTTGTGTCCATTCCAAAGAAAGGTGACCTTACAGAATGCAGAAATGATCAAACAGTATCACTAATTAATATCATATGCAAGTAAGAATTCTACAGAAGACAACTTAAAGATGGTTGGAGCCGCACCTCCACAGGGAGCCATCTCCACAGCATACAAACGTAAGGTGATGCAGCAAATGCTGTCAAAGTGGCAAGCTATTCAGATGATCTGGCTAAGATAACTGATCAGCCAGTGTGGTAGTTACATAATCTCATGTCAATTTGAGAGTAGTAAGAGCAAAGGAGTGGAGTCTAGCCTGTCAATCAGGTCACAGCCCGATGATGCCTTCTTGTGGGCGTGGCCTTCTCATGAGAATTCTGGGAACTTTCTCTCTTTCTCCCAGAATGTGGGCCACACTCTCTCTCTGCTTCACCTTCCTGTTGAGAAGCCAACCTCAGAGAACTAGAGGAGCCATGTGGAAACAAACCCACACCAGCGCTGAGATGCTTCCACCATCACTGGATCCACAAGACCTTCCACCCACCGGCCTGTGATCTTCTTGCGTTTGGCATCATTACATGTACTGCATAAGTCTGAAGAGAAATTTATGAACTGGTATAGGACATATGGGCTCAAATCAGACTTAGGAACTTGATCTAAACTGGGCTGGGATGTTTTTACAATATACATTGCTCTTTGATAGAAAATTCTCGCTTACACACGAGTGTCTCTGTATTTGTTTCTCCAGTTAACCTTGCCTAACACAACCAATACTTCTCTTCATTGTTGTCATTAGGAATCTCCAAGTTGGTTTTGATGTGTCGCACAACCTCATGTATGGCAGAATGAAACACTGCCCTGTCCGGTGCCATCTGCACGGTAATTGCAATGTCTTAGCCTATTGTGGCAGCCCTTGTGTCAATCCATCTTATTGAGTGTTGTGGTATTATAAAATCTGTTGTCAATTTGAGAGGATGAAGAATGAAGGGGTGGAGTTCAGCCTGTCAGTCAGGACACAGCTTGATGACCTCATTTGGAGGCGCTAAGGAGATAAAGATCTTGCTGGAGGCAGGACCCAAGCTCACTCCCTGGGAGACATTGCAGCTGACAAGATACATGAACTATGCTAGGGCCCTGAGCTGAAGAAGCCACGTGAAGACCCCTGCCAGTGTTGAGATGCCTACACCGCCACTGAATCCACAAGACTTCCCACCCACTGGCCTGTGATCTTCCTGTATCCGTGTCATTGCATGTGTTTTGTGAGTCTGAAGAGGACTTTATAGCTTGGTATTAGACATAAGGGCTAATAGTAGACTTACGGACTTGATCTGGGCTGGGATGTTTTCTTAATGTACAATTACTCTCGATACAAAGCTCTTTCTTATACACATGAGTGTCTATAAATTTGTTTCTCTAGTCAACCCAGACTAACACAAGTGTCGTGCTCTTTTTCGTATGCCCTCTACTTTACCAAGGAGGGTGTCCTTCTCTGGGGGCTGGTCCCGCTTGATGGCATGTGCAAAGCATGTGAGATGAAATGGCACACCCTTGTCTACACCGAGCACTTGACGCTTCCTCTAAGACATACGTGTTTTGTTCTGTGGCAATTTGTGGTATATTCAACATGCTGTGCCAACGCCATCATTCAAAGACATCTATTCTGGAGCCTGCCTTAGTCGTCCCTTAGCATAGAAGGTGATTGAAAGTACCAGGGCTGGTATCAGATGCACTTCGTTCTAAAAGTGACTTCATGTGTACCAGGAAACCAGGACATGTGTGTATGTCTTGCTTTATTGCTGTGGTCTGGAATGAAGCCACAATGTCTCTGAGGTCTGCTTCCACTTCCCAGTCACTCTGAACACTTCCCGTATGCAGATTCACTTCATTCTGACAACCCTGTTTTTATTTAGTATCCCGAGTTACATTTGTAGAAGCCGAAGTTGAATAGCTGATTCTGGTAAAACCAAAGAAGACTCCAGGGCGGGCAGACTACAGAGACA
>NW_022103925.1:4897012-4900887 GCF_000313985.2 Echinops telfairi
GTAGACTATGGCAAGGGGCAGGATGTGAGCACGTGACCTTAGAAAGGTCCTCTAGTGGCCCTGCCCCTCCCGAAAGGAGGAGAGAGAGAATCGTTCCCCAACAACCCCCACCTCCTCCCCAGCAATTCCCACAGCCCTTCCAGCCCTTCACCCCTCCACTAGGGTGCCTGGCTCCCTCTGGCCTCTCGTTGTCAGGACTGCGGACCAGCCTGCCTGACGCTGACCCGATAGGTCCCCGGGGACACCCTATCTGATCAAACAGCAGTCTCCAGCCGCAGTCCAATTAAGTGAAAAAAGACCCGGCCTGTTCAGGTTCGGGGGTGGTCCCTGCGGTGGTCCCCTAGGCGACCCTGATGCATCCCCGTCTGTTTGGTTTTTCTGCTCAGACACACGTGTTTAAACAAATCCCAGGGGCCCTTGGTAACCTGAGCCCGTGGAGCCTGGTTGCCAGGTCTAGAAGCTCCATGGAGATGCTGAGCGAGCAGGAACAGAGGAGGCCAGGCCAAGCCAGCTTGATAACGCAGAGCCCTCTCCCGAGTCCAAGTGGGTGAGTGCCCATCCTGGCTGCACCCTGTGCCTGCTTTGTGGCCTCTGACAAGTGACTGAGGCGCAGAGAAGTGCAGTAACTAGGACACCCAACCAGATCGATGGCCCTTGAGCCTAGGCCCTCCCCCCCACACCTCCCCGCCATCTGTCTGTGGGATTAGAGTAGCCCCTGCATCACTGTGATGCTGGAAGCTATGTTGCTGGTATTTGAACCATCAGCAGGGTCATAGCTGCTTTCAAAACACATTTCAGAGTTTCCATTAAGAACAGCCGGCCGCAGAAGGGGTGGACTGTCCTCCTCTGAGGGATTAGCCACGGAGAGCCTCATGGAGAGCAGCGGCACATGGTCAGACCTACTGGAACCTTACGAATAAGCAGTAGATCATTGTCAGATGCAGGGCCAGGGGATGAGCCCCCCAGGTCAGAAGGCGCTCCAAATGCAGCTGAGGAAGAGCTGTCCCCTCAAAGTAGAGTCTCTATTGTTAGGGTGAAGATGGAGCCGCACTTTCAGGACCGCCCTTTCCTGATGGGGCATGGCACACCATGCGCAGAAACAGCTGCAAGCACCCTTTCGTAATCAGAGCTTGAATTTGTGCCAAGTATGAAACTGGGAAAATTGGGAGTTGTCCGAAATGAAGTGGAACACACAAAGATCAATATCCTAGGCATGAGTAAGCTGACTAGGACTCGTATTGGCCATTTTGGATCAATCGCATGGCTCCTGTGGCAGGAATGGACAAATTCACGAGGAATGGTGTTGCAGTCATCATCAAAGACAACATTTCAACATCTGTCTCAAGATGCAGATGTTGCTTAGGAGAGGATAATGCCTTTACACATACAAGGAAAGCCAGTTAATGCAACTACTACACAGATTTACCCACCACTACTAAAGCTAGTGACGAAGAAATGGAAGAGCTCTACCAATGCTTCAGTCTGAAATCAATCAAACATGCAATCAAGGTGTGTCGGCAATCATGAGCGATTGGCATTCGAAAGTTGGAAACAAAAAGGTGGGAACAGTGTTTGCAAGATATGATCTTGGTGATGGGAAGGAAGCTGCCCACATGGCGGACATTCTGCAGGACCCTCAACTTCTTCATCGCAGACATCTTTTTATGGTCACATAGACAGCGATTGTACACGTGACTCCTCCAGACGGAAGACGCAGGAATCAGACAGACGCCATCTGTGGGAGGAGACGCTGGGGAAGCTCAGTATCAGCAGCCAAAGCCAGGCCAGGGTCCAGCTGTGGAGCAGACCACCCATGGATCCCATGGAAGTTTGAGTTGAAGCCGAAAAATATGAAACCAAATCCACAAGATGCGAAATACGACAGGTGTGACAGTCCCCTGCCTTTGTCCAGACGACAGCCTTGCACATCCGGTGGGGCGGTTCTACGCTGTCCCCTAGAGTCTCTGGGAGGGGAACCAACCGCAGGAACTTCTCCTTCGCAATCACAGCTAGTCCCTGACTGACAGCTGGGTCTCCTTCTCACAGCTCTTGACTCTTGCAAATCGGTCCTGACATAAGGTTTGTTTAGTTTGTCTGGTTTTTAGTTTTTGTTATTCTTGTCAGGAGAGACCACTTCCTGGAGAAGGCCATCATGCTTGGTAAAGTCCAGGGGCAGCGTAAGCGAGGAAGACCCTCAATAAGATGGATGGACACCGTGGCCGTAGCAACGGGCTCAGGCATAAGAAGGATGGTGAGGACGGTGCAGGACTGGGTGGTGTTTCCTTCTGTGGTATATCAGACCGCTACGTCGGCACCTAACAACAACGATGACAACAACAACGGGTGCCAGGTATCTTCCTTCAGGGGGCCACTGGGCAGCTGGCCTGGAGGGCCCACAGGGCCAGGATGCATCACTGAGTGGAAGAGGAGGAGGGGCTGATGGTTGGGAGGAAGGCCCAGGCTGGGCACAGGTGGACCCTCAGGGTGCAGAGGCCTCTCAGCCCTCCAGTAGCCCGGCCTGCCTTCAGCATCGCCAAACCTTATGAGCTGAGTCAGCGGAGGACCCGGGACAGCTTGGGGCTTCCTTGGGCCCCATTGTCCCAGCAATCATAGTGTTTAAAGTTGCCCTCCAAGCTCTCATTATCCCGTGTTTATAACTCTTCCAGAAAAACAACAGTGAGCCCACTGCTCCCTACCCCAAGGTCATGGGAGGAGCAAGAGGGGCAGGTCGCTCAGCCTCAGCCGGCTGCCTCCCGTGGCCTGGCAGCGCTCTGTCTTGTCTGCAGGGTGTGTTGTGGCTCTTCCACCTTGAGATACGTGTGGCCCACTACTTTGGGCTCACGTGCGACCTTAACTGCGGTTGCCGGTGGAAGTGCCTTGCCGCTGTTGAGCGTTGCTGTGATCAGTGCCATTGTGTCCCTTCCCACACAGACCGGGCACAACAGAACGAAGCATCCCTGGTCCTGCCCCATCCTCACCGTGGTTCCTGTGCTCCCTGTGGCAGCCACGGTGTCCGTCCATCTCGTGGAGGGTGGAGGGTGGCTGAAAACACGGTGGCCAAAATACCGGAGACGAAGGCTCCCCATCCTGGCCTGGAAGAAGCACTCTGGCCGCACTTGTTCCACGATGGACGTGTGTGTGTCCTTCCAGCTGTCCGGGGTGCTTTCAGTCTCCTTCACGGGCACTGCCATTCAGACGTGTCCATTTCCTTTGGTCTTCCGTCATTCACAGGCCTGATGGGAAAGGGAATCTCCTTGACGAACCAGGGGGTGATGCCGGCCCTGGGTGGAAGGCTCTAATTCGTTTACTGACTGCCACCAATACTCCTTAGAGCCAGTCCCTCCAGCCCATGTATCACGAGCACACGGGGCCACCAGGAGGCTGCCCTCTGCAGGGAAGGGCCACGTGGGCTGTATGTGTCCCTCCCAACCTCAGGCACATGGAGGAAGTTGCTCAGAACCTGCTCCCAGCCCTCTGCAGGGGACCCTGCATCAGGCCATGCCACGGAGTTGGTGAAGGAGCGTGTGGTGCGACAGGGAAGCAACGAGACTGCCAGCCAAAAAGGTCAGATGCGGCTGTCTGCTTCTGTAAAGATTTGCTGTTTTAGGTGCCATGGAGTCGGCGCCCACCCATAGCAACTGTGGCAGTGCCATCTATCTCCTGTCAACTCGAGCGAAGGGGTAGGGAGTCTAGCCTGTCAATCAGGTCACAGCCAATCATGCTTCTGTGGGCGTGGCCTTCTCCCGAGGATTCTGGGAACTCCTGTCTTCCTCCCTGCAGGCGGGACACACACTCTCTCTGCTACACATTCTTGTTGACAAGCCACATGAAGCTATATTGATGGGGCCAGAGCCCTGGAGCTGGAGGAGCCACGT
>NW_022103925.1:4903935-4908442 GCF_000313985.2 Echinops telfairi
TTACAAGTCCACCAGCAGTGGATGAGAGTTCCTGTCTCCCCACAGCCCCTCCAACACTTATTGCTTTCTGATTTTTTGAATTGGGCTACCTTTGAGGGTGTTAGGTGGTACCTCATTGTTGTTTTAATTTGCATTTGTCTTATAGATAAAGATCGGGAACATTTTCTCATATGTTAGTTGGCCATTCGGATTTCTGCCTCTGTGAAACTTCTGTTCAGTTACTCTTTGATCTAAAGCTCCCTCTTACATGATTTTCCCTGGATTTGTTTCTCTGGTCCACCCAGACTAACACAGCGACCCTGTGCACAGCAGATGGAAACACTGTGTGAGTCTGCGCTATCCTCACAGTCGTCCCTGCGCTTGGGCCCATGGTTGCAGCCCCTGTGTCCGTCCATCTCCTTGAGGGCCTTCCTCTTTTGGGGGTGCCCCTCCACTTGACCAAGCATGGTTTCCTTCTCCAGGGGCTGGTCTCTCCTGACAACATGCCCAAAGTACATGATATGAAGTCTCGTCTGCTCCCCTAAGGAGCAGTCTGGCCATACTTCTCCCAAGACAGGTTTACCCTTTTAGCAGTCCACCTTGAGACACGCCCCCCCTCCCCCCCCCACCCCCGCCAGGGGGCAGTTCTACTCTGTCCTACAGGGTGCTGTGGGCTGGGATGGACTTGGCGGCAATGCATTTGGCTGTGGGTGGGGTTTGCCCTGTGGTCCCCTTGTCACAGGTGGAGAAACAGACAAGGGCAGCCAGCACGACCCCCTCCCGCCCCCCCCAGGTCTCTCACCGGAGGTCAAGGAAAATTCTGAGCCTTCGCAGAGAGAGACCCGGAGGCTGGGGAAATCCAAGCCAAAGCTAACACGAGCTTTGCATTGCCTCTTTCCTGGGCAGGAAGAGCCCCCTGGTTGCCCCCTCCCCACATGCGCCTGCACATCAAAGGTGGGGGCTGCCGGGCCAGGTCCTCTGCTCAGCTGGCAGGGCCAGGACAGAGGCAGCCAGAGGCTGGGTCTCAGCAAGAGAGGGAGCCCACATGAAAGGGACTGATGGGGGAAGAGGAAATTAAGACACCCCACGGGGCCCTCGGCGCCCCGCCCAGGTTTGCTCCATGCACACAGAGCGGTGGGCTGGGGAAAGGGGTCTTCCAAAACTGCCAGCCAGGACCCTGCCAGGGGAAGCCAGACCCCATCTCAAGGAGGACTCTGAAGAGATGGCTGGTCGCGGAGCCTCTCCCTGCATTCTGACTGGACTCAGCGGGTCTGGGGCAGGGCCCAGATGCAGTGTTTGTAACTCGGTCTCAGGAGGTGCTCAGCTGGACTGACTTTGAGAGGTGCCCGTGTCATGGACAAGACCAAAGAGGAAGGTGGACTGCATCCCAGTGTTAGAAACCCCCCCGCCGAATGCTTAGAATGTTCCAGCAATAGTCTAAGAACAGAGTCTTCACCACCATCGCCATTGAGTCAATGCCACCTCACAGCAACCCTACAGACGGGGCAGAGCCATCCCTGCAGAATCTCCGAATCTGTAACTCCTTATGGGAGTAGAAAGCCTTTCTCCTGCGGAGCAGCTCGTGGTTTCGAACCGCTGACCTTGTGGGTCACAACCCAATGCGGAACCACGACGCCAACAGGGCTCCTTCCTAATGTTATCATCTTAACCAACACAACCCCAAGCTCTGAAATCACGAGATCACCCCAACAATGCTGGGACGGGCCCTTCACAGGCTCAAGGTCATCGATTAATGCTCGGCTGCTGACCCAGAGGTTGGCAGTTCCAGCCCCTCCGGTGAGGGTCCTGTGGTCTGGTGATCTGCTCTGGGGAAGAGCAGAGTCAAGGCAGTTCTACTGTGTCAGCTGCAACAATCATTCTTCCCAGGCACCCCGGGAGGTGGACCCTGTGGTCCCCGGCTGGTCTGGTGGCGGGAGAGGGGAAGCTCAAGCGATTTGCTGAAGGCCACTCGGCACAGAGGCAGCTCCCAAGTGCATCGGGGTCTATGCAGTCCCACGGGAAGGGCCCTGGCCTTTGAAAACAACAAATAAACCAACTCGCTGCCCTTGAGCGGATTCTGACCCATAGGGCTGCAAAGCTGTTTTTGATAAGGTCCATGTGGGAGCTCTGGTCTGCATGTTGGGGCTGCTAACTGCAAGGTCAGCAGTTCAAACCCAGCAGCCGCTCAGAGCTAGATAGATTGGGCTCTCTCCTCCTAGAGAGGTTTGCGGCCTCAGGAACCCTGAGTAGGATCACTGTGAGTCAGGGTCAACTGGGCATAAGGTTCATAAGAAGCCCTGGCCATGCTTACAGGTCAAGATTGGCCTGCTACCTGCAAGGTGGACAATTCAAACCCACCAGCTGCTCCTAGGGAGACAAGTGAGGTTGTCTGCTGTCAGAAACAAAAAGGGGAGGCTCTGCTGTATCTTAGGGGGTCACTCTGAGTCAGGATCACCTGCGTGGCCCTGAATGTTGTCTGTTTTTCTTCTGGGATGATGCCTTTAGACACAGCAGTCCAGAAACCAAAGGATGCCTCGGGCAATCTGCAAAAGGAAAGCAGCGAAACTGTCACTGGAGTGACCCAGCTGCACCCGACCCGAGCTGCGCTTTTGGCAGTTGCCTCAGATCCGTGCCACAGCTGGACGCTGGAGAAGGCAGACCAAGAAGAACGGGTGCACTTCAGGTGTGGTGCTGATGCAGAACCTCGAGTCTACTGGGCACCACCGGAGGGGAGCGGATCTACCTTAGAAGAAATCAACATGGTGGTGAGACTTGGGCTCACTTGCTTTGGACACGCCATGAGGAGAGACCAGTTGCTAGAAGGGGACCTGGTGGGCGGGTGGGCAGGTAGAGGGTCAGTCAAAACGAAGG
Source organism: Echinops telfairi (assembly GCF_000313985.2). Classification (NCBI taxonomy): domain Eukaryota; kingdom Metazoa; phylum Chordata; class Mammalia; order Afrosoricida; family Tenrecidae; genus Echinops; species Echinops telfairi. Next base: position 4,906,786 of record NW_022103925.1, read on the forward strand.
AGACCTTCAATGAGCCGGACTGACCAGTAACTGCTCCACTTCATGCAAGCATCATGACCATGACGGTGCTGCGGGATGTGCCAACGCTGTGCTCTGTTATCCACAAGGCCGCCGTGAGTCGGAGCCGACTGGGCAGCAACAATTGGGAGGATGCTTTCTCCTCTGCCTCAGGGAGTCCTGTGATGTGGCTGGGTGCCCAGACTGAGCAGCGGGCTCACTGAGGATGGATGGTGTGGTTGTGACATCATCTGGTGTCAACTTGAGACTATTAAGAGTGAAGGGGTGGAGTTTAGCCTGTCAATCAGGTCACAGCTTAATGACCTCATTTGGAGGCTCGAAGGAGGTAAATAGCTCGCTGGATGCCAGACCCACGCTCTCTGCTAAACATTCCTGCTGACAAGCCACATGAAGCTACGCTGATGGAGCCAGAGCCCTGGAGCTGGAGGAGCCACGTGAAGACCCACATCAGCACTGAGATGCTGCCACTGCCACTGGATCCACAAGACGTTCCACCCACTGTGATCTTCCATTGCATGTGTTGCATGTCTGAAGAGGAATTTATAGATTGATATCGGACATATGGGCTAATATCGGACTTGCGGATTTGATCTGGACTGGGCTGGGATGTTTTCTTACTATACAATTACTCTTTGATATAAAGTTCTTTCCTATATATATGTCGGTCTCCCTGAATTTGTTTCTCTAGTCCACCTGGACTAACACCGATGGCAAGAAGCACTTCCCAGGGTTCCCAGCTCCTTCTGTGGCTGAAGGCGCCTCCCCTTCTGCAAAGCGTGCACAGCATTCTGTGCTGTCCCTGGCCCCGTGCTCACCCTACAGACAAGGAGGTGGGTGCTTAGAAAGGTTGGATGTGCCGCACTGAGGCCTGAGACTGGCTCTGTGGGATTCCAAACTCAAACTGTGTGCCCCCACTCCTTGCCCCACCAGGTTGGGGTGGGCAGGCAAGGGTTAATGTTGTGGTGGGAAGTCGCCTTGGGGCCTGGTCCAGGCTCTGCTGACTCAGGCCCTGTCAGTTGCCTGGGAGCTGATTAAGATGTCACAGAGGATTATGATGTCAGGTGCAAGAATTGCTCCCAGGGGGGTGGGGGGAGCTGCTGGGCTAGGGGGTTACCCTAGCAACGGAGGCAGGCCATCCATGCCAGCAGTGGCTCATCCTGGTGGGAAGGGCGTGGGGATTGGGGTCACTCTGTCCTGGGTGCCAGGCCTGGCCCCTTGACTCTGCAGCTGGGTGACCTTGGGTGAAGCATTTCCCTTTGCCGAGCCTCCTGGCTTTTATCTGCAAGACAGCAACGTCATTCCAGCCCAGATGGAATTGCCTCTACCAGCTGCCACCAAGTGAGGGTCCCCAGGGGACCCCAGGTGGTCATGAGCTCCAGAGCTGAGACCCAGGCATAGGTGGGCTTGCCCAGAGGAGGCAAAGAAAGGGTGCCAGGCCACTAGCTACCACTTGCTGAGATGGCTCAGAATATGGGATTACCTGGCGCCAGGAGCTCTCCTGAGCGGCCATCTTTGGGATGGTGGTTGGGAATGGGGAATGCTGGAATTCCTTCTGCTCTTCCCTAACCTGCTCAGCTCATGCTGACCATGGTACCTGGTTACCACTGGGTATTCGCTGCCGTGCCCATTTGCCCGGTGC
>NW_022103925.1:4908692-4914860 GCF_000313985.2 Echinops telfairi
ATTTTCCCAGGACATGGCTTTGTTCATTCCCCTCCCAATTCACAATCCATCTACCCAACATTTACTCTCACTATCCACTATCCACACATCCTTCTATGTAGTCACCATCCATACATCTCCATCCACCCATTCACCCACCCATCCACCCACCCAATCATCTCTCGATCCATGCACCCACCTTATCACTCACCCATCTATTTATCCAGCCAACCAACCACCCATCCATCTATCTATGCATGCATGCATCCATCCATCCATCAATTCATCATCATTTATTGAGTCAGCCAGCCATTCACCCATTCAATCATCCATTAATTCAACCAACCATATATCTATCCATGCCCTCATTCACCCACTCATCCATCCACTCACCCACCCATCCTTCCATCCACCCATCCTTCCACCCATCCTCACTTCCACTTATCCATGTCTACCATCATCTATCCAAGTACCCACCTATTTATCTATCCATGCATCCACCTAATAACCCATCTATCCAGCCACCCATCCATCCACCCACCCATCTCAGCAGCTGATAGTGGCTAGGCATCTCTTGTGCATGAGCAGCTCACAGGGTCAAACCAGCCTGTGATCCTGGCCCTCAGGAGTTTCCACTCGGTCTCTCTCTTAGGAGAATGTGAAGGGCGTCTTGGAGAGGAAAGTGGATTTCTGAGAGTCTCTAGGAGAAAGCCAAAGGGAACCAAGGAAAATATCAGGAGGAACGAAAACAGAACAGGACTGCTCTTACAAGGTGAGAATTTGGGCACTAGGGATGAGGCAGGAGGCCACTGGCAAGTGCCTGACTCTTTCAAAGCTCCTACCATCTACTGATATCTCCTTCCCTTTGTGGAGCCTCCCGTAGACAGGGTGAGTAACTTGCTTTAAGTCATCCAGCTTGTAAGTGGTGGGTTGGGTCTGAGAAGCTCCAGTCTGGTCTACTTCTTCATGGCTCCACCTGGTCCTGTCTGTGCTATTGCCTCTCTCTCCTCTTGAAATTCCTGCTTCATTGGGGTCCTGTCTGTCCCCAATGGAATACCAGCTTCAGTAGACTCTCTCTGCCCCTGCTGGAATGCTAGTCCCATGGGATCCTGTCCCTCTCGCAGCACTATCGGTTTCTACCTGGGTTCTATCATTCATTGCAATGGCCACACAAAATTCACAGACATTGCTCACGACTGTAGGGTTTATTGGGGAAGTCAACCATCACGATTCAGGAGAGAAGTGCTCAGGGTACAGTTTTTCAGTCAGGACACTTTTTTTTTCTGCTGTACCCATAGGAAGGGCTCTCTCTGGCCCTCAGCCTCTTGGCCTGGCCTCTGCCCTGTTCAGGCCATGTTGCAGAGCTATTTCGGCGCTGCCAACGAGTTCCCAAAGGGTGTGCCACCCACTATAAACCTCAACCTGAAAGGCACTCGTGCTGCATGAGTCAACAAACCCAGATCCCCAATTAAGTGCCAAGGGGTATCCCACTCCACAAGCCAGTCTCCTTCTGCCAAAGTGCCCTGCTTTAGTTGCTCTGTGGGCTGGGCAGTCCACCACTCTGTCTCCTGTTCTGACTCCCGATTCTGCGGATGCTTCAGCTCCCCTGGTATCAAAACTATCTCCTGGACCTAGGAGGTTTGATGCACAGGGATCCCGGGGTCCAAAAGACTTGCTCCCCTCCTGGCTCTTCTCTCGCTGATAACGGTATCCCACTTCCTGTGGCTCAGATGCTTCTTTATCCCCAGTGGGGTGACCATCACAGTGAATCTTCTTCACAATCACGCGCGGTTGAATCATATAACCCAATCAGTGTCTTCCCCTACTTTCTTCCCCAGACCCATCAGGAAAGAGGTTGTTTGAGGAAATAAAAAAGGCCAGAAGAGCCATGGAAAATGACTCAATGCCCCTCTGTCCCCACTGAAATACCAGTGGGGGTCATCCCTGCCCCCACTGGAGTTCCAGTCCCCCAGGCTTGTCCCCAGTGGAATGCAGCTCCACGGTGGTCCTTCCTATCCCCAGTGGAGTGCCAGTTCTGTGGGGGTCATCCTTTCCCCCACTGGAATACCAGATTCATGAGAGTTCTCTATGTCCCTCCCATCAGAGTTCCAGTCTCATGGGCTCAGCCCTGTCCCCACTGGAGTTAGAGCTCCAGGGGGGTCATCCCTGTCCCCAGCGGAATGCCAAATCATGGACCCGTCTCTGTCTCCAGTGGAGTGTTAGTTTCATGGTGGTCATCACCCTCCTCACTAAGTGCCAGCTTGATGTGCCTGCTGTCCCCTGTTGTGACCGGGCAGGAGCAACAGCAGTTTGGAGATACCTTCCCGGAGGTGTCATGGTGACATCACTCAGGTGTCCCTTGCCTCCTGCCTCGGCACAGAGCCTTCTCTGGAACCCTTAGCATCCCGAGCTGATGGGCCTGGTCCTCGAGGTGCAGGAAGCAGTGGTGAGCCTTGGCTGTGTCCTGGCCACCCATTTCTGATCATCCCAGGACACACACACACACACACACACACACACACACACACACGCACTGTGCAGGCAGATAATTGAAAAGATTACTCCGAGCTGGGCCCTCGGGGAAGGCTGATTTATCGCACGTCATCCCCACTCAGGGTTTTTATTAGAAAGTGACAAATGGCCCTCCAACTTGAGCCTTGTGGCTGCGTGTCACCTCTGCCAGCCACACAAACGAGCACCGGCTCCCAGGGTCTCTGCAAAGTCACAGCACCTCCCCCGACTCACGCCCATGAGGACTCACGCCCATCTCCAGCCCGCCCTCCTTCCGTCTCTCCCTGCCGCTGGCCAGGCCCACCCGCCACACCCGAGGGTCATGAGGACACTCCGAGCAGAGAGACCAGGGCTGGGATCTTCAGGTGGGGCAGGTGTGATGTCCACACAGATGAGGAGCGTTCCATTCACGACCAGGTTGTCTCTGCCACCCACTTGTCAGTGTGTGGCACTGTGGTGGACAGGTGTGGTGCTCTGATGTTGGAAGCTCTGCCAGCTGCCCGTATTTTAAATACCAGCAGGGCCACCTATGGCGAGCGGGCTTCAGACCAACACAGAGCATCGGTCCATGGAAACTTGATGGGTCCCAACAGAAGGTGTGGGTATTGTCAGGCGCAGTGCTGGAAGATGAGACCCTTAGTTTAGGGGGCATCCAAAATGCCCCAGAGCCATAAGAGTGAAGCTGGGCTGAGCCCACCAAGAGTCCTAACGATGGTGGACTGGGCAAAGCTTCTTTCTGTTGTCCAGGGGACCACATGAGTTGGAGGTGAGTTGACAGCAGCCTTGGGACCTTAGCCGTCCTCCAGGGACCCTCCCAAGGCTGCCTCTTACCCCACGGCCCTCCGTGATCATTAATACTGGGCCAGGATTCTCACTGGTTTGGCAGTTACGACCGCCATCCTCCAGGATGAACTCTACTAGAACAGGATGAGCAGCCAACCGAAATGGAAAGGAGGTTTCTTCGGGGGTGTGGTCCGCTTCCCACACAAGTGGACGCTGTGGAGACCCTGGTTAGCTTTCCGTTGGCTCTGAATCCTGCATCTGGCTCATCTCTTGACCTCCAGTAGCCGCCCACATTGCCTGCCGGTCCTTGGATCGGTTAGCAGACTGCCATCTGCTGGCCTGGATTTCGTTTGCCTCTGCAGCCAGCAGCCTGACTTCTGACCTGCTGGTCTTGGGTCCATGGGCCTGCTGCTGCCTGAGTCAGGGAAGCTTCCAGCCTGACATGTGACCCACAAGCTTGGAACTTGCTGACCTCCACAAGTGTGTGAGCTACTTCCTAGATAGCAGCCTCTCTGTGTATTTAGAGACCTATCAGCTTCGCTGCTGTGTTTCTCTAGAGAACCCGGCCTGTGACAGTCCCCCACAGCACTCTCTGCCCCGTTGTCACCAGCCCGCTTCCCCAAGTGTTTTGATAACACTTGGTTGGTCTCTCTTTGCAGCACCCCACCCTTCCCCACCTGACCCTGGCCTTGCTGGTGCCCATGCTAGTTTCCCTGTTCTCCCGAAGAGTGCACGTCTGTGGGACTGGGCTTTCAGAGTGCGAGAGCAGCACAGAGGACACTGGGGCCTGGGCTGGGGGACAAGGGGAGCCTGGGAGGCATTGGCAAGAGGAGCAGGGATGGGATGCAGGAACCCAGGGGCTCCGGGCTCAGGGCTCGGGACTCGGATCCTGGTTCAACACCTAGTGGCTGTGTGGTGCTGGTCAAGTCCCTTAACCTCTCTGAACATCTCATATATTACCAAAACATACTTGCTGATCAGCTGACCCCCGGCTCCTAGGGAGCACCAGTGAGGGGCTGATAAGACCCCAGCTGACACCATCATGGCTAGTGTTCTCTTAGAGCCTCGAGTACCCCCTCCGTGAAGTGCAGTACCCCCTCCAGAACCCCCAGATGCAGCAGGGAGAGGAGCCCCTTTTCTTGCCCATGTGCCTGTGCATCCACATGTTGGTTACTGCTCCTCATTGCTGACACTGCATTGGTTATGTGCGCAACAGTGTTGCCCTTGCCGTCCACAGCCCCCGTCCCCATTGTCCTAAGTGCCATCATGGTGGTCACCTCATTCCTGGGTGGTGGTTTTCCCTCTGCCCAAGCGGACACTCAACTCAAAACTCAAACTTCCTGCCATCCAGTCAGTTCCGGCTCCTGGCCACCTCGTAGAACAGGGTAGAACTGCGCCTGCGTGGGGCTTTCCGAGGCTGCGGCTCCGTGGCTGTAGAAAGCCTTGCCTTTCTCCTGCAGAGGGACTGGTGGCTTAGAACTGCCGACTTGGCAGTTTACAGAGGGATGGAGCTCAGAGTTGGGACTTGGTCAGCTAGGAAGTGGGGGAGCCACTAGTGAACCCAGTCCCCCAGTTTGAATGACCCAGCTCATGCAAGCCTTCGATAAGGAGGTGGAGGGTATCACGGGCCATCCTCCAGGGACCCTCAAAGATGCTGATGGTTGCCCCAAAGCAGGCCAGTTGCTATAGGGTCAGTCACAGCTCATATGTGCTACAGTAGAAACATGTCCCACTGGGTGCTTTTTAGTGGGGGCGAGTAAGTTGGGGTGAGGGACTCCAGCTAAATGTATTTTATAGTTCTCTTCATTTTAGAGAAAGCGCCCCAGGCTTTCCATTCAAAATTGTGCCCTCACATGATCTCATCATCAAATAAACACATCAATGGGGGAAAAATGTAGATCATTTAAGGAGCGTGGGATAAACTGAGGCGCATGGGAAGCGATCAACAGCATGTTATGTCAAACCTAAACCCACAGCCACTGCATGGAGTCGAATTCACAGTGACCCTACGTGGGAGCAGAGAGCCTCATCTTTCTTCCCAGGAGAAGTGGGTGGGCTAGCAGCAGCCTGACCCTCACTGAACACTCTCCCCAGGGCCACTCGGGGGTCACTTATTTGGCTGGCATCAGAAGGATCCCCCTGAAAGAACAGACGTGGTTACCCGTGGGGTGGTGACAGGCAGCCCCAGGTGATGACAAGAAGTGTCATGGTGGACAGCGGCTGGGGATGGACTGCAGGGATGAGCCACGGGAGAGCCCGGCGGACGCCACACTCACAGCTTGCATGCTCCTTGTCCCATCTCTCGGCATTCCACGGCCTCCTCTCGCTGCTGCAGTTCGGTGAGATCAGACTCATGGTGACCCCACAGACAACAGAAGGACGCACTGCCCCGTCCGTCACCATCCCCACGACCTTTGCCACTGCTGCAGCCCAGAGTTAGTTGCAGCCGCTCTTTAAAGCCATCTCCTCGAGGGTCTTGTGCTGACCCACGACTCGGCCACGGAAGACGTTCCCATTGATGATAAACTCAAAGCCCGAGAGCTGAAGGCTGGCGATCCCAGCTTCTGACGTCACTTCTTCCAGAACAGATCGTTCGGTCCTGCTGGCGGTGCTTCGTGTTTTCCCGAGGCTTCTCCAGCACCATCATCCACGTGCTCGCCACTGGTTACTGGCCTTCCCGATTCCTTGTCCAGGTTTCGCCTGCACGTGAGGCCGCTGGAGATGCCACGGCTTGGACCCAACCCACCCTGGTCCTCAACGTGACACTCCCTGAACACTCTCGGCGACGCCAGGGCTGCCGTGGGCCCAGTGCAGTGCATCGTCTGATCTTGGAGCACTGACTGAGGGTCCGAGCCAAATGACGGCTTCGACAACGTCCATCTTTTCTCCGTTTCT
>NW_022103925.1:4915861-4917870 GCF_000313985.2 Echinops telfairi
CCAAGAGGCAAGCGAATTTTGGGAATGATGAGGGCAACAAATGTATAGATGTGCTTTACACAATTGATCTATGTATTTTGATGAATTTTATGAGCCCCAATATATTGATTTATTTTTTAAAAATTTAAAAAAGAAAAGAAAGAGTTGTAAGAGTCCCCAATAAAAGTATTAAAAAAAAGATATAGTAAATATATCTGTAATGTTTCCAACCTCCAAGAAAACTAAGATGCGGATGATAAAAAGGCACACTGAAAACTTTTTTAAAAGAAGGAAAAAATAAGCTATAATTTATCAAGGGTTCGTGAGGGAGGGCGGACAGGGGAGGGAGGGGGAAGAAATGGGAAGCTGATATCAGGGGCTCAAGTGGGAAGAGAATGCTTTGAATGTGATGATGGTGGCATATGTGCAAATGCGCTTGACACATTGGAGGAGTTTGTGGATTGTGATAAGAGATGTCAGAGCCCCAATAAAAGTATTTGACAAAAAGAAGAAGATACAGAGGTACATTAAAACTACTCTTTTAGAGTCAGTGAAGATTATAAGAGAGAAAAAGGGGGTGATTGAGCGGTTTTGTGTGGAGTTTAGGCCAGTATCCGGCATGGAGTAAGTGCTTAATACATGATGTCTCATTCTGACAGTTAGAAAGACAAAACAAAACAAATGTCGGCTTAGGTCAGGACTGACTGGGTCACAGATTTGTCACCAGGAAACCCCATTGGACGCGGGGCACTAGCTGTGATTGGAAATCAGAAGTTCTTGTGGTGAACCAAGGGGTTGATTCCAACCCACTGGGATCCTGTGAGACAGAGTCGAACTGCCCCGTAGGATTTTCGAGGTGGTTGGCTTGACAAAAGCAGGCACCAGCACATCCTTCTCCTGTGGAGTATCTGGGGGGTCTACACCACCACACCTCTGCGTAGTCCCTCCACTTTACCAAGCATGCTGTTCTTCCCCAGAGACTGCTCCCCCTGACGACATGTCCAAAGATCGTGAGCGACGTCTCACCACCCTTGCCTCTAAAGAGCATTCTGGCTGCCCTTCTTCCAAGACAGATTTGTTCTTGGCTCACCACAAGAACTTCTGATTTCCAATCACAGCTAGTCCTCAACGTAGACGGGGACAGCTGATAAATCTGTGAACCAGTCAGTCCTGACCTAAGCCGACATTTGCTTTGCCTTTTTAAAAAGGAATTTTCAATGTGCTTTTTTATGAGCGGCATCTTGTCCTTCTGACAGCCCGTGGTACTTTCCATAATCTTAACCACTAAGACGCCTACCCAAACCCCATGGCCCTTGAGTTGATCCCAGCTCACGGCAAGCCCTTCAGGACAGAGGAGAATGATTCCATGGAGTGCCTGTGACTGCCTCACCTCTCTCCCACCAGAGAGCCCAGTGGGTTCGAACCACCAACCTTTCGGATAGCAGCTGCACCACCAGGGTTCCAGAATTGGAAGGAGCCCTAGGAAACTCATGGCACGGGGCTGAGAGAGCAGAGCACATCTGGGCAGGTGTTCAGGAAGATGACAGGAGACGGGGTGTGTGTGAGTGGCTGTGGACATCTCTTGGTGCGCCCTGGGCTTCCGCTCCCACACCTGTAAAATGGGCATCGCCATGGGTGCCTGGAGCACTCTAGCTATGCATGTGCCCCAGTCTTGCTTTTTCTCCCCGCTCCCCCCTCCTCCCTGCTTCCCATCTTTTGTCTGGTCTCCAGGTTTAGACAACATGGCAGCTGTGGGGCCCCGAGGGATGGCTCTGAAGGTGTGTCCAGGGGCTGTGGGGAGGAGGTGGAGCTGTAGAGCAGGGAGACCACGCTCTCGGCTTGGTGACAGTGGACCTGTGTGTCCTTTTCATGTCCTTGGAAAGACTGGAAGAGCGGGGAATTTGCAAAGACGGGGAGGGAGGGCAGGGGTGGGGAGAGCAGAGAGGGGGGAGGTCAAAGAACCTTGGTGGGGCGGAAAAAGAGGAGGATGTTTAGGAAGAGGGAGGATGGACAGGAGGGGGGAGAGAGGG
>NW_022103925.1:4919301-4920764 GCF_000313985.2 Echinops telfairi
CTGAGCTCCCGGGGTCAGTGGGCACTGCTGAGCCGTGGAAGACCCCAAGGGCCTTGGCCCTGGAGAACCATTCCCAGTGGGGCAAGGTCCCTGGGGAGGCTTGGAAGAGGTCAATCTGATGGCTGAAGGCGGGGACATAGCTGCATCTGAGATGCACTGGGGGCGGGGTGGGAGGCAGAGGCGGGGCCCTCTCACCCATAGGAAGCTCCTTAGATGCCGTTACAAACTTTTGCCTGAGATCAGCAAGAGATCCCAGGGACCCTGGCTGACATGTCCCCACAGGACCCTGCTGGAATAACAGAGAGGGGACAGCAGACCTTGATCTTGGAGCAGGAGAGGGGGCATCCCAGTGGGAAGGGCCTTGACAGGTGTCCACTGGGTCCCTGCTGACAGCTAGCATGTCCACAACCTGACCGTTAGTGAGCAATGCACAGCAGAACTAAGCCCTGCCCACCGGTCCTGTGCCCGGCAGGTGCATTCTGCAGAAGCAAGTCAGGCCGCATAATGTGGTTGGGTCAGCCGCAGCAGCTCTCCCTGGGCCTGCGATGGCTCTTCCATACCTGTGGTCACTGGGGATCCAGTCCATGAGACTGGGGGAAGCAGGTCGCTGGTTTCCTGTCTCCAATGCCCAGAATTCTGCAGTGACTTTCGGTGTGAAATCTCCCAGGCACCATGAGCATTGGGCACGCTTAACCCCATGTTACATTAGGTGAATCTACAGCATGAGAACTCTTTCCAGTGCTGTAAAGCAAGGACCTTTACGTTGAAGACTAAGGAGCGCCTGACCCAAACCCTGGTGTTTTCCACGGCTTCATATGCATTTGGAAGCTGGGCATGGAATGAGGAAGACCAAAGAAGGGACTGACACATTTGCGTTGTGGCCCTGGTGAAGAATATTGGAAGTACCATGGACCACTCGAAGGACAAACAGCTCTGTCTTGCAAGAAGTACAAGCAGAGTGATCTTCAGAGGCCAGGATGGTAAGGCATCCTCTTGCATCATGTTTTGGACAGGTTGCTAGGGGAGACCAGTCCCTGGAGACGGACCTCGTGCTTGGTCAAGTGGAGGGGCGGTGACAAAGGGGAAGGCCCTCAAGGAGATGGACGGACACCGAGGCTGCAGCCATGGGCTCCGCAAAGCAACAATGGTGAGGATGGGCGGGACCAGGTGTGTTTCCATCTGCTGTGCCCGCAGTCGCTGTGAGTCAGAACTGACTCAGCACGAACAACATACAGAGGTGAAGGCCGAGGTTCTGAGAAGCCCCGCTGTTGGCCCGGCCCCACGGGTCACCTGGTGAGTGGACAAAGGATGGCCATTGTGAAGGGTGTCGTGTTACCTGGGCCCACCATCCATGCTCCTGGAAGAAGCTGTCGGGGCGCCGATGGATGTGTTGCTCTGGGATATCTTGGGAGCCGAACTTTAAAGTGCCAAGAGGCACCGATGCCTCCTGGGAGGGCACGGTG
>NW_022103925.1:4922642-4927103 GCF_000313985.2 Echinops telfairi
GTGTTGTGTATATGTTGTGTGTGGTGTGTGGTGTGGTGCTTGTGGCATGTGTGTGTGTTTATGTGTGTAGTGTGTTGTATGTGTGGTGTATGATGTGTGTCTGTGTGCAGTGTGTAGTGTAGTGTGTGAGTTTGTGTGTGTGCAGTGCTCTCTGTGGTGCCCATCCTGGTTCACAGGGTGAATCGCACGCTGGGGTGGGATTCCTTCATGGGACCAGCAGGCCCCGGGAGCCCGATTGCTGGATGCAGTGGGGTCTGAGCCTGTGTGTGCGTGTCACAGGCTCCCTTGCGGTTCCAGCAGAACACTGCCAGGCCTTTGCCGAAGGCACTTGTGGGTAGAAACCCCACTCTCTCACCCCCCCCTCTGCCCCCCACAAAAACCTCACCACACCCATGACCGGCGAGCCAGCGAGTGGGTCCCGACTCCTCGTGAGCTGATCAGACAGAGGGCAACTGCCTCCTTGGGTTTCTGAGACGTTACTGGGGCTGCAGCCTCATTCTTCTCCATCAGAGACACCAAGGGGTTTGAACTGCTGACCCTGCAGTTCCTCGCTTGATGCTTACCCACATCACCACCAGGGCTCTGTGAGGAATGATCAAACTCAACCTACTGCCCTTGAGTCCATCTGACTCCCAGTGACCTCACGGAGGTTCCCAGACGGCAAGTCTTGATGAGAGCAGGCAGCCTTGTCTTCTCCCATAGAGGCTGGTGGATTTGAACGCCTCACCCTGTAGCTGCTATTGAGTCGATGCTGACGCATAGTGACCCTCTAGGAGAGGGGAAGACTGGCCCTGAGGGGTTCTGAGGCTGTAACTCTTCATGGGAGCAGGCGGCCTTATCTTTTGCCTTCAGATGGGCCAGTGGATTTGAACCTCTGGTCAGTGGTGTCAAGAAATGCTACCGGACTGGTTTTGGAGATGTTCCGTAAGAGTCCAGTTCGCTTGAGGAGGAGTTGGGGAGGGGCCGGGGTGGCAGAGTGGTGACGCACTGGACTGTGATCCGAAAGGTCAGTAGTTCAAAACCACCAGCCGCTCCAGGGAGGAAGATGGAGCTTTCTACCCCTGTCAAGAGTTACAGTCTCAGAAACCCACAGGGGCATCTACTGCCCTATGAGTTGGTATTGACTTGATGCAATGAGTTTGGCTTTGTGGTTTCACTTGGGGGCTGCTGGGGAGATGGGCAGGTGGGCAGGGGAGGTGCTATGAAGGGAACCTGTCCCAGAGTAGCTGCACCACCTCCCCCCACCAAGTGTATTATCTCCAGTCTAGCCCCAGAGCCCCAGCCTGTCCCCAGGCTGTCCCCAGCCAGCAGCAGGCTGCCCTCCCTCTGCCCCTCCGCCCTGAGGAGTTGTCGGGGCAACCAATTGAGCATCTCCGAGGCGTCCCCTTCAATAATCCGGGCCTCTGATCTCTGGCTGGGCTGTAATGAAGGGTCAGTCTGCCTGAGCTGACACACACACTGGGAAACAGGAGCGATCTTATTTCATGTCCCTGAGCGAGCGAGCTGCCCAGCCGCGGAGAGCAGCGCAGACTGCAAAGGTCTTTCTTTACGCAGCCTTCCTCTGGTGGAAACCAGTGTTCAGGAAGCCAGCGCCCTTCTTGCCTTTCTTGTTGTAGTTGCTGACGTTTTGCGTGAAGAAGGGTTCTCTCAGAGGGATCCTGGTTCGTTTTGGACCAGCCTGGGGCTGAGGAGAGCGGGCAGCAGCTGGGGCTGGTGGGAGCCCAGGAGAACACATTTGCATCAGCTCCTGTGTCCGGCAGCAGGCCCCCTTGGGCATCAGCCCAGGTCCATGGTGCATCTGGTCTTAGGGGAAGGCAGGCCCTCAACCCTTGTCTATTATGGGCAGATGAGGAGAAGGAAACCAGAGAGGTTGTGTGCCGTGCCCAAGGTCACACAGCAAGTGGACTTGAACCCAACCTAGGCCTTTGCTCAGGCACCCACAAACATGAGTGCTTCCGCTGCCCAGCCCTGTAGGCTCTGCTCTCAAAGCAAATGGAACTGGGTGCATCAAACCCCAACGTTCCCGGAGTGGTGTAGCTCGTGGGTGCAGGGTGAGTCCTGGCCCTCCCCCACTTGCTGATGAAGACCAAGGCTGGCAGCCTTCGGTGTGGATCACAACTTGGTGGAAAGAAGACCCAACTCTTCCCCACTGCACCCATAGGCAACATCAGGCTAGACAAGAAGTTGAAGTTGTCAAGAACTTTGTCGCGCTTGGATCCCCCATCAATGCTCGTGGACGCAGCAGCCAGGAGATCAAACACGACAAGCATGGGTTGAATCTGCCGCGCAGACCTTGAAAAGCAACGGTGCCTCTCTGAGGACTAAGGTCGTGGTGTTCTCCAGGGCCCCACAGGCCTGTGAGAGTTGGACGCTGAGTAGGGAAGACGGAAGAAGAAGGGATGCCTGTGAACAGTGGTGCCGGAGAAGACTTCTGAAAGCACCGTGACTGCCGAGGACAAACCAACGTCTTGGAAGAAGGACGGCCAGAATGCTCCGTAGATGCAAGGATGGCGTCTTACGTATTTTGGACCTGGTATCAGGAGAGCCCAGTCCCTGGTCAGGTGGAGGGGCAGTGAAAGAGGAAGGCCCTGGCTAAGCTGGATGGACACGGTGGCTGCGGCCATGGGCTGAAACACAAGAGCAATGTGAGGACGGGGCTGGGCAGGGTGGTGTTTGATTTCGTGGGACACATGGTCACCCGGATGGCACACACAACAACTACTAATGATTTTCTGAGGCAAAGGAATCACGAGAGCAGACACACGCACATACACACACGTGCTTACACACTTAAAAAAAAACCTTGGTTTTCAATGCAAGGGCTTCAAGAAGTTCATGGGGAAGAAAAATAGGTGCAAAAACCCTATTAGACCTCTTCCCCTATTATCTTTCAATCCCGGTTTTCCAGCAACTCTTGGACACCCCACTCCTATTTGTTTGTCTTAGCAGGTGGCCCTCCAGGAGCGCGGCAGTACTGGCGGGTCCTCCGGGAAAACCACGTGGGCAGAAGTCCCCAGCCCACCATCAGTCAGTCCTTGGCATGAAGCTTCTGGTCCAGTTTCACCTGGGGTGTGCCGGCACGCACTCACTGCGGGGCCGTTGGCAAGTTGCCGACGCTCTCTGAACCACAGTCTTCTCACCCATAACGTGGAGGGGATGTGCCCCCCAACTATATCGGGGCTCAGCTGTCCTCTCTGGACCCCCGTCGCTTCAGAGCACACAACGCAGTGATTCTACCGGTATCCACACTGAGTGTGATGTCTCTCCTGCTCCCACAACTCTGTTCCCACGAGGACTCCAGTCTGAGAAGAGTGTCACCTGGCAGGGTGACCGCCTGCCTTGGGGCTCCAGAGGCAGACCTGGGCTGGGGACCTCAACATGTCTGACCACAGAAACAACAAGGGACTGAGAAAAGGGGTGACTTGCAGGCTAATTTTTCTCCCCTGCTCCCACCACCTCTGCCCACCTGGGGCTCCTGTACCCCCATTAGACCTGCCCCATCCCTTCTGACTGGGGGCTCCTGCACCCCCATTAGACCTATTCAATTCCTCTGAGTGGGGGCTCCTGCACCCACATTAGACTTGCCCCGTCCCTCTGACTGGGGGCTCCCGCACCCCCCATTAGACTTATTCCCCTCCTCTAAATCAGGGGCCCCTGCACCTCCCTCTACTGCCGGACAGAACAGAGCCATCACCCCTGGGGAGGAGTGGCCTCCTGTGCTCATGTCCTCCACTGTCCCCGCCGGGGCAGTAGGGGGTGAGGCCAGCTGGGCTGCCCTCATTGGAGAGGGTCCCTTAACTGTCCCAGGGGCTTAGATCCATCATGCCATCGGTGCACTTCATCCTGGCGTGTGCTCACCGGGGGTCAAGTGGCCCATCCCACAGCAGGGCGCTGGGAGCTGGTCACAGCCATATTTAATTTAATTAAGCCTGTCGGCACTATTGATTTTGGCAGTTTCAATTACTAGGCTGTTAGGGCTTCCGGATCAACTGATCTGTGAGGGTCCCTATCAGCAAAGATACACATGGAGGCGAGGGCCCTTCATCTCCCTCACAGCCTGACACCGGCTGCCAGCCGCCGTAACTTATGACTTTTATCCAGCCCCATGCCCCGTCCCTTCCTCATACTTAATTTCTCATTAGACAGCTCTTTATTGTTTAATTTGTGCAGTTTATAATCAAATTGGGCACATTAATTGTCACTGAATTTAAGGCTAATGAAAAATAAAGGTTTCAATGGTCTCGTCCTCCATTACTGCCGACAAGATAAAATAAAGCCCACGGAGAAGTGTCAGCGTTCTGAATTATAAATTGGGTTTTGTAAAGAGCACGAGCATTTAAGGAGCAGTTATCACACATTTAGTAATTATAAATCCTCTGCTGCAGAACAATTATTAGGATATAATTACGCCCAGCCCTGGAGCTGGTAAAGGCCGGATCCTCCCTAGTGGGTGGGTGGGGG
>NW_022103925.1:4928120-4929978 GCF_000313985.2 Echinops telfairi
ACACGAGTATCCATGACTTTGTTTCTGTAGTCCACCCAGACGAACAGAGTATGCCTGACACCCCCCCCTCCCCGTGGTATTTTCAATAGCCTCGTATACAAGTGAAAGTTGGGCCTGGAATCGAGAGAATTGAAGAAGAATCAGTGTGTTTAAATCGCAGTGCTGGAGAAGAATATTGAAAGTACCATTGGCTGCCAGGAGAACAACGACATTTGTCTTGGAAGAAGTCCAGCCAGAGTGGCTCCTTTTGGGTTTATCACTAGACTGAGAATTGAGCCAGGGGGGTGATTTTTCTTACCGGTCTGGAAGCTAAGAGCCTGAACTCAGGGCACTGGTTCGAGGGGAAGG
Organism: Echinops telfairi; assembly: GCF_000313985.2. Lineage (NCBI taxonomy): Eukaryota > Metazoa > Chordata > Mammalia > Afrosoricida > Tenrecidae > Echinops > Echinops telfairi. The sequence goes on from NW_022103925.1 coordinate 4,928,469, forward strand.
CTCTCTCCGTGGGCTCTGTGAGAGACGCCTGGTCTCTGAATTCCTCGGGTTCTTAGGTTTTGAGCCCTGGTGGTACAGTGGTCACACAGACTGCTCACTGCCAAGGTCAACCGTTTGAAACCACCAGTCGCTCCTTGGGAGAAAGATGAGGCTTTATATTCCTGTAAAGAGTTACAGGCTCCAAAATCCACACGGGCAATTCTTCCCTGTCCTATAGGGTCGCTGTGAGGTGGCATCATTTCAGCGGCAGTGAGTTTGGCTTTTGCCAGTAGTTGAGCCCTGGGTGCGTTGGGTACCATGTGGGGCTGCGAACCGAAAGGTCAGAGTTTTAAAACCACCAGCTGCTCCTGGGGAGAAAGAGGGAGATTTCTGGCCCCATAAAGATGTACAGCCTCAGAAACCCACAACTCGCTGCCATTGAGTCAAGTCTAACTCATCATGACCCTGTAGGACAGAGTAGAACAGCTGCTGTGAGTTTCCGAGCTGTCACTCTCGGCAGGAGTAGAAAGGCCCATCTTTCTCCCACGGGGCAGCTGGTGGTTTCCAACTGCTCACCTTGCAGTTAGAGGCCCAGCGCGTGACTGTGACGCCGGTCAAAGGACAGGCAGGACTATACGGCAAACAATCACACTAAGGGGGTATGCACCCTTTAGAACATTGAGCCATGTGGGACCAAAAGGGGCAGCATTCACCCAGGGATAAAGCGCAGGGGACAGGAAGGGAGAGGCAAGAAGGACAGAGGAAAAAGGGGAACCGTAGGGAGGGGACGGTAAGGGTGTTGTGACAAAGTGAGGGTTACAATCAGTGTCAGAAAACAAAGTGTGTATGAATCAGTGAAAGGACAACTGGTGTGCCATGTAAACTTTCATCCAAATCACAGTAAGAAGTTCACACAGACACACACACCCTTTAACTAATTAAATTAAAACTTTTTTAAAGATGAGAGCCGAGAAAACCCTAGAGGGCAGTTGTGTTGGTCTGGGTGGACTAGAGAAACAAATTCATAGACACCCATATGTGTATAAGAAAGAGTTTTATATACAAGAGCAATTGAATATTGAGAAAACCTCCCAGCCCAGTCCAGATCAAGTCTGTAAGTCCAATATTAGCCCACGTGTCCGATACCAATCTATAAAGTCCTCTTCAGACTCACGAAACACATGCAATGACGCCGAATGCAGGAAGATCACAGGCCAGTGGGTGGGAAGTCTGTGGATCCAGTGGCATTGTAAGCATCTCAGTGCTCGAAAGGGTCTCCACGTGGCTTCTCTGGCTCCAGAGGTCTGGCTCTACCAGCCTCTCTCCATGTGTCTTCCCCACAGAGATGTCTCTGAGGGAGTGAGCTGACAGAGAGAGTGCCTCCTGCCTCCAAGGAGGAAATACAGGAGTTCCCAGAAGCATCAGAAGAAGGCCATTTCCACACAGAGACCTCGTTGGCTATGACCTGATTGACAGCCTAGACTCCACCCCTTCACTCTGAACCCTCAAATTGACACCAGATGATGTAACC
>NW_022103925.1:4930078-4931188 GCF_000313985.2 Echinops telfairi
CATCTGCACCTGGTGGTGGGGTCTTTAAGGGATGGAGGTGTGCTCCTTCAAGACCCCTGAGAGAAAGGGTTAGGAAGTGTTTTAAAAATTATTGTCACAGGCACTTGCTGTCCCACTGAATTGCTAGCATATTTTGTCCCCAGACATCTGGGTGTCCTACTTGAAGGTCAAATCCATCCCCTGAGGACAAACACGATGGACACCGTGGCTCAGGGATAGGAACCCTTGTGAGGAAGGCCCAGAACTGTGCAGTGTTTCGTTCTGGTGTGCATGGGGTCACTGTGGGTCAGCACTGACTGATGGGACCTACCATCAACAACGAGCACACACACACACACACACACACACACACACACACACACGGGGAGGTATTGGTACAAAATCACAGAACCCTTTATTGAGCAATAATATCAAAATGTGAAGCTGGTGTTTCTCGATATAGCCTTCATCGAGCTCATCTGTGTAAGGAGCTGCCCTGAGGATTTCCTTGCTGCTTGATGGTCTGGACCCTATGTCTGGATCATCAAGCCTTGCTTCTCTAGACCTGAGCCCACAGCCTGCCATCTTGCCTGTCAACCCTGGGAGCCATCGAGTCTGCCCTCTGACCTGCCAGCCTTGGATTCACCCACCATCCGTCCTTCTCCTGCAAGGCCTTCCTCTGAGCCCGTGTGATAGTCACCGTGTCCATCCTCGTGCAAGGCCTTCCTCTGAGCCCGTGTGATAGTCACTGTGTCCATCCTCGTGCAAGGCCTTCCTCTGATCCCGTGTGATAGTCACTGTGTCCGTCCCCCTAGTGCAAGGCCTTCCTCTGAGCCCCATGTGATAGTCGCTGTGTCCATCCTCCTGGTGCAAGGCCTTCCTCTGAGGCCCGTGAGATAGTCACTGTGTCCATCCTCCTCGTGCAAGGCCTTCCTCTGAACCCGTGTGATAGTTGCTGTGTCCATCCTCCTTGTGCAAGGCCTTCCTCTGAGCCCCGTGTGATAGTCACTGTGTCCATCCTCCTCGTGCAAGGCCTTCCTCTGAGCCCCGTGTGATAGTCACTGTGTCCATCCTCTGTGTGCAAGGCCTTCCTCTGAGCCCCGTGTGATAGTCACTGTGTCCATCCTCCTC
>NW_022103925.1:4932050-4932353 GCF_000313985.2 Echinops telfairi
TGCAAGGCCTTCCTCTGAGCCCCGTGTGATAGTCACTGTGTCCATCCTCCTCGTGCAAGGCCTTCCTCTGAGCCCGTGTGATAGTCGCTGTGTCCGTCATCCTTGTGCAAGGCCTTCCTCTGAGCCCCGTGTGATAGTTGCTGTGTCCATCCTCATGCAAGGCCTTCCTCTGAGCCCCGTGTAATAGTCACTGTGTCCATCCCCCTCTTGCAAGGCCTTCCTCTGAGCCCCGTGTGATAGTCACTGTGTCCATCCTCCTCGTGCAAGGCCTTCCTCTGAGCCCGTGTGATAGTCGCTGTGTCC
>NW_022103925.1:4932453-4934448 GCF_000313985.2 Echinops telfairi
TTCCTCTGAGCCCCGTGTGATAGTCACTGTGTCCATCCTCCTTGTGCAAGGCCTTCCTCTGAGCCCGTGTGATAGTCGCTGTGTCCGTCCTCCTCATGCAAGGCCTCTGAGCCCGTGTGATAGTCGCTGTGTCCGTCCTCCTCATGCAAGGCCTCTGAGCCCGTGTGATAGTTGCTGTGTCCATTCTCCTCGTGCAAGGCCTTCCTCTGGGCCCGTGTGATAGTCACTGTGTCCATCCTCGTGCAGGGTCTTCCTCTGAGCCCCGTGTGATAGTCACTGTGTCCATCCTCCTCGTGCAAGGCCTTCCTCTGAGCCCGTGTGATAGTCACTGTGTCCATCCTCGTGCAAGGTTTTCCTCTTTTTTCCTGCTGCTCTGCCTTACCCAGAACGACATCCTCCTCCTTATTCGATATCCGGCTTTCACCAGCTGTGGTAGTGAGATGGTTTCATGTCAACTAGCCCCTCCTGGCTGAGGGTGGAAGCAGACCCGTCAATCAAGTCGTAGCCTGATGACTCCTTCGTGGTTTGAGTGCGAGACACTGGGACTGCTCTCTCTGTGCCCCCTTGCCTTACTGCCTGCTGGGATTCAGCCACTGACCCTGAGAGCTGCTGGAGTCCAGCCACGCTTCCACCGACCTTGCATTCACACCACTCTGCACCCACCGGCCTGTGAGTCTGAAGAGGAACTCTATGGACTAGTTCTGGCCTTATGGACTTGAGTTGGACTGGGCTGGGGTGCTTTCTCGGAATATAATTACTTCTTGATATAAAGCTCTTTCTTGTGCCTATGTGAGTGTCACTGGATTTGTTTCTCTAGACAACTCAGCCCAACACATACACATGGCAGGCAAGTGGGCCAAGACTGCGTATGTTTACACAGCTTGGTCTTTCTATCGAGGAGCTGCTAGAGAGGTTGAAACTCTGACCACATGATTAGCAGGCCAACGCAAACCCAACAGAACCACCTCACTTGCTCGTCCCTTGCCCAGTGCCTCCAAATCGCAAGGCACAGGAAACTGCTTCCAGATGAAGGAGTGCCCCCTCTCCTCTGGGCATTTCAATCGGAGAGCTGCACAACTCCTACAGGCTGGATTCAAACCACCTAGAGGTTGATCCAGAGTCCCCAGCTAGTGCAAACGGTTTATCATATGACCATTAGCCAACAGGCCGAATCTGCCCAGGGGCCATTTAGAAGAAAGGCCTGGTGATTGGCCGTGGTCACAGCCTGGAGCAGCTCAGCGCTGCACACAGGGGTCACCACGAGTCACAGTCCACTCCCTAGACGCTAGCAAGTGTCGATGGCGTGAACAGCGCTGCTATTCAGACAGAGAGGGGTCCTGGCGGTAAAAATGATCATGCATTCTGCTGCTAGCAGGAAAGTTGGCAGTTCAAACCCACCCAGTGCCTCGAGAAGAGAAAGGCCACACAGCCTAGGAGACCCGGGAAGGGGGAGAGGTCTCCTGTGCCAAGTGGGGTCGCTGAGTCCGAACCGATTCGACAGCACCCAACCCAACAGCAAGCAAATAAGCCTCTTGCCACACTGAGCTGCTCCTCTTTAATGCTGGGGTTCTTGTCGCTTGGGAGCTGAGCAATGGCAGGTCTCGGTGTCTCTGCAGAGGAATTGGAGGGACTCGTGCCCCCTCCAGGAGACACACCCTTAGGTCCTCCCAGTCCCCAGCCCTGGATGTGCACACCCTTGTTGCCAGTGCTCAGCCCGAGCCTGCAGACTGATTCGGCAGCTGGGTCGCTGCCCCTCACTTACAGAGGACCAGTGGAGCCTCATGGGGGACGGGGCTTGTGGCTGAGGGTAGCAGGAGGCAGGGCTGGGACGGAGCCCACCTATGTCTGATGCCAAGGCCACCCTCTTCCTGCCGTCACCCCAATCTCTCGGTCCACCATCACCCTGCACCCCAACGCAGGAGCGACACCCAAGCCCCGCTCTTCTTGAGACTGTCCCCATCTCCCTCTCCCTCTGTGCCTCCACCCCACCCACGG
>NW_022103925.1:4934686-4935839 GCF_000313985.2 Echinops telfairi
CTTAGTTCCCAGTTTCAGGCTGGAAGTCCTGCTGAAGTGTGTCTACCTCGGCAATCTTGGGGGTTTGATCCCCCAGGGACAGAGCTTCCAGCACCACGGCCACACAAGTCACCACCGTCCGACGCACAGACAGACATGGTTTGTCTCAGCGGATAGTGGATGGGAGAATATGTTGGGAAGCGCATGGACCCGCCTATGGGTCTGTGACTGTTGTGAATTGACCAGCTCATTGCAAGCCCATGGAGGACAGGATGGAAGGATGCCGTGTCCCGTGTCATCTGCATAACCGTCCCTCCCCGCGTGGCTGCAGCCACCGGGCCAACCCATCTCTTCTCTTTCTGGCTGACCCTCTCCTCGACCAAGCATGGAGTCCGATCCCAAGTAGGCAGGATGAAGTCTCACCACCCTCGCTTCTAAGGAGCCTCCGGCTGGACTTCCTCCAAGACGCAGGAGTTCAGGAGGAACCCACCTGTCATGGAGGTAACCCAAAGGAGAAGGTGTGGAGGTGGGTGGGTGGGTGAGTCTGGAGCTCGAGAGAGAGGTGTGGCCTGGGGGCTGCAGATGAAGGAGAGGTCGTCCAAAGATGAGGAGGGTCTGCTGTGGGGGCTCCAGGGTGCCTCCACCAGGAGGAGGTTGGGCCTGAAACCAACCACACCCCCACCACCCCCCACAAAAGGCCCTGGGCACTGCCCGGTGTGGACCAGGGATCAGGAAGGCCCGTGCTGGGTCAGGTATTTCTCTTTGTTTCAGGATCACAGGGAGGCCCATGGATTCATAGGCAAAGATCCCTGGGAGGCGAGAGGCCTCCAGGAGCTTGGGGAGGCGATGTCCCCACTAGTCTAACAGCGATCAAACACCTAAACAGCCAGAACCATTGTACTGCCGTCCCATGAACCTCGCCCACATTCCAAAGCCCCTTGGCAGGGGTGACCCAAGTTCCCCTAGACCCCTTGCAGCCTCATCCCAGCTGGGAAAGTGGCTTGGTTGCCAACCGGTCCCCGCTTCCAGCTCCTGACTTTTCATTAAAGTTCTGGTCATCTCCTGTGTCCATCCTCCTTGTGCAAGGCCTTCCTCTGAGCCCGTGTGATAGTCACTGTGTCCATCCTTGTGCAGGGTCTTCCTCTGAGCCCCGTGTGATAGTCACTGTGTCCAT
>NW_022103925.1:4937877-4958279 GCF_000313985.2 Echinops telfairi
GTGACCTGCCATCTGACTGGCTGACCTTGGCGCCCACATTCCCATCTGTTGGTCCGCTGTGCCTCGGTTTCCCCTTCTGTTCCCAGGAACAAACTCACCAAGGATGGCGGTGGGAAATCCCTTTTAAAATGTGGCCAGGAACCTTCTAGTTCAGCTTGTGGCCAAAATATGTACAGCCACAAAGCCACAATCTTCCATGTGTGCAATTCAGCGAGAGCAAAGGACATGCCACTGTGTGCCGCACTGCCACTCCAAGATGCTGCGGCCCCACTTCTGAGCCCCAGGCACAGAGACCCAGAGCTGACAAATTGCAAAGCGTCTAGAGAACAGCGGGCTCACTGGGTGCTCTGCATTCACATTTTTAACCCGCGTGGAATTCTAGAGTCGCCTCACTGCCAAGAAATGCTAAGCTGAACTTGCAGCGCTGCAGCCAAGGGGGCTTATTTTAAGAGGGAAATTGCATGGTGGGCAACTTACTGATTCAGGAAACAGGGCCTGCTCCAGGAGAGCCGCAGCCATCCGAATCTCTGCCCGGCATCTCCACCTGGCACAAGCCAGTGGGCTGTGTGTTGGCCGGTATGACCCTTCCAGATCCTCTGAGCAGGACAGCTTTTGTCCCAGGTGGTCACTGCCCCTCCCCGCCAACTCTCAGGGCCTGGGCTGGGCATCCTGCCCTGACAGGATTGTGGTTGCTGCAGTCATTGGCATGCCGGGGGTGGATGATGAATGACCTCCCCCACCCCCATCCTGGACCAGGCACTCATCTCCCAGCTGCTGGGTGCATTGTGGGCTGGGTCCTCTGTAGAATTTCCCGTCAGCTAAAGAGAACCATTTTGCCCCAGGGGAACAGGGAGTAGCCTCAATCCAGTGCCTGGTCGATGTAAGGAGGGTGCATAACGGCCCTGCCCCTGCCCTCCAGAAGTGGTACTGCTGTCTAAACGTCTCCACTCATTTCAGCCACCATCTACTGACTGCACTCTGGTGACTTGTGTGTTGCTCTTATGCTGAAAACTCTGTCCCCTGTATATCAAATATCAACAGGGTCAGCCATGGTGGGAAGCTGTCAGCCAAGCTTCCCGACTAAGACTATGAAGAAAGGCCTGATAATTTACTCCTGAAATTAGACCAGGACAACCCTATGTGTGACAACATAAATTTGTCTGGCGTTGTGCTGGAAGACGAGCTCCGAGGATGGATGGGACCCAAAGACCATAGTGGTCACCACAGGGGATTCAGGCAGATCAAGGATGGTGAAGACCCAGCAATGCTTCATTCTACATAAGGCCTTCCTGAGTCAGAGCCAGCTCAGTGACCACAACAGCAGTAACAACAATATCAACTCAACAAGCTCAGTAATAAGGTCAGCAACTTCAACAGTCATTTGAAGATCAACACAGTCAACAACACTATTATCAATGGCATCATCAGAAGTCAACAGCAGCAGCAACCACAAGATCAACCTAGTCAACAACAGTAACAAGATCAACATAACCAATAACAACATCAACAACAGCAGCATCCACAACATCAATATAATGAGCAACACTATTGTCAACAGCAACAGCATCAATATCAACAACTTCAAATCAGCAACCACAACAAGATCAATGTCATTGTGGTAGATACACAATTTCATGTCAACATGATAAATAAGAATGAAGGGGTGGCGTCTAGCCTGTCATTCAGGTCACATGGCCTTCTCATGAGGATTCTGGGACTTCCTCTCTTCCTCCCTGGAGGTGAGACACACACACTATCTCTCTCTGCTTCACCTTCCTGTTGACAAGCCACATGGATCTACTCTGATGGCAACCAGAGCCCTGAAGATGCTTCCACTGACACTGTATCCACAAGACTTTCCACCCACTGGCCTGTGATCTTCCTGCATTTGGCATCATTGCATGTGCTGTGTGAGTTTGAAGAGGAATTTTCGAACCAGTATTGGACAGATGGGCTAATATCAGACTTACGGACTTGATCTGGACTGGGCTGGATTTTACTGATGCATAATTACTTCTTGATATAAAATTCTCTCTTGCACATAAATGAGTGTCAATGAACTTGATTCTTTAGTCAACCTGGACTAAAATAATCAACAACATCAACAACAACAGCATCAACAACACTATCATCAACAGCAGCATTGTCAATATCAACTTCATCTTCAACATCAGCAACCACAAGGTCAACATCATCAACCACAAGGTCAACATCACCAACATCAATAACGGCATCAACAACAGCAGCAACAATATCAACAATGACTGCATCAACATCAACAATAGGATCAACATTAACAACAGCTTGCACCCACAGGGCTAATCAGTTTCCCCCTCTTGACCTTGCCTTGCCACCCTCCCCCACCCCACCCCCAGCCCTTCCAGTAAGCCTCCTGCACTGACCGAAGGGCACTGCACAGTCGGTTTCCCAGAAACCTAACCTGAGACAAACTCTGAGTGGTTGTTCCCATTCCAGAGATAAGGAATCCGAGGCACAGCTGGTCCGTGATGGGGCTGGGACTTGAACTGAGGAAGTACGCCGACTTCCTGTGTTCTCTGGGGTCAATTTTCAGTTGCTATGGCCACTCCCCTCAGGTATCAGACTAGAACTGTGCCACACAGGGTTTTCAATGGCTGAGCTTCTGCAGGCCTTTCTCCCGAGGCACCCCAGGGTGAACTCAGATGGCCAACTTGACAACTCACACCCCCAGGGTGCCCCTGGCTTTCTAGCCATCTTTGCTGAGTGATGGATGTTGTCTTATTTGAGCCCTGGCAGTGCCCCCGCCCCTGTACCTGCCTTTCACACTGCAACTGCCCATTGCACTTCAGGATCTCTTCTCCCACAATGCCTTTGGCTGTGGAGTCATTGTCAGCACTGGTAGTGCACATGCTATACAGTCGAGCTGCTCCTTAAGGTCTTCCACACATCTGTGTGAAAGCGGCTCTCTCGTGGAGTCTATGGGTGGGTTCAAACCACTGGCCTTCAGGTTAGTGTGATTGTCATGGCTAGGTGCTGTGGAAGCGGTTCCAACCCATAGTAATGCCCATGTACAACAGACCGAAAACACCGCAGGTCCTACACCATCCTCACACTCTACCGGCTAGTAGCCGATCACCAACCCCCCACCCCCCAGGGACCTTCCTCCAAAATAAAGCTTATTTTTCTCTCCAGGGCCCCTTCCTCCTGCTGAAAGCCCTTCCATGGCTCCCAGGAGCTAACGGTCAAGTCTAGATTCTCCCAGAAACATGCAGTTGTTGTTATTATTAAGTACCATCATCCGTTCTGACCCAGAGCAACCCTGTCTATGGCCAAAAGAAGGACACACCATCCTGTCCTGACCGCCCTGTCCTGCATCGCCCTCACCACTGTTCCTCTGCCTGAGCCCGTTGTCGCAGCCTCTGCGTCCATCCGTCTCCCCACGTCTGTTTCAGCAAACCCATCCGTTTCACCCGTCCATTGTGCAGGGCACTGCGCTTCCACCACCTGGGTTGGCTCTCTAAGCCAAATCTGGCCTCCTCTCGCCATCAATCCCTCCTGATGACGTGTCCTTCACAAGCAGGACGGACGATGGAGAAGGACATCGTGCTTGGTAAACACAGAGGGGCAGGTTTTCTTGACTTTTATCTATTTTTGTGGGAGCAGATGGCCAGGCACGTTCTACAGCGGACTCGATGCAGTTGTTGTTCGAGGCCGTGTTGTCCTAGCGAGCTCGTGCAGCAGAATGAGACACTGCCGGGCCTGCGCTGTCCTCACAAGGGTGCTTATCCCGGGGCCCATGGGTGCAGCCACGGTGCCAGTGCATCTCCCTGAGGGCCTTTCTCTTGTTCACTGCCCTTCCGCTTGACCAAGCATGATGTCCTTCCTTAGGGACTGGTCTCTCCTGACGACGCGTCCAAAGTATCTCAGATGAAGTCTGGCCCTCCTTGGCTCTAAGGAGCCCCCTGGCTGTGTTTCCTCCAGGATGGATTTCTTGGTCCTTTTAGGCGTTCATGGCACCATCTGGCACCATGGGACCCGCAGAGCCCTCTTATCTCAGACCCTGCATGCCAGCCCCATCAGCTGGTTGCCCCCAGCTGCTGAACACTGCCGACTCACCCCACCAGGCCTTACATCTCTGGGGATGCAGCTTATTCTACTTGGACTGTACCTTCCACGTGTCTTCCAGGGCAGACTCCTACTCGAGCTTCAAAGCCCCGTGCCCATGTCCCCAGCAGGGTTCAGCTCTCTAACGAAGCATTCAGTCCCCTGACTTGCCTTCCTCTCCAGATGGTCAGCTCTTAGAGGCCAGAAACTGGGGTCTCCACCCTCTGTGAGTCTGAAGAGCCCATGCCTGACCCCCAAAGGGCTAGATGAATCGGCAGGTGGGTGGGTATTCGGGAAGCCTTCCAAGAACAGCCAGTAGCCCTGGGAAGTGAAGATGTGGCCTTCCGGGCATGATTCTGGAATGGCTGTCCCACAGATTCCCCACTGGAACCTCACCCATGGTCCTCTGAAGAAGCCAGTGTCCACTGGTGTCCATTCCCAAGCAGCAGAGTAGAAGAGGACCCTGTAGGGTATTCAAGGGCTGTTTCTTTCAGAGGTAGGTCACCAGGCCTTTCTTCCGAGGCACCTGTGGGTGATTTGGACCTCCAACCTGCTGGGGCACAGCCCACTGCATTAACCATTCATGCCCCAGGGTTTCTGGGAGGTCTGGTGCGGACAGCTAGTCGCCCCCATTTTATAGGCAAAGAAACTGAGGCTGGGAGGAGTCTAAACAACACAACTGTAGTCACTGGGCTGAACTCAGCCCCTGCTGCCGCCTCCTCTCCCCCTCACCCCCACCTCGAGGGCGGTGAAGTGGAGTCATTAAGGCCTTCACCAGGATACAAATGAAGCAGCCCTTCCTGCTCTGAGACAATTAACCAGGAGACACCAGGGGACAGTGGTTGTGGCCCACGTGTGGGTGACAAGGGGGCACTATTATCTGGCCCAGCACAGTTGTGGGGGTGGGGTGGGGGTGTCCTAAGGGGTGGTAGGAGCTGGGTCGAGCAGCATCCGTCCACAAGGGTGCGGAGTGATGTGGTGCAGGCCCTGGAGCTGGCGGGGAGCCACCTAGAAGCCTGACTCATGCCGCATCTCCGCTGAGCTTCTAAGAAGTCCACTCAGACCACCTCTCTGCATCTGCAGCCTCCACCCCGGCCCCCACTCTCGGCTCGACAGCCTGTTGCCAAGGACCCACACTGCGCCCCACACAGAGCCGGGTTTGGGCATCCAGGATGATTTGTGGAATGAGGGTGTGAAAGGAATGAGTGAATCTTGGGTGTCGCTCATGATTGGCGTCACCTGGCTCAGGCCTCCGTGTTCCCACCTGTGAACGGGAGCATCCAGGTGTGTGTGCCACTGGCCCTCAGCAGAACCTCAACATTTTTCTTGCCCTTCTGACCTGGTGAGGCCACCCCCCAGTATGATTTCATGACTCTGAGGTGGGGTGGGGTGGGGGGGCGGTGCAGGGGCCGCTCCATCCAAAGAACCCCAACTTCGTGGCTGGAAACAATTGTTTTATTCAGTGCCAAGATGTGGGGTTTGGGCAGCAGTCACCAGGGTGGTTCTTGTGCCCTGCGCCATGGGCTGAGGAGTCCCGTGAGCAGAGGATTGGCGACAGGAGCCTGCAAAGAGGCACCTTGGAAGAAATACGTGGCCTTCAACTTCCGGTAAACCAGCAGGAGAAGCGCTCTCTCTCCGTGCTGTGTGGGGCCCAGACTCAGCATCACATTCAGAAAGAACGGGGACCAGAAGGCCTCTGGGGCCTGGGTTCCCTGGGTCACACAGGGGAGCCAACAGCTGGGATCGACACTAGGGGATTGCTGTTCTAGTTCTTTTGGCGCTGACTGGCATCCCTGTGATCCTCATGGTTGGCTGTTTGAAACCACCAGCAGCTCCGAGGGAGAAAGACAGGCTTTCTACTCCCAGAACCAGTCTCAGAAACCCACAGGGGGTGGCTATGAGTCAGCATTGACTCAATGCCAGCGAAAGGAGAGGTGGTATTCGGCTGGCCTGAAGGGGCTACTGAACCCACGTGGAAATCCCAAGTTCAGGGGAGTCCCCGTTCTTCCTGGGATGCAGAGGGGAAGGAAGACTTCAAGAGAAAAGACTCCCTTATGCTATAGGCATCCTGCTCAACTGAGAAAGGCTCCAAATTGTTAAGGGTGTCATCTTGCTTGGATCCAAGTCAATGCCGGTGGCAGTTACATCATCTCCTGTCAACTTGCGGAGGGGTGTGGTCTAGCCTGTCAATCAGGTCATAGCCAATAATGCCTCTGTGTGGGCGTGGCCTTCTCCTGAGGATTCTGGGAACTCCAGTCTTCCTCTCTAGAGGTGGGACACACACTCTCTGCTTCATCTTCCCGCTGACAAGACACATGGAGCTGCACTAATGCATCCAGACCCTTGGAGCTGGAGAAGCCACATGGACACCCACACCAGGTTGAAGATGCTTCCACCTACACTGGATCCACAAGACTTTGCCCCCCCTGGCCTGTGATCTTCCTGTACTTGGCGTCATTGTATGTGTTGTGTGAGTCTGAAGAGGAATTTACCACCCGGTATAAGACATATGGACTAATATTGGACTTATGGATTTCATCTGGACTGGTGTGGGGTGTTTTCTTAATGTAAAATTACTTTTTATATAAAACTCTTTCTTATCCACAGATGAGTGTCTATGAATTTGTTTCTCTAGTCTACCCAGACTGGCACAACGCCCATGGAAGCAGCCAGGAGATCAAACAAGCACACTGCATTAGGCAAATCCACTGCATAAGACCTCATGAGAGTGTTGAACAGCAAGGAGGTTACTTTGAGGACTAAGGGGCACCTGTCCCACATCATGGTATTTTGTAGCAGGAAGCATCAAAAGTCGATCGAAAGAATACACAGAGCCACCGTACCAAAGATAACCAGCTGACAGCCCACCGCTTCAAGAGGTAGCATCAGAGCAAGAAAGAAAGGTGCCGAGGGAAGAAGCCCAAGCTTCCCTGAAAGCATCAGCCAGGAGCTGATGGACTATCAGTTCAAATGTTTCAACGAGCTGATGAAGCATCGAACATGTGCGTTTGTCTATGTCAAGAAATTTGGAAGGCAGGTACTTGGCCAAGTGACTGGAAAGATCCACAGCTGTACCCACTGCAAAGAACGGGGACCCCACAGAATGTGCAAATGGTAGGGTAACAGCCTTACCACGTGTACTAAAATTTTGCCGGCGATCATCCAGCAGGACACTGACAGAGAGCTGTCAGGAGTTGAGGCCAGATTCTGAAGAGGCTGTGGAAGGTGGCTAAGGTCAGATGGCTCCCAGCTCGAGGCAGAGAACACCAGAGAGATGTCTCCTTGCGTTATTGACCGTGCCAAGGCATTCGACTGTGTGGATCATCACAAACTACGGGTGACCCTGAGAAGAATGGGGATTCCAGAACATTTCCTCGTGCTCACGCAGAACCTGTGCACGGATCCAGAAGGAGGCAGTTGTGCAAACAGAGCAAGGGAACGCTGCCTAGTTTACACTCAGGACAGGTGTGCCAGAGGGCTGTGTCCCCTCCGTATTCGTTCAATGTATGCTGAGCCAACGATCAGAGAAGCTGGCTGTCCATACCTGCACACAAAGACAGCCTCATATCACCTCCATCACCCTTAGCATCACCATCCGCAGCGCGCGCAGCACCTTCTCCAGGGCCCCTCTGTCGTGGCTGATTAGGAAACCCCTTCTTGTGGTGTTGTGGTCATGTGTTGGGCTGCAATCCATGTGGCCAGCAGTTCAAACAACCAGCAGCTCCTCCTGGGAAAGATTGGGCTCTCTACTCCCGAAAACTCTGGAAAACCCACAGGGGTCGCTGTGAGTTGGCATGGACTCAATGGCAGTGAGGGTTGTTGTTATTTACTCGGACAAGGGCTGGGTGCATTGATGGGCATGGAGGTGCTCTGGGTCTGAGGGGCTGGGAAGCTTGTGCGGTCAAGGACATGTCGCCATCCCCAGTATGCCACTGGAGGGACAGCAGAGCTGAGTGGCCGAGTCAGACCGACCTGTCTGATTTGTAAGCCATCTAAGCATCTGGCTTTAGCAATAGCAAACCAAAAATCCCAACTCACTGCCCTGGAGTCGATGCTGACTCATAGAGACCCTCTAGGGCAGGGGAACTGCTCTGTGGGTTTCCGAGACGGCAACTGTTGACAGGAGTAGAAAGTCCCATCTTCCCCCACAAAGCAGCTGGTGGTTTTGAACTGCCGACCTTTTGGATGACAGCCCAGCACGTTTCCACTAAACCAACAGGGATCCCACCAATGGTACCCAGCCAAATTGCTCCGGACAGCAGTTTCCCCTCGGTAACTCCAGGATAATGGGAGTGCCTGCCTAGAAGAATTAGATGATTAGAGGAGATGAGGATGCTTAAAGGGGCTCAGGATGCTGTGCCTTTGGCTCTGCGCCCAGAGCACGGAGTCCACTCTCTCATGGGGATGTTTAATCCTGCTAGTTGCCTGGAGGGAAGGTGCTAAGTATCTGCTGTGCCTCCTTGTGTTTAAACTCCTACGGCTTCTCAGGAAGGTCTTCCCGTTTTATCTCACCTCACTCTTCACAATCCTCCTGCCAGCCTGGGATTAGAACTTCCCTCCCACTGTTGTTTTTCCCTCGATGAGGAACCTGCTCCCAGAGTGCAGGCCACCGCCCCGGAGTCCTGCAGCTGGTCAGTGGCAGGGGTCTGTGTGACTCTCCCACGATGCGGCCCTCGTCTAGGACTGGCCTTGCTGCTCCGTGACAGAAGACCAGTCCGAACAGAACGAGGTTCGACATCAGAAGATGCGCCTTTGGAGTGAGCAACGTATAAGTGTTCCAGAATGCAGACGGGGGTAACCGGGGACGTGTCATTGCTGGAGGATCCAGGAAGGGGTGTGGGAGGAGGAAAAAGAGGAGGAAGGCATTCCAGTCAGGAGGAGCTGGAGGACCAAGAGCCGGGAATGACATTAGCCCAGGGAAATGAGGGCTGCAGGAGATGGAACTGGGCAACCTGAAGCGACTGGATGTTGAAGGTCCTGGAAGGATGAACAAGAACTTGAAGAATTTAGCTAAACTAATCCAGAGTGCTCCTCAGAGGCAAGGATGGCGAGACTTCATCTTATAGACGTGGCACACGCTGGCAGGAGAGACCTGTCTCTGGAGACAGACATCACGCTTGGTAACAGAGGGAGAGCAAACAAAGAGCAAGCCCCTGGATGAGACGGACGGACACAGTGGCTGCAGCCATGGGCTCAGGCACAGGAACCAGGGTGAGGATGGCACAGGACTGGACAGTGTTCTGTTCTGTAGTGCACGGGGTCGCTATGGGTTGGAACCGACTGGCTGCCACCTCATCACCACCACTACAGCAGCAGCAACAACAGCCTGTGGGAGCCACCGGAGGGGTCTGAGCATCCGAACTTTGGGATGAGTACAGATGGTTTGTAGAAAACTCACGGGCAGTGTGGGCACATGGACCACACGGGGGAAGCGGTAGTTAGTGGGGATCTCAGAGCAAGAGCAAGCACACAACAAAGGAAACGGAAGCAATGGCGTGAGACTGAGGGAGGGAGGAGGGCGGGCACTAGAAGCTCATACGTGGTAAACAAATCAGGAATCTTGGAGGAGCTTTGCTGTGGCAGGGTCAGTTTTCTGTCTTGTACACACATCGGAGGGCTTGGGGGACATCTGAAGGCTAGTTGGCCCTGAATCAGGTAGTAGAAGGAAGTGTGTGGTACAGAGCTCAAGATGGGGCTGGGAGGTGGTGCGCCTTGAGATTGGGAGCTGATTCTACTGGTTACCAGCTACGTGACTGTGGACAAGTGCCCGGAGATGTCAGTTGCCTCATCTGTAAGTTAGGAAAGCTGAAACTAGCTCCTGGCTCACAGGCCTGATGTGGGAATTGAAAATGAGAACACTTGTAGAAGAGACATCAAAGGGGGTGGGATAGGCTATTGAGGGGTTGATTTATGGATTAAATGGCTGAGTACACTATTGATAATCTGAAATGCTACCCACCCCCCATATAATTCATGATTTTTAAAAAAAAACTGTTTAAAGCAATAAAGAGTAGTTGTAAGTTGCTTAGCACAACACTTAGACGCATGGTAAGAGCTCAGTGATGATCGTAACTATTATCAGTGCTGCACCATCCACGCCATCATCGTCATCATCGCAACTGCCCTGTCGCCATCATCACGTTATCACCCCCATTGCCAACATCACCATCGTCATTATCACCATCAGCACCGCCTTCGCCACTGTCACCACCATCCCCATGCCCACTGTCATCCTGATCATAGCTGCCATTGTCACCATCACTACCAACACCATAAACACTCTCACTACCACCACCAACAGTACCACCACC
This sequence comes from Echinops telfairi, assembly GCF_000313985.2. Taxonomy (NCBI): domain Eukaryota; kingdom Metazoa; phylum Chordata; class Mammalia; order Afrosoricida; family Tenrecidae; genus Echinops; species Echinops telfairi. Next base: position 4,948,272 of record NW_022103925.1, read on the forward strand.
ACCATCGATACAACCCTCGCCACCATTTCCATGGTCACTGTTACCACCACCATCACCACGCCTATTGTCATATGGTGTTTGTCGTCATAACTACCAACACCAACACCAAGACCACCGCCACCGTCAACAGGGCCATCGTCACTACCACCATCATCACTGTTACCACCACCATGGTCACCTTCATCACCACCATCACCATCATCCCCATGGTCAACAGCAGCAGCACCTCAGCTGTCACCATTATCACTACCACCACCATTATTTTCACCACCATCATCAACGCCACTAGCATCATTACCACAAGTATGACCTCCGTCCGCTTTACAACCTGCCTTCAGCTTCCTAATGCTGCTGTAACAGAAATACCACAAGGGGGTCGCTTTAGGGAACAGAAAGGTACTTTCTCACAGTGTAGTCTAGGTCAGGGCACCAGCTCTCTGTTTTCCCAGCTTGTCCTGCGTTCTCTCAGAGACCCTTGGAGATCACCCCATGACAGCTACCCTTCCCGTGTGCGCTTGCTTCTCTGGGCCAACGCTCTTCTTTTCGTACCTCAAACTTGAGTGGGTTTAAGACCCGACACTGATAGGGTCTCATTTGAACTAAAAAATAAAACTCTATGCCCAGACGGAACCGCATCCTCAGGTACCGCGGAATTAGAACACATGGTCTCCATGGTCTCTCCCTCAGCCGAGGGTCAAACACTGGAGTCCTGACACGTCTGGAGGCCGGGCTAGAACCATAGCAGCTGCTCCAGAAACGTCTGTGTTGGATGCTCTAACATCCTTACCCCACTCTCAAGGCTCACTAGGCATCTCTGGACCACGTGCACGGCATTTGCACGTGGAGCCTTCCATGAGCTCTCTGGGAAGTCCGGCAGCCCTGTCTGGGGCTGCTCCCGGCTCTTCTCACGGAACTGTGTCTCCTTCTCCCGGAGCCCTCTCCCCGGTCTTCAGGCATGCTCATGGGAGGCCTGGGGACTGCTCAGTGCATTTTCATGAGATTATCGGCCCATTCTCAGGGAGTCAACCTGGAATTCTTCCGTGGAACCCTCCTTGAACTTCCATGGGGCTCTTAGCTGGGCTCTCATGACTTCCCATGGGATGCTCACAGAACTTGCGTTACATTAGCTTCGAGATCTAACAGCCCGAGAAGTTTTGACGAGTCCCTGGACACAGAAACAGGCCGGAGAGCAGCGCTCCGAAGCCATCGCAGATAAGACAGATCCAGTCCGACGGGGTCACGTCGTCAAAAGGTGCTTAGCACGGGGGAAGGAGCCAACGTGTCTTTCCCAACCGTCGTGGGCACGCAGGTAGCAGGCAGCTTCTGTTTGGTTACTTTCCCTAAGGTTTTCAGTGGCTCGGCCCTCAAGGCTCCTGTAGATTTACCGTCTCAGAAACCACAGGGGCAGCCCTCCTCTGGGCCACAGCGTCAAATGGAATCAACCCAATGGCAGTGACTCTGGTGGGTTTGGGGGACTCTCTCAGACGTGGACAGCCTATTCCTTCTTCCTGAAATGTCAAGGAGCAGAAGCGTCACTTTCAGGACTAACACGCCACGGTCATTTCCGATCTTAAGCCACGGTCATTTCGATCGCCTCCTTTGAGTACGAACGCCGAGCAGCCAATAAGGAAGACCGGAGAAGGATGGATGCCTTTGGCTGACGGTGTTGGTGAAGAACAAGGAAAGTTCCACGGCCAAATCCTCCCTCAATGACGCTCAGCCAAGGGAGCACGCAAGACTGATCTCGAGGACTTCGGATGTGTTACTGGAGAAAGACCTCATGTGTCTGAGTTCCGAGGCAGGAAGAAGTCCCTATGTTTGCAAGATGGGAAACACCTCTGAATCCCCCACCCCCACCCCCTCATAGCCCCCCTCCCGTGGGCACACGTCACAGGCATGCCCATGATGGACCAAGTGGCAGCTGCATCGACATCTCCATAGAGCCCTGTATCCCGTGAACTGCTCCCGCCTCTGCTCTGGGAGCCTCGGCATGGCCATGGACATCGTCCAGCTCATTAATTAAGCCCAAGTCAATTAAGAGCCGTGATGTTGACACATCATGGCGACCAGCTATTGAGGAACTTCATTCTTTCCCGTTGGAACGATGGAGGCTTGCAGCCAAGATCTCCTCCAGCCCTCCCCAGAGCCTGCTGTCAAGGACAATACCCTGGTTTCTGTGAGTCAGCCGCCCCAGAAACTGGATCCCCAGAGACTCGGCATGGGGGACATGGCTGTCACACAAAGGGAAGTCCAGGGAGCCCGGGGAGGCAGCCAGGCAGTGGCCCTCTGGCAGGAACATCTGCCAAAGCCTGGCCCCCCCAGGGCCAGCCGGGCCCCATCCCAGGCCCGAGGCCCAGCGAGCTGGCTCACACAGTCGGGGACTGAGCGTTGTTACCGTTCACGCAACCAGTTCACTAAGAGGTCTGGGATGCATCTGAGCCCGGGGGCTCTGAGTGGGCCAACCCTAATTGTTCCTCAGATCTCAACTGGGGACAGTGGCTCCCCAGGAGATCCCAGTCTCGACTCCGTCCCTGCCTTGTGTCTCCGTCGCACTTGGCACGAAGCCCGGTTCTCACTGAAGATGCCCTGGATGAGGCCCCCAGGGCCTGGAGCCAGACTCGGACGTGCTTACGGCCCAGAGTGCTGGGAGGAAGCCTGGCACACGCGGGAGCTCCTTGGCAGTGCCTCAAATGAGTGAACGAGTGGCCGGCCTAATAATACAATGACAACCACAATGTTGTTGTTAGTTGCCATCCAACGCCATGTGTCGGTGAAATGGCATAGGTGATATTACATTACAGAAAGTCATGACCTTGCGTTGCAGAAAGTCATGAGGTGACATCATAGGACATTACGTGACATTGTTGCAGAAAGTCATGACATCACCTCACATGATGTCATATATGATAGCATTACATGCTATCATGTCAAAGACATGATTGGGGGGACATTTCATTACAGAAAGGCATTGCAGGAAATCATTGCATTACATTATACAGCAGAACGTCATGAGTCCCATCACATGACATCCCATTTGGAAAGGTGTTATCTTATTACCTTACATTAGTGCATCGCATGGCATTATATTACAACACGGAAGACTGCACTCCATAACATTGGCTGTAGGTCGCACTACATGATGGGAATGATTACGTTACATTATGCTATGGATAGACATGACGTTATGTTGTGTTGCATTATCGTATTGATGATAATTACACGGGGAGACAAAACAGCACTAGGACTAGACTAGTGTTTGGCCAAGCCTCTAGGCACCACAGCCTGCCAAGCAGACCCATCAAGTTAGCCCTCCAGCGTGTGAGCCCATCCATTGGCCTTCTGTAGAGCAGATTGCCCTCCATAATGTGGGGGGGGGTGTGTGTGTCTCATCTCTTAAAAGCAGAAGGAAGCTTTCCTGAGGGGTGTTCTGCCCCCCAAACTATAATTACCTGTCCTGCCTGAGCCCTGAGCCTCTTCCCGTCGGACCTATAGGCCTGGAGACACACGCTCCTCTGGAAACTCCGCTGAAAGCTGACCGGTGGTGGGGCATGAGCTGGGGTTGGAATCAGGTCGTCCGTGGAGCACCTCTGCTGGGTTAGAAGCAGCGACAGCTGGTGTCAGGGGGACCTTCTTCCCACACCAGAATGGGCTCCTTCCATCGCCCACTCCCATTCAACAAGAGAACCAAGCAGATGCTGGACAGCGGGTGTTCCTGCTCTGGCCGGCCATTGCAGTGGCCACCACTGTCCTCGGGACCTCGAACAAGTCATTGGACCTGTGCGCCTCAGTTTCCACATCTGTAAAATGGGGGGGGGGGCATGAAGAGCCTCTGAACTGTGCCTGACTTGTACCGAATGACTGCACGTGTCAGCAGAGCCCTCGAATCTGCGTGGGTGTCATGAGCTAGAGTTCTCCTCCACCCACATCTGCTCCACAGCTGCAGTGGACAAGCCGAGGCGGCCCCGCAGCACCGACATGGATGAGACAGCTAGAGGCTCCTTGGGGTTAGGAGAGCAAGGTGCTGAGAGCAGGGTGGGAGTAGGGTCCGTTTGGGGTGTATTTCATACACTCACACACCCCAGCTGCTCCCTGCTGTCCCACCCACACTCCAGCATCCCCAGATGAGAGGCTGCTGGGCCCCCAGTCACCCCACATGCCCTCATCCCAGTAGAAACGTCAGAAGTCAGTGGCTCAGACAATTGCACTTGCTTAGCGCTTTTCAAAGACGGATCAGCCCCGGGGCCCCCTTGAAAAGGCTGCGAGACATCTTCATTTGTGGGTAATGGGATTAGCACGGCTGACGGCAGGCAAGGGAGGGAATGGCAGCACAGACCGCTCTGGGCATGGCACCGGGGCGGGGGGCTCCCCGGGACTGGAAAATGGAATTAGCCCCATCCCACTGCACCGAGAGCTGGCCGCCCCAGGAGCTCGCCCAGTGGCTCTGAGGGTCCCCAGGCCCTGTTCTCCAGCGGTGATGACAAGGGGTGAAGGCCCCTCGTGGGTGTCAGTTGGTGGTGGCTGGAGCTGACCTCAGCTCATAATGGCTCCCTCTGACACAGGGGGACTGCCCCAGGGGGCTTTCTAAAGGGCAGTCCTTTTTTAAAAAATTTACTTTCTGTGAGGATTTGGGCGAAGGTTGAGAGAGTACGTTGGTGCTCCACTCCACGGTTGGAACTTGTGCTGTTTGCTCCTGCTGTTTGCAATCTCCAATTTGGAACAGCCTCCTTCTACCTTCTCGCTGTGCTCCCATGTCCCTTCTCTCTCTTTCCCGCCTCTTCCAGCCCTCTGAGCGGCATTCCTGGGCAACTGCTGCCATCTGGACCTAGTAGGTGGATTTGGTCCGAGGAATCATTTGAAAGGTTGCTCAGCTTGTTGGCCTGTCTGTCCTTTGGCTGGAAGCTGAGCCACCGGTGACAGTGTGGTCTTTAAGAAAGCAAAGCCACAGCTCTTTCTCCCACAGAGCCGTGGGCTGGATTCGAACCAACAACCTTTTAAGCCGGTACCTAACAACAAAACACCACCGGGTCCTGCGCCATCCTCACAGTTGTTCCAATGCCCACCGTTATGGCCACTGTGTCCCTCCATCTCCTTGAGGGTCTTCCTCTCTCTCACCGCCCCTCCACTGTACCAAGCGTGATGTCCTTGCCCAGGGACTGGTCTCTCCCGACATGTCCACATGTATTAGTCTGGGTACTTTGGAGAAACAAATCCACGGCGACTCACGTATAAGAGAGAGTTTTATGTAAAGAAAAGGTGCATCACGAAAACATCCCAACCCAATGCTGCCCAAGCCCACAAGTCCAACATTAACCCATTAACCCAACACCAGTCCACAAAGTCCTCCACCTCACAAAACAGAGGCAATGATGCCGACTGCAGGAGAAAAGCTGAGTCCGTGAATGTGTAAGCATCTCAGCACTGGCAAGGGTCTCCACACGGCTGCTCCAGCACCCAGGGCTGCATCGGGATAGATCCATGCGGCTTCTCCTTGGGGATGTCTTGTAGGAAGTCAATCTTGCAAACTGAAGCAGGGAACTGCTAAGGCAGCTGCACCCGATAAAACTATCACAAAACAAGAGACCCGAGAACTAGAAAGGCGAGGCTTCACCACCCATTTATCCCTCTGCCTTTCAACCAGCACCACATGTGATTATCGGCCAGGCTGGCACAATTAACTAACTCACCACAGTACGTGAGACAAAGTCTCACCATCCTGGCTTCTAAAAGAGCATTCTGGCTGTATTTCTTGCAAGACATTGCTTGTTTGTTTGTTTGTTTGTTTGGCAGTCCACCATATTTTCACTATTCTTCTCCAAAACCATGGTTCAATTGCATTGATTTTTCTTCAGCCTTCTTTATTCAATGTCCAACGTTCACAAGCCTCTGGGGCCATTGAACGTGCCTTGGCTTGGGTAAGCACACTCAGTCCTCCAGGTACTCCTATGGAATCGCTGGGTTGTGTGGTCATCAGTCCTATGCTTACCTATTTGAGGACTTACGGTTTGCACATTGGCTGCACCATTACACATTCCTTCTCGCAATGGACCAGGTTCCAGCATCTGCCCGTCCTCTCCACTGTTGGTCGTTTCTCAGCATGCTTCTTTTGTTTTGCTTTTCACCTCCTGGCCCCCTGGTGGAGGTGATGTGGTATCTACCTCATTGTGGTTTCCATTGTAATTTTACCTAATGGCTTCTGAGGGTGAGCATATTTCCAGATGCTTGCTGGCCGTGGGTACGCCTTCTTTAGTGAAACATCTTTTAAAATCCTGTGATAGTCTGGTGGACTAGAGAAACAAATTCAGACACTCATATGTGTATAAGAAAGAGCTTTACATAAAAGAGAAATTGTATATTGAGAAAACACCCCAACGCAGTCTAGTACAAGTCCATAAGTCCGATATTAGCTCATATATCTGACACCAATCTATAAAGTCCTCTTCAGACTCACACAACGCATGCAGTGGTGCAAATGCAGGAAGATGATGGGCCAGTAGGGAGTAGATGGAAGGTCTTGTGGATCCAGTGACAGTGGAAGCAGCTCAGTGCTGTCAGGGGTCTCCACGTGGCTGCTCCAGCTATAGCTCCACCAGCATGGCTCCGTGTGTCTTGTCAGCAGGAAGATGAAGCAGAAAGAGTGCGTGTCCCACTTCTAGGGAGGAAGATAGGAGTTCCCAGAATCCTCAGGAGAAGGCCACACCCACACAGAGGCATTATTGGCTATGGCCTGATTGACAGGCTAGACTCCACCCCTTCGCAAGTTCACAGGGGATTATGTAACTGCCACAGGTCCTTTGCCCACTTTTTGGTGGGTTGAGTTTTCTTTGGGGGGGTTGCTCTATCGGAGGTCTTTATAGATTTGATTGAAGGAGTGCTGATGGCATCTCAAGTTGCTTATAGGACTATTAACCACACGGTCAGCAGTTGGAAACTAGCAGCTACTCCAAGGGAGAAAGATGAGGCTTTCTACTCCCATGAAGATTTCCAGTCTCAGAAACCCACCAGGGCAGTTCTGCTTCGACCTGTAGGGTCCCTCTGAGTCTGCATTGACTCAATGGCGGTGAGTTTTAAGTGCCCTGATGGTGCAGTGGTTACACTTTGCACTGCTAACCTCGAGGTCAGCGGTTCAAAACCCCCAGCCGCTCTGTAGGAAAAAGATGAGGAGGGGGCGGTTTCTAATGCCATAAAGAGTCTCAGAAACTCACAGGGGGCAGTTCTACCCTGTCCTCTGGGTCGCTGTGCGTCAGTATCAACTTGATAGCCGTGAGTTTGGGTTTGAGTTTGGGTGACATCCAGTAAGGGCTTCCTATCTCAAATAGAGGTAAAATTAAACCAAACCAAACCCAAGCTCACTGCCACCGAGTGGGTGCCACGGGACAGGGTAGAACTGTCCCCTGGGCGTTTCCGAGATGCTAACTCTTTATGGGAGTAGGGAGCCCATCCTTCTCCCTCAGAATGTCTGGTGGTTTCAGATCGCTGACCTTGCGGATCACGGCCCAACACGCATACCCACTACGCCACCGGGCTCCTTTATGGGTGCATGCTTCCTACATATGTTCTCCCATTGCCGAGGGGGTCTCTTCACACTGTAGGTAAAGTTCACAGACATGTTCGTTTTCAATCACGTCCAATGGCTCAATCAGTCTGGCAGCCTCACCCCTCTGTCTTCCTCGAAGCGTGTCCCCACTTCAGGTTACGCATTTAGGTCACTGATGGCCGAGTGATAGATTTCCTCATCTGCAAGCACACGCGCGGCGTTCCTGGGGTACATCCTAGTTGGCTGTGATGTGCCTGTGGTGGGTGATTAGAACTTCATCTGGCTGGAGAACTCGGAGTTGTTACAACCTGGGGAATGAAATAACTGGGTGTTAATCCATCAGCTCTCAGCAGCCCATTGAGGGCTGCTCCGGGGTAGTGCTAATTCACTGGCCCTCTGGCCGGATGGGAGGGCCAGGGAGACCTCAGTACAAAGCCACAAGGACCAGCAGCTGTAAGTGAAGACCACGGTCAACCAGCCACTTCCTTGGGTAACTTAGTAGTACCTTCAGGTCCGCTCTAGCCTGGTCTCATGTACACCACTTCCATTGAAGGGTGGGGAGCTGCTGGGCCCGTCCAATGCTATGACTCTGTAGGTCAGACAACTCCCAGCTCAGGCCTCATGGTGACTTGGTGGCCGGTGGTGAGGCATTCAGTCTCCATTAAGGCTCAGTAACAGGCCAAAAGTTGTTTCTCAAAACGGAAGTGGTTGTCTGCAGAGAATGGCAGGACTTTCGCCCCGAAGCCCAAGGGCCTGTGCTTTGATTCGCCAAAGACTCCACCCTGCATCTCTCTTTGCTGCTGACACCCGGAAAACCGTTGCACCCAGAACACCATCGGGCCAGCTGGATCCAAGGAGATACGGAGTGGGGGAGGGGCACGAGTGGAGTCTTGTAGAATCGCCATTCCATTTCAGAAGGTGATGATGGAGAGGGAGAGAAAAGGCAAAAAGGAGGCACCCTTCCCCCCTCCACCCCCTCAAAAAGCCAAAAAACAAATCATGGTTTTGGTTTCAGAAAAGCAAACCTCGCAGGGTGACCCTGGGGACGTTCGCTGCTTCCTCCTAACAGGCCGTGCGCGCTCTGTGGCCAGGGCCCTGCGTGCTGGGGAGCAAGTGCATCGCTCAGGTAAGACCAGGCTTCACCCAACCTTTCCCTGCACCGGTCTTGCGCTTCCACCTTGAGCCAGCAGTGTGGCCTGTAGATACAACCTCCTTCATTCCCACCCCTGGGGCGCAGAGGCACACTGGCTCACCCACAGGGTGGCCCTCTTGGGTGTGCTGGGGCCGGCACCCACACCTGGCTTGGGCGTCACAGAGCTGGGCTCACCTCGCCGTTCCGTTCCAGCGCCATCCGTCACCTGAGACACTAGTGATTCACAGCGAGGTTGCAGCCTTAGGACGCTCCAGAGGAAAAGCGGGGCGGGGGAGGCCGCTTACGACTGTTTTGGGCACTGTGTTTCTGGTTCTGACCCCTTTTATCAGATACATAAATGAGCCTATCTGGAGGGGGCTGGCTTGGTTGTGCATTATCAGGCAATAACCTTGGCTTTTAACTTCTCGGAGCCTAATGGGATAACTGAACAGAGTGAGGTCTGGTACTTGCTGGCACTGTGCATGCACTCCTGTTTACCATCCTCTTCCTTCTCTGAGAGGAGCCCTGGTGTCATCGTGGTTATGCACAGGGCTGCCAACTGCAAGGCTAACGGTTCAAACCCACCAGCTGCTCCGTGGGAGAAAGACTTGGCTTTCCACTCCCATCAAGAGGGACCGTCTCAGAAACCCGCGGGGGCAGTTCTACCCTGTCCTATCGGATGGCCGGGAGGCAGACCTGGCTCCTTGATGGCAGTGAGTTTGGTTTTTTGAGTTTTCCTCTTTACGGACACAAGGAACCTTCAGAAAACCAAGAGCAGTCTCATCCTTGTTAGAAGCTGCAGCGTCAGCTTCTACTCAGAGCGGCTCTGTGCTCAGCCGGAGGATACACTTTGTACACAGATGCGATGTCTTCACCATCGTTCTGTCTGAGCCCACTGCTGCAGCCGTTGTGTCCATCCATCTGGACAAAGGACTTCCTCTCCTTCCCTGCCCTCTATTGTAGCAAACAGGATGTCCTTCTCCAGCAACAGGGCTCTCCTGACCTCGAAAACCCACCACCATCGAGTTCATGAGGACTCACAGCGACCCTATAGGACAGGTAGAACTTCCCTGTGAGACTCTCACTCTTTATAGGAGCAGAAATCTCTATCTTTCTCCAGGGGCGTGGTTGGTGGTTTCAAACTGCTGACCTGGGGTCACCACCTAACTTGTCACTACTGTGCCACCACACTCCTAATGGTTTCTCCTGAAAACATGTCCAAATATATTAGACATGCTCCATGCCACTAAGGAGTTGAGTTAGTTTATTGTGCCAAGCTGGACAATAATCACATGTGGGGCTAATTGAAAGGCGGAGGGATAAATGGTGGAGAGCCTCGCCT
>NW_022103925.1:4960295-4965709 GCF_000313985.2 Echinops telfairi
GTGGGACTGCGTGGGACTGCGTGGGACTGCATGGGACTGTGTGGGACTGCATGAGACTGCGTGGGACTGCGTAGGACTGCATGGGACGATGACTGTGACATCTGACTGCCGGCCTGATGCTGAGCACCAGCGCCCGGCCAGCGCTTTGTGCCGGCCCAGTACTCACAGCCTGGCACTACTGAAACAAGCAAGCTAAAACCCCCTGCCTCAAGTCCATTCTAACTCACAGCAACACTACAGAACGGAGGAGAGAGGCCCCTGTGGGTTTCCAAGACAGTCATTCTTTATAGGAGTAGAAAGCCTCATCTTTCTCTCATGGGGCAGTGGGTGGTTTCAAACGGCAAACCTTGTGGTTAGCAGCCCAATGTGTAACCACCCACGCCTAATAAAAGGGTGGGGAGAGGTTGAGCTGATGGGAGTTGACTAGCCACCCGCCACCCAGGACATCCGACTTTTCGGGGAAGAAGTGGCTAAGAGCCTCGGGGTGGTTTGCCTGAGCTGAAGGTCAGGCACAGGGCAGACAGCGAGAGGAGATTTCCACGTGAGGCGATCCCAGAAGCCCAAGCGGAAGCCACACGCCAGAGCCCAGCTTTCACTGTGGGCCGGGATGTGCCTTCACCGGAGAGGTGGGGCTACCCCACGTCCAGTGGCTCAGGTTAACCAAAGCCTGGTGCTGCTTCTTAAAGCAAGGTGCAGAGGACAGAGGGTGTGGCGATGCACAGTGCAGGGGACTCTGCCGAGGTGCGCAGTGAGCCCACGGGAAAGCACTCAGGACCTCAGTGTCCCCCACAGGAGATGACAACCACACTCACGCCCACCCCTGCAGTGCGTTCTGAGATCAGGCCACACCCCAAATGAAATGTCCTTTGGTTCTTTAAGGCTCAGACCAGGTGAAGGGGTCTATTCCCCCCACAGCTGGTTGGCTGCTCCAGAGAGGATCCCATCACGGACTGACCGCCCGGTGCCAGGTCTTCTCGTGGGAGAGTCCTGGCCCAGCATAAAACCTTAGCAATCCAGCCCCTAAGAAAACCGATGTTGTTGCTGGGGATGTGGGGGGTGGGGGGACACAACAAGTCCTCTTTGACCCATAGTGACCCCGGGCACGGCAGAACAACACACTGCCCGGGCCTGCGTCCTCACAGTGATCCCTGTGCTTGGGCCCGCAGCTGCAGCCACTCAGTTAATCCTCTCCGCGAGGGCCTTCCTCTTTTGCTTTGGCCGCCGATTTAGCTGATGTCCTTCTCCAGAGACTGGCCCGATGTCTCCCCACCCTCGTGTCTGAGCCCGGGCCAAGCCTTGCCTGGCAGGCAGGATCCTTTGAAAGGGGCTCTCTGCGTCCTGTTGGAGAGACCAGGAGACGGAGCCTCAGAGAGGCCATCAGTGCCACAGCTGCAATCCGAGAGGAGAGAGGTCATGAATGCCCCTGCCAAGAGTCCCTTCACCCCAAGCTACAGGCTGGGAGCCTAACCCCCAAGATGCCTGGACTCCTCCCATCCCTGTTTCCTTCCCCGCTGGCAAGCTCGGCTCACAGGTGCTGCTCTGAGCAGTCATCCAGACAGGCCCCTGGCTCATGGCAACCCGGTGACTCCGGGAACCACACACACACATGTAGATCCTGAGGATGGTCATTGACTGACCTTCAGAAGTGGATTGCCAGACCTTTCTTCCTGGTCTGCTGTAGTCTGGAGGCTCTACCAAGATCTGGTCAGCATCCTAGCAACATGGGAGTGTCCACTGATGGACAGGCGCCCCTGTCCATCCTTCGAACTCCTCAGCATCCTGGCAACATGGGAGTGTCCATTGATGGACAGGCGCCCCAGTCCGTCCTTCGAAGTTCTCGGGAATTCCACCTGGGCAGTGAGCGTCCTGTGACTGCATTCAGTGAGCAGCTAGTCCTGGCTCATAGGCGGTGCTTGCTAAGTGCTTCTTGGACAGATGAGTCATCTGCCAGCCTGTGTCAGACTGGATCCCTGCTCACCAAACCCTAGTCTTCACCAACAGCTGGATTCTGTTCCCCAGCCTCCTTGGCAGTTCTGCCCAGGGTTTAGGGCCAACTCATCTGCACTTAAGAGCCCCGGTGACATAGTGTGTTGCATGTTGGATTGCCAACCTCAAGGTCAGCGGTTTGAAACCGCCAGCCGCTCCACAGGTGGAAAAGGAGGCTTTCCACACCTGTAAAGAGTTAGCGTCTCGGAAACCCACCAGGGCAGTTCTACCCTCTCCTGTAGGGTCGCTCGCTCTTGGCATTGACCAGATGACAGAATTTGGTTTTGGTTCACCAGTGCTTACACCGTGGTACCACCAGGGAAAGTGGTAGAGTAGCGTCCAAGTCCAGGGGTGACTCTTACCCCGTGGGGAGCTGAAGAACCATGTCCTTGCCCCCTCATCGGAGTCACAGAGTGACACTCACAAAGGGCCAGGCCGAACGGTCCAACCTCACATGGTATGGGCTTGGCCACAGGAACAAGTGCCTAGGCTGGTCCATTTTGCCTCTGTCTGTCCTATTTGTAGGCCTGGGCCTGTCCTGGGTAGGCTGCCACCCCTGTCCAGGTACCTGGGAAGTCCTGTGAGGCCTGGCCTCCTGTCTAAGTCAGTTCAGGATACCCCGTTTCTGGCCGGATCAGTGGCTGAGCAGCCCTCTGCTGACCGAAATGTTGTTGACATGTGTCCCTACTCGGACCTGTGAGTGCTCAGCTGGGCCCTGGGATGATGCAGGTGTTCCCCGGGCTGCTGAGCTAGGATGGTAGGATTTCCCCCCCTTACTGGTCCTGGGTCCCCCTCACTAATACCAGGACCCCCTTACTGGTACTGAAGCACCCTTACTGATACTGGGGCTTCCTGACTAATACTATGTGATAGCTAGGTGTATGGTGCTAACCTGGCCAACAGGAACATGTGGGATTAATCAGGTTGCAGTTTGGCTGGAGGGCAAAGAGATAAATGGCCCAGCCCCCTCTACCTTGCTCTCTGGTGATCTGACCAGTGTGCTGCTGCTTTAGCTAGTTCTCTGCCTCAACCTGTGTGCTGCACTACCTGTGGGCCAAGCTGGCCCATGGATCATGTTGCTAGAGCTTGAGGCTCCTTTGATACCTGCTTTGCCATGCTGTTGGTGTCTACATCACTTGAGCTTGAGGCTGGTGGATCCTGTCACTTTGCCTTCCCAGTAAGCTACTGCCTGTTGCTGACCCACCTGCTACTTGCTGCCTGTAGGCAGACTCTGCTTGCCTCATCCCAGGGAGGACTCTACTGTCTGCTTTCTTGTCTATGGACCCAGCAACCCACGTGAGTTGAAGGACTTCCAGTATATTAACTGTTCCGCAGAAGTGAGTTGAACTGAGCCTTCTGTACTGCTGTGTGGACTAATTAGCTGTTCTATAACTTCTTGCCTTGTAAACCTATCCTCTTCTATATATAGAACCATAAGTGTCCTGGTTTTGTTTCTGTAGAGAACCCTGCCTAACACAATTGGTACTGGGTGGTTCTAGAGAAACAAGATCATAAATTGGGCTTCTCAAATTAGTTCACCAGCATGATTAGGCCTAACAGCACTGAGAATGCTCCCTCTTCTTCTAAAGGCATGGCTAAGCCTGCCACACTTACTAATCCATGGAGTGAATAGCAAAACTAATATCCACAGTACCACCACCAATAGATGAAATGCTGGTGAGAGGAGAGGCCCTGGGTGATCATGCGTTTGGTAATTTCCAGCAGGTTTGTCAAGATGAGAAGTTTAAGGAAACTGATTGGCTGGTCCTCCTTACAATAGAAAATGTGATCAAGGAGGGTAATCTCAGAACCTCAGAAGCACGTCTCAAGTGCTGAATAACAGACCTAAAAGCCTCTACATGATCACAAAGAGTCTTCTCTCCTCTAGTAATGGAGCTGACATTGCCGAAAACCAAATCCAGAGTCTCGTCACAGGAGTAACTGACTTACAGTCAGCTGAATTACAGTCTAGAACAGTGTCTGAGATTAAAGTGAGGGCATTAATCAGAAAGAATTGGGACCCAGAAACATGGGATGGGAACATACAGGCTGATGATCCAGAAGAGGAGGATATTGAGCCCCTAGAGCCGATTGAGCCACCCCAGTCAATAGATCCACCCCTCCCACCTGAGGAGATCAATCCACGATCAATAAAACAACTCACAGTTGAGCAGATTAACCAAACTGTTCAAGCTGAAAAGCCACGTGGGCCTGCATCTGGAGCATTGCCCTGGGAGGACAGGGGGAGATGCCTTACAAGATATTGCTGAGAAACCTAGCTGTCACATACTGGGACCTCCTTACTGGTACTGAAGCCCCCTTACTGATAATGGGGTCCCCTTGTTGGTACTGGGACTCCCTCACTGATCCTGGGACCCCTGACTAGCCCTGGAGCCCGCTGCGCATGCCAGGAGCTTCTGAACAGAGTTGCATTTCATCTTCACGGCAGGCAGAGAGGTGGGGAGCGGAGAATACGGTGCCCACTTTCCAGATTAGGAAAGCGAAGCTGGGGCTGTCCTGCAGGGCCTGCTGTGGCTGGTTGTCATGGGCGGCCCTAAGCCTCTCCTAGGCCCCAGTTCATACGCACAGGGTGTGTTCCAAACCAAATGCTTTTCAAAGTCTCTGCGACCTGTGGGTGGCTGCACACACACTCAGTCACACACCTATCTCGGTCTCCTTAGGGCGCCTTCCAAGAAAACGTCCCATCAAAGCAGGGGCTTCCGAGGGGATCTGCTGGGCCAGGTCATTGCAGGCAGGGTGGTCAGCTCTGAAGGTGTGGGGACTGCATTTGGGGGCAGAGGAACGTCCAACACAGTGATCTCGATACATTTTTCTCAAAGGATGCAAGGTGGTGATGGGGGGCGGGGGTACTATGAAGACATTTTAAGACAATGGGTCAGGAAAGCTGTGTCAGGGAATGTTTTCCTCTTTCATCACAACGATGCACCTGTTCGTTCTAGGAGGGTAGCAAGGGATGTCTGTCCTTGGAGAGTTTCACTGGGAAACCTTAATCCCCATCCACCCTACAGCCCCGCTCTCCCTACTCCATGGTTCCTTTTGTCCCCCAAACTCAAAGAACGTTGACAAGGAGCTTGTGTTTGTACAAGTCATACTGTCTGGTGTTGAGAGGCCAGTCCCCGGGGAAGGACATCACACTTGGTGAAGTGGAAGGGCAGCAAAAGAGAGAACGGCCCTCAAGGAGGTGGATGGACACCGTGGCTGCCGCAAGGGTCTTGACCATCACTGCGATCATGAGGAGGGGGCAGGACTGACCTCCGTGGGGTCGTGCTGAGTCGGAACTGACTCAAAAACACCTGACAACAAGGAGAACTGAGACTTAGACATTAACACTGGAAAAAAACAAAAGAAATATTTATTAATCCATTAAGAAGTTAGCGTTGCCGCCACAAACCGTTGGCCCCTCTGAC
>NW_022103925.1:4966700-4967999 GCF_000313985.2 Echinops telfairi
GAACCTCTCACTTGTTCATTGAAGTACCACCGTTTTCCCAAACAACAATAAACTAATGAGAAGATTGGCATGGATTGGCATGGACTTACAAAGACAGTCTCAGGTCTACATCTACATTCTCTCTGTTGCAAAAGGGAATCGGGTTGAAGCGTCCCAAGAAAATCTGACCCGGGAGGTCTGCTGTCAGAAAAGGGAGGAGAAATTCGATCCGCTGTTCAGATCATCTCTTGGAACGTAACCAGCAATTTTTCGAAAAGTTTGCTGCAACATGAGATGATGAAACTCTTGTTCTCAGCTACACTCAATCCCACAGGCCTCTCCTGGACTTTTTGAATGGGCCTCTCCCCCAAGTGTGATTTTGAAACATCATGCATTAGTCATTTGGAAACTATGGGTTTTCGGAGTGGTGAGGTCTTCCAACTGTTGACACGTTTCATTATTGTTTTTGTTCACGGCTGCTGGGCCAGGCTCGGCCTCCGGGTAACCTTATGTATAACAGAACAAAACCCTGCCCGGTCCTCTGCCATCTTCCATGGTCCCTGGTGGCAAGGTGGCAACCCATCTCTATGAGTGTTTCCTTCCTTTTTTTGTGACCTCCGTTTCACCAACCATGATGTCCCTGTCCAGTGACTGGTCTCTCCTGATGGTCATGGCCAAACTAAGCAAGCGGAAGTCTCTCTCGCTGGCTTCTGAGGAGCCTTCTGGCTGTGTGTCTTCTAAGACTGATTTGTGTGCTCTTTTGGCCATCCAGGACATATTCAATATTCTTCGCCAGCACCACAATCATCCTCCTGAACAGCATCACTGATCTCCTCCAAAAAAGTAATGGGAACACACTCATTGTGGAGGCAAGCTTTGCCAAACTTCCAGACCTCCACAAAAGCTCAGGATTTCTCCTTGGCAACACATGTGGTTCGTGGCTTACCTGGAATTGACAGGCTCCCGTGGTTCACTTCCAAAGAATGCCTCTGACTTCAAAACCTGGGCCACCACAGCGAGCCTGGCCATCTCTCTCCGCAGTCAAACGGTGCCCTGAAAACACAGCAGTTAGCTCACAGTTTCAACAGTGCACAGTCACGCTTCCCCAAGACAACCATCAGACTACAGCCTGCTGCAGACTTCCATTGGCTCACACCAAAGAGAGGAGAGGACTGAGGTTTGATAAAACGGATGATTCTGACAGTGTCTTTAGTGTTTGACTGCAAGCGTGTATTTACTTTTTACCAGTGTAACTGAGGGCCATTGTCTTGGTTTCTGCTTCTGAACCATCAGGACAAATGTTAGCATAATAAAACACAA
>NW_022103925.1:4985637-4988031 GCF_000313985.2 Echinops telfairi
CTGCACTGGGAGATGTGCTCACTCTTTTAAAGGGTAGTGGTGATGGTGAGAGGTTCTGTCAACTCCATACTCCTGGGTAAGGATAGGGGGGGAGCCCAACCTATCTATCAGTCATGTCCCAGCCTGATGACAGCTCCTTGGGTAAGGCCTTTTGCATAAGAGAACAGAGTTGAAACCTCCTTGACCCTTTTGCCTCTGAGTAGAGCCAGATCTCATGTCTGGTTCCTCGACCTGTTGCGTTGCCTGCCAATCCCAGGAACTTCCAGCTGGCTGCTGACAGTGGATTCATTCGGTTGACTTTGGATTCATTTACCTCTGCATCCACCAACCTGGGCCCCTGACCACCTCCGCTTCCTGTTTGTCAGCTTTCACAAGTCAGAAGCCTGACTGGACTCACCTACAACTGTGGAAGCTACTTCTTAATGTAGATGTCTTTCTTCCTACAAACACAATCAAGCGTCCCTGGTTTTGTTTCACTAGAGAACTCTACCTAACCCAGTCATCATAAGATGTAAGTGAAACCATGCTTGGGACAATTCCCACCACACAGTAGGTGCTTTATAAATATTTCCAGGCCTGCCTTCTCCCAGGACACTTGTGTGGTTGGGCTTGTGTGATGGGAAAGGCACTTGACTGCTGGGAACTCAGCCCTTGGGCAAAGCTCCCGGGTTCCAGGATCATGCCTTCAGGGGCATTTCTGTTGAGAACCTTCCCAGAAGCCAGTGGAAAATCCTGCTGCTGGGCTAGACATACTTGTGAACCATATTGGGAAGAAAGCAATTTTCTAGTTGATTTTCTAAAACAATAAACAGTGGAAAGAATGCCAGGGTGGTGGCTTTTATTACCACCAACCAAAGAAAATCAGCTTCCAGTCCCTTAACACTGTCAGGCGGGCTCACCACCACAGGTCTCTCCCGTGGGATATCGGAGTTCATCTTGGTGGGGGGGGGTGTGTAAAGGAAATGGTGATGGTTGTAGTGACAGTGGAAGGGTAAAAGAGTGATGGTGGTGATGATGGTGGTATTGAGATGGAAATGATGCTGGTGATGAGAGAAATAACGGTGGTGGTGACGGCGGCGATGGGCATGATCATGGCGGTGGTGGCAGTGGCCATGATGGTGGTGGTAAGTGATGTTGAGATGCTAACATGAAAATGATGGTGATGATGGTGGTGGTGGTAGTGGTGGTGGTGGTGATGGTGGTGGTGGTGGTGGTGATGATGGTGGTGGTGGTGCTGGTGGTGGTAGTGGTGGCCGCTTGTAGCCTCAAAGCTATTGATACTCCACCCCTCAGTAGGGTGGATCTGCCTTGTGTATTCATGAATCCTCAGTGCTGTGCCTGGCATACAGGAGGGACTCGATTACCATTCATCCAATAAATGGAGACTTTGAGGTCCCATCCATCGTTGCCCCCTTTTACAGACAAAGAGACTAAGGTTCAAGCACAGCAGTGAGTAGGGGGCAACTGTTCCAGCTTGCCAGGACTTGCCTAATTTTACCAATAAAACTTCTACATCCTAGAAATCCCTTTGGGACCAGGCAAATGGGGACACCTGAATTCTTTGCCCTGCTCCCTGCCAGGTTGACTGCTTGCTGGACAGTCCCTCCCCAGGTAGCCCACTACAGAGCAAGGCTGCAGACGTGAAGTATAGTACACATGACTGCTCAGTCTAACGAGAGAGAGAAAAAACATATCAATAAAGGCCCAGCCCCCACCACTGTCACCATGCCCACCACCATCGCGGTCACCACCACCACCATATCCGCCACAGTCACTGTCAACGTCCCCACTGTCCCTCTCATCATCGCCACCATTCCCACCCCACCACCATCACCACCACGGTTACTAGCACCACCACCACCATCACCACCACTGTCACCGCCATCACTCTCATCACCACCACCACTGTCATGGTCATCACCACCATCACCACCACCACCACCATCACCACCACCACCACCATCACCACCACCACCACCATCACCACCACCACCAAGTACTGCTACTTTTTTGCTCACAGCTTCAATGGATTTCAACCTGAAATATTTTTCTCTGCTTCCCTTGGTTAGAGCCTATTTATTTTTTCAGATATTTCTTTAACCTCCTAAAAATTAGCCTAGCATCGAAGATTCTGTACACCACAATCGAGATAGTGTTCTCTCTCCTTTCACAACACACTATACATACAATTTCCCAAACACCATTGCAATTATGCAATTAGCATTATTACTTTTCATATCCTCTTTAAGAAATGGGTTTAGAATTGGGCTTCTTACTGCAAGGTTGGTGGTTCAAAATCAGGAGCTGCTTTGGGGAAACAAGAGGAGACAGTCTGCTAAACAAGAGAAGGCAGTTCTAGAACTGCCTTGTATGGTTGCTATGGGTTGAAATCAA
>NW_022103925.1:4989326-5001020 GCF_000313985.2 Echinops telfairi
CTCAGTGCAACTCACTCCCGTGAGAGAGTTGTGAGACACTAGCAGTCCTTCAAATCTTGAGGGCCGTCCGGTAGTCCTCTGTAGAGAGAGAGCTAGGCTATCCCAGCACAGGCAGCAAAACATCACAAACTGTCAGCCAGGTCACCAACTGGTTAAGTTTACGATAGGTTATGCATGGTAATTCCAGAACACTTCATTGTGCTCCTGCGGAATTGGCACATGGGTCAAGAGGCAGTTGTGTGAACGGAACAAGGGGATACTACCTGGTTTCAAATCAGGATAGGAGTGTGTCACCAGACTTAACCAAATTGTATCCTGAGTAAATCATCAGAGAAGCTGACTTCTATCAAGAAATGTGCAGCATCAGAATTGGAGGAAGGCTTATGAACAACCTGTGCTACGCAGGTGACACAGCCTTGCTCGCTGACGGTGAGGGGGACTTGACGCCCTTGCTGATGAAGGTCAAGGATCGCAGCCTGCAGTGTGGATGACAACTCAGTGTGAAGAAGACCCCAATTGCTTCCACAGAAAGAGGAGCTCTTGGTTATGTGACTCTCAAATGCTCAGACTTTCAAATACTATTGAGAGTGATCTCAAATCTACATTTATACACACAGGGAGGAAAGAAAGGGCCTCCTTTCTAGTTTGGCATTTGTTTTTTATCTTTAATTTTTAGGTCTGGTGAGTCGAATGCTTAAAAAAAATCAAAAATTTAAATTCCACACACAGGTAATCACCTAAAATATTAAGAGATGAAATTCTTTCCATTGCTTAATCTTTTGCTCCCTTTCCCCATGAACTTACTGAATGTCCCTCTTATTATAAAAGAAAAGATGCTGTTTTAAAAATAGAAGGCAACTAAAATTTTCACAATTGCACCAATAGGTAACATCATGCTAAATGGAGAAAAGGTTGAAGTTGTCAAGGATTTTGTCTTGCTTGGATCCACAGTTGATGCTCGTGGGAGCAGCAGTCAAGAAATCAAAAGCAGTATTGCATTAGGTAAATCTGCTGCACAAAATCTCTTTAGAGTATGGAAGAGCAAAGATAGTACTTTGAGGACTAAGTTGCACCTGAACCAAGGCATGGCATTCTCTATTGCCTCATACGCATGTGAGAGTTGGACATTGAATAGAGAAGGCAGAGGAAGAACGGATGCATTTGAGTTGTGGTGCTGGAGAAGAATGTTGAAAGTATCATGGACTGCTAAAAGGACAACCAGATCTGCCTTGGACCAAGTACCACCAAAGTGCTAGTTAGAGACAAGGATGGCAAGACATTGTCTTACATACTCTGGAGTATGACAGATGGACATTATGTTTGGTAAGGTACAGCAGCAGCGAAGGAGAGGAAGGCTTCAAGGAGATGGATTCACACCATGGCTGCAACGAAGGGATCAAAAATAGTAACAGTTGTGAGGGTGACAACAGGACGAACAGTGGTCTGTTCTGTTGTGCATGGGGTTGCTATGGGTCCCAACTGGCTTGATGGCACCCAATGAGAGCAACCCTCTTCAGCCAGCTTTGATTTTTAGCACCTTGTCTCGTTTTTAAAATAGGGACCATTTTTCGAACAATTTGAAGTCAACTATGGGCATCTGCCCATCACGGCTTGGCCCTTACAGGCTGTTTACAAGGATGACTGCCAGGTATTGGCTCCAGCCTTTCTCACATCCTGCTTCAGACGAGAAGTCAGCTCCTTGCCCCTTAGTTTGCTTTGATCAATAGGACTTAGCAGAAGTGGCACTGGGACCAGGCCTTACAAAAGCCTGGCAGCTTTGTTTACACATTCCTGGATCCCAGTCCCCATGTAAGAAAGTTCAGGCGAGACTGTTGGACAGTAAGCGGCCATATGGGGAAAGAGGGAACCAATCCAACTACAGCCACTCTCGCCCTCCCAGCTGAGGTGCCCAACATGTACGTAAAGCCATCTTAAACAGGCCAGCCCCAGCTAAGCCCCCAGCTGAAGGCAGCCCCATAGGTAACCCCAGCCAACTCCCCCCCGAGCAGAAGAGGCGCCTGCTGACCCAGCCAACTCACGGGATCATGAGTTATCATGAATTGCTGCTGTTTTAAGCCACTTCTGTTCGGGGGCCGGAGACATTTGTCTGTCAGTGTGCTGTACTGTAGTAGCTGGGATGTTGGACAGTCTGTCACACTGCTATTTCATCCATCAGCAGGGTCACCCATGGCCAACACGTTTCATCAGCGCTTCCATTTTAAGGCAAAGGAGAAAAAGAAGGCCTGTCAATTGACGTTTGAACACTGACCAATGGAAAGTCCCATGGACTGTACCATGACCCCATATCTTGTCTCTCATTGGCTGGAAGATGAGCCACCTGGGTAGAAAGGCACTCAACATACCCAGAAGCCACAATAATGGTGCTGGGCATAGCAACGCCTGTCAACAGGCGCAGGACCAGCCTGCTGAGTGTGGGGATGTCATGACTCTGAGCCGACTTGTGGCAACCAACAGGAAGTCGTGGGGTGGAGCTGTCATGCCACCACAATGTTATCAAACCGCACATGTCCCCGCTTGTTCCCACAATGCCCTTCACAGTATTTCTCTCTCTCTCTCTCTTCCAGACTGGGATTCTTTTAAGCAAATTGGGTCAGGGATACCCACCTTCATCACCACCCATCTGTCCGTGTGTCATACTCTGGCGGCTGGTGTGCTGCTGTGATACTGGAAACCAGGCCACTTGCCCGTGGTAGCCAGGTTTCAGCAGAACTCCTGGACTAGGACACACTAAGAGGAAAGACTTGGTGGTCAACTTCTGAAGATTCGCCCATTGCCCAGCATAGGGGTGGCAGCTGAGTCCCCCAGAACAGAAGGGGCTCAGGACATACAGTCGCTGAAGCGATGGACTCCAGCAAGCCAAAGACCGTGAAGACAGTGAGGGGCCAGATCTACGTTGTTCTGTTGCCCATGGGGTTAGAGTCAACCCATAAGAACTGACAGCCACCCCCCACATTGAGCTGAAGCGCAGGCTGTCCGATGAGAAACACCTTACTCTCTGTGAGAGAACCACCGGAGGCAGCCTCTGGCTTCCTCCGGCTTCACAAGGGGAAGGACCCGCAAACTCAACATCAACCCCAGGCCAAGCCCTGGGAGGCTGGCCTCAGACCTGCCCCTTACCGATTCTGAAACCAGCCGTCCCTCTCACGACACTCTCTATGCCTCCGCCGGGCTCAATAACTCACTGCAACAGCCGCACAGAACCCACAGACAATACTCATCATTGTGGGGTTCATCAAGGAACTTAGTAGGCTACATGTGGGGGGTCCGAAACACTCAGGATCCAGTTCTTTGATCAGGACAGTCTCCTCTCAGCTGTGCCCACAGGCAGACCTCACGCTCCACCTATCACAAGACCTCTGCCCGGCCCTGGCCTGTTATAAAGCTCCTTTAGCACTACCAGTAACTGCCCAAAGGGCTCTCTACTCCGCTGTAAGTCTCGGCTCGAAGGTGCTCAGTTCAAGTTCCATGGTTCAGCTAACCTCCCTCTCCCAACTAAGTACCTGAAGGTGCTGCGCTCCACCAGCACACACTCCTTCCCAGACACACTCCGCTCTCTTGCTCTGTGGGCTGGGAAGCCTCCTACTCCACCTTGTGTCCTGTCTCTTGGTTCTGTTGCCTCCACTGTTGCCACTTCTCTCATGTGCCAGCTCTGTTTTCCTGGATTGAGGAGGCTTGGTGCATACGGATCTCGGGGTCTAAAGGACAAGCTCGGCTGCTGGCTCTCCTCTCTTGATGGCCGTGAGAGCCCCTTCCTCCTGCTTCTGGGTTGGCTCATTATACCCAGCAGGATGGCAACACTGTGCCAGCCCTACATTAGAGCTCCAGGTTTTCACAACCACAATGCACGCTGTGAAAAACTCCTCACACTGAACCATGTAATTCTACTGGCCTCTTCTCCCACGTCCTCCCACCCAGACGCAGGAGGAAAAGAAGACACGTGGAGGGGTTGTCCCAGGGCTAGCTGCCGTCGGCAGGGTGGCCCTGGTGATCCAGAGGAAATTCACCCCTGTGACTCACAGAATAGGGTCTTTTTCCTGCTGTCCCCGTGGCTCTCAAGGGTGACCCTGCACACGAGACCCCCTCTTTGCAGGAGCCTCAGTCTCCCACCTGCAAAAGCAACCCTGCCCCAGTTTCCGCGCTCCCCAAACCATCCAGAACGGAGACATTTCTTGGGCAAGCTGCCTGCCATTTTTGCCTCCAGAGAGGCTCCATGCCCACAAGCTGGGTAAACAAACTTTTCGTTTTAAGGGAAAAAAATGTGCGTTCCGGGAACCACAGCGACTTTTCTGTGGAAACGCACAACACAAGCCTCCCCCCTTCATCCCTCCCCACAAACGCTGATTGACCCCAATGCAACTTCTCTCATGGTCCCAGAGCCCTGCCTGGGGCCAAAGCAGTTAGCTGGACCGTTCCCAGCCTGGCATCTCGGATGGGCCCATGGGTATGCTGCGTTCTCCCTGCGTCCCACCAAGGCCCCATGATCTCTGCCGTGAGTGAGTCCACGCTGGGACCTGACCTCTCTGTTCTTCTCCTGCACAGGCCCTGGTTGGATGCAGAAGGGCATTCACAGGCCGCTGCACACCAGCCAGCGAGGGCCAGGGCTGGGGCCAGGGCGAGTGGGAGAGGAGCCAGCTGTCCATCAAGGTGACCACCCTGACATTCCCTGCCATTGAGCCCATGCCGACTCCTGACGCTACGGTCCAGAGCAGACGGCCCCTGTGGGTTTCTGAGACCGTACCTCTTTACGGGAGAAGACAGCCTTGTCTTTCTCTCATGGAGCGGCTGGTGGTTTTGAACTGTTGACCCTGCGGTTAGCAGCTCAATGTACAGCACACTATGCCACCAGGGCTCCCCAAGGAAAACTCCTGATGAGATGGATGCCCACGGCAGCTGCAACGGAATAATTGTGTGGATGGTGCAGGGCCAGTGGTGCTTCATTCTGTTGGACACAAGGTTGCTATAAGTCAGAATCAACTCCGCAGCACCTGCTGACAACTGTACAACAGCCCTGGCCCTGCAGGGATGGGCAGCGTCAAAGCCTCCAGGTGTTGCCCCCAGGCACACAGAACCCCAGGAAGGCACCACCTCTGATATCCCTGATGCTCTCACCCAGCGCCTCTTGTCCTCACGCCCCCTCGGCAGTGTCTTGAGGCTCAGATCGGGAGGATGCTTGCCACGGAGTGCCCGGCTCAGGCCTGCCCGTCACTCAGGCCAGGCCATAGACCTGGGAGCCAGGTGGCTTCTTAACTTGGGGCCACCGGAGCTGGACCGATGTGCCACTTGTTGGGAGCTGCCACTTGCAACAGAACAAAGCCTGGCACAGTCCCACGCCCACGCCACCTCCCCTCCTCCCACTCCCCAGCTGCGGGTGTGTTCAAGCCCACTGTCGCAACCACCCTGCTGACCCCTGGCCTGGAGGGTCTTCCTCTTCTTTCCCTGGCTCCTCCACCCCACCGCCCGTGCTGTCCTTCTGTCCTGACAGCTCCCTCCTGGTCACCCTCGTGTCTACAGCGTGTCCTGGTTCTCTTTCCGCTGGGAACATGGGCCCACCCTTCCCTCTAGGTTCATATCCGCAGATAGGAACAGGTGGGGCCAGCCCCATACGTCAAATCCCTTGCACGGTCTCACCACACGGGCCTCCGTTTCCCCACCTGTAAAATGGCCAGACCAGTAAGAGCTCTGTAATGGGTTGTTGTGGGCATGGTGGGCAAGTCGAAGGGGGAGGGGCTCACAGACGACTTCCCCGCATCTTCCGGACAGATGTTTGGACTTCATTCAGC
Organism: Echinops telfairi; assembly: GCF_000313985.2. Lineage (NCBI taxonomy): Eukaryota > Metazoa > Chordata > Mammalia > Afrosoricida > Tenrecidae > Echinops > Echinops telfairi. The sequence goes on from NW_022103925.1 coordinate 4,995,128, forward strand.
AAAACCCGAACACCACCCCCCACCCGCCGTCAGGCCCGTTCGAACTCAAGGCGGTAACCCCTCTGTTGGGTGCCCGAGGCTGCTCTGGATCTTTGCGGGGGCACACAGCTTCATCTTCGTCCTATGGAGAGGCTGGTGGGTTTGAATCCTCAACCATGGGATTAGCAGTACAGCACTACCCAGAAGCGGCACTCAATCAAAAATGAACGGGCAGCATGGCTTGTCAGTGTGGTTTCTGTGAGGTGCCATCGAGTCCCTTCTGACCCATAGTGACCCTACGTACAACAGAAGAAGACACTGCCCGGTCCTGAGCCCATTGTGTGGGCCACTGCCTCACTCCTTCTTCTTCCTGAAGGCCTCCCTCTTGCTTGCTGGCCCTCCACTTTACCCAACTTAGTGTCCATCTCCTGACAACATGTCCAAAGTACGTGAGATGTGATCTTGTCCGCCTGGCCTCTGTGGAGCGCTCTGGAGGGACTTCTTCCAAGACAGACTGGTCGGTCCTCTCAGCAGTCCACGGTCCTTTCGATATTCTGCTCCAGCACCACGACTCGCACACGGCCCTTCTTCGGCGTCTTCCTTAGTCAGGGTCCCCCCTCACACGCGTGCGAGGCGATGGAGAGCACTATGGCTGGGCTCCGGCGCACCGTCGTCCTCAAAGGACCGTGCTGGCGCGTCAGAACTCCGTAGAGCTCCTGTGCGGCAGATTTACCTGATGCAAGACGTCTTTAGAGCTCTCAACTGCTGCTTCCTTGAGCGTGGATTGTGGATTCAAGCAAAATCCTGGACAACTTCCACTTTTTCTCCATGATGACGACGTGAGCCACTGGTCCAATTTTGGACATCTTGTCCTTTACAGTGAACCCTCGTTTATCGCGGTTAATCGGTTCTAGACCCTACCGTGATAAATGAAATTCCGCGAAGTAGGATTCCTTATTTGTAAATCAAATATTTTTGTAGTTAGAGCATAGAGGACATGAAAAAACACCCTTTAGTCACCATTACACTCGTATTACCCAATTTATTAAACGAAAAAAGGGGAAATACAGTAAAACATTTTGGATGTTACAATGATCGTTTATTATTTATTATATTATTTATGGCATCGAGCGTGTACAGTCTGAGCCAATCAGCGGCAGTCATGACAGAGCATGCGCTGTGACGCAAAAACCGCGATAGAGTGAAGCCGCGGACGTCGAAGCGCGGAGTGGCGAGGGTTCACTGTACATTGAATAGTGCTCCACATGGCAGGTTGCAATCCTGATCTTCATCTGCAAGGGCTTCCAGTCCTCCCACCCAAACAAGGTCGTGTCCTTTGCCTACCGCAGGTGGTTCGCCAGCCTTCCTGCAGTCCGGATGCCACAGCTTCTTCATAGAGCCCCGCTTCTCCGATGACGTGCTCGGCGTACAGACGGAGCAAGCGTGCCCAGCCCTCAAAGAAGGAACAATGATAAGGGTGGCGGGAGGCCGCGCGCTGTTCTCTCCTGTTCCGCACAAGGCCCTTCCAATTGGAAATGAACCCAGTGGCACCTGGCAACAACCACAGTTTCCACCATCCCCCCCTCCCACCCAAGCCACCCCTGAGGACACATGGGCAATAGAGGACGACGGGACAAGCTGGAAGGGAGATCTAAATGGCTAAGGAGGACCCCCCAAAGAAAGAAACCCTGATTCATAATCTAGGAAATGGACGTTGAACAAAAAAATCAATCAAACAAGGCACCACTTTGGACTTAGCGTGAGAAAGACAAACGTTAAATCAGTGGATGGACAGACTCCCGTTGGCTCAGGCCTCAGCGAGCTGGCGCTCTGGGCTCTGTGGCCAGGACCGCCTTCCCAGGCACATCGGGCCTGCGAGTCAGACCCGGGCGCCCTGGGGTCGGAGCACATGCAGGGATGCCTCGGGGGAGAGGCCTGGCGGTCTACGTCCAAAATATCAGCCTCAGAAACCAGATGGTACCTTGCTCACCTCGGATCGACGTGGCCTTGCTGTGAATTAGAAGGGACATCAGGGCACCTGGCTTGGGTCTCCTGGGGACAAGCACCTCCCACCAGCACCAGGGTTAGGGATGGGGAGAGCATGGAGCAGCAGCTGTGACAAGGCACCCACGTGCCAGCACCCAAGGGAACAAAGGTGACTGAGGGCCACCAGGGCAGGGCAAGGGCTTCCTGGCCCCACCCTGGCCAAGGGACAGACCCTGGGCCTCCACCTCCTCGTCGTATGATGAGGGACAGCAGCCCCCCTTGTAGGGATGCCCGGGCATTGTGTTGGCCCTAGGGGAGTAAGGCACTCGGTGTCTGGCCCCAGCACCAACCCAGACCCAACCCACTGGCAGCCAGGCCATTCAGACTCCCAGGAACCCCAGAGGGCCCAGCGGAACCGCTCTATTGGCTCGACAAGGGACCAGTCTTTGCAGGAGAACACCATATCTTTCACCCTCAGAGCCGCTGCCGGGTTTGCACTGTGAGCCTGTCCGCTAGCAACTCTGTGCTGAGCCCACTGCACCACGAGGCGCCGTTCAGCTCCTAGCCATGCCCAGTAGCGTCCAGCAAAGGACCTCTGACTCTTACCAGTATGGCGTGTGCAGCCAGGCAGGGCCCGGGTGCAGGAAACTGACACCTTGATTCTCTAGGACCCCTTCCTTCCCCTGCTCCCCACTGACCCCCCAGTGCCCAGCCCATGTCCTTGAAGACACAGGGACACGAGGCTCTTCGCTTCCTTCCTCTCTGGCGGTGCCATCCGTCCTGCCTCCATCCCCGGTGTGTTGGAAGCTGCTCTGACCCCCCAGAGTCCAGCCACAGGAAATGCCAGGAGGCAGATCCTGGGGTCAGAGAGGCCCTCTCCTCTGTTCCTTCCTGCTCACCGCCCCTGGTGGGGGCCGTGATTAGCCTGGGTATATTGGGTGACCCCCAGCTCTTCTTCCCGGGCCTGGAAAGGGTTAAGCAGCCTTCCTGCCGGGCGGGCGGCTGGGTGGTGGGGCAGGCAGGCATGGGGCGGGGAGGGGCAGCAGGCTTTCATTTACCTTGATGGGATCCATGTGCAGGCCTTTATCTCCGGGCCCCTCTCCCCAACTCCGCGCTTGAACCTCTCAGCTGTCGGCCAATCTGCAGACAATTGCTCCGAGTAATACTATCCGGAAAAAGCTGATAAAACGCAGATGTGGCCAGGCCCCTGAAACTTGTGGTTTGCTAAGTGGTTGGCTGCCATGCTCGCCCCGTGGCCAGGGCCGCTTCCCCGCAAGCCCCTGGAAGGGAGGGGGGACCGTGGAGGGGGTGCAAGTCTAGCGGGTTTGGTTTTGGTCAAAGTTGGAGGAGAGGGAGTGACCGGAGAATCCCACCCTCTAACACCCTCTCCCCCTGGATAAATGAAGATGACACTGGGTGGGGTATCCCAAGGGCTGGGTCCCCTAAGTGTGCTGGGTCTAAGTCCCCAAAGTGGTATGATCTTGTGCAAGTCATGTACCTTCACTCCTGCTCGGCCGGCTCAGAATCAAATCCAGAGGACCGGAGAAGAATCAATGCGTTTGAATCATGGCACTGACGAAGAATATTGAACATGGAACATAACATGGACAGCTAAGAGAACAAGCCGGTCTATTGTGGAAGAAGTAAGGCCAGGGTGCTCCTTAGAGGCACGGATGGGGGGGGCATCATGCTTGGCAAAGTGGAGGGGCGTCAATGAAGATGAAGGAGATGGATGGACACAGTGGCTGCAGCCGTGGGCTCTGCACAGGCACCATTGTGAGGCTGGCGCAGGACCGGGCGGTGTTGCATTCTGTTCTGTGGTGCACGGGGTCGCTGTGGGTCAGAACGGACTGGATGACGCCTGAAGGCAGCAGCTGCCGACTCAACCGGAAGAACTGACCAGAAAGACCCTCCATTACTTGGCCATGATTCCTAGCACCCAGTAGTGCTCAGTGAATGACAGCCACCCACCCCCAGGAGCCACTGAGCTCACTCACGGTGACCTTGACTCGGATGCAGAAGACTTTCAATGCTGAGTCTTGGAAGTCGATCACCTTGCCTTTCTCCCTAGCTATGTCCAGGTGGACTCCCAGCTGCCAGCCTTTCAGCTGGTCGCCCAGCCCCTGAGCCATTTGCACCACTCCAGGGCTGGATGAACGACGTGTGGCTGCTGTCGGGCCAGCGAGTCTGCTCCAAGTCACAGCAACCTGACGCCCCACAAAACCACACGGTCCGCAGTCCTGTCCCACCCTCGCCATGACGCCTCTGTTGGAGCCGGCTGTGCCAGCCCACCTCCTCTAGGGCCTTCCTCTTCATCGCCGCCCCTCATTTTACCGAGCACGACGTCCCTCTCTAGGGACTGGTTCCCTCCTGATAACGAGTCCCAAGCAAGGAAGGTGAAGTCTTACCACACTGGCTTCCAAGGAGCTGTCTGGCTGTCCTTTCTTCCCAGACAAACGGGCCGGCTCTTCCGGCAGGCTGGGTAGTGGGCAGATGCTCCAGCAGCCTCCGTCACCCGGGCATCAAATTCCCCTGTATGGCCCGGCTTTCGCAGGTAGATGAGGTGACTGAAAGATCATCAATGAGTCAGACACGCAGTAGCCTTCAAAGTCCCTGTGTGTGCACACCTGGGGGTGAGCGAACACCTGACAGGGGTCTCGTGCGGCTGCTTGGCTCAGTGCAATACGTGGTTGGATTTCTTGACTGTTGCTTCCATGGGCACCGGCTGTGGCTCCTGGCACAATGAAGTCCTTGACAGCTTCCGTCTTTTCTCTTTGCGTCCAGATGGTGCCTACTGGTCCAGTCGTGAGCAGCTCTGTCCCCCTGATGTTGGGGTGCCATCCATTCTGAAGGTTGGCGTCTTTGATCATCATCAGCAAGGGCTTCAAGCCCTCTTCCCTTTCGGCAAGCCAGGGTGCCATCTGCATACCACGGGTTGTCGGCCCGCCTGCACTCTCCTTCGTCTAGGCCAGGGGTCCTCAAACTGCGCCCCGCGGACCACATGCGGCCCACCGAGGACATTTATCCGCCCGCCGGGTGTTTTTGCCCCGTATGTTTTTTTACTTCAAAATAAGATATGTGCAGCGTGCATAGGGATTTGTTCATAGCTTCTTTTAAAACTATAGTCCAGCCTTCCAATGGTCTGAGGGACAGTGAACTGGCCCCCTATTTAAAAAGTTTGAGGACCCCTGGTCTAGGCCAGCTTCTCAGCTGACTCGCCCAGTGCACCGACCGGGTCAGTAGGGTGAGAGGAGGCCACCCAAGGGCCCACCTTTCCTGGCCTCAACATGCCGCAGCCTCCTTCTGTTCCATGGCCTGCTGCCTGGGCGTTAAGAAGAGCTTCCTTTTTGCCCTCTCCATTCACTTGGCCCCCACACAGCAAAGGTAACCGGGGGTGACTGCCGACAACTTGGGACCCCGGTAGGTGGTAGGCCAGGAGCCAAACTGCTGCTCAAGGCATGGCTAGTGTTGCCCTGCAGAACGGAGCCAGAGCCAGGCTAAGGGGGGCTTCCCCCACAATGCTTCTGGTGAAGGGTCTTTCCCACAATACATCTGGTGGCCAACTTTTCCCACAATGCCTCTGCTGACTGGCCTTTCCCACAATGCTTCTGGTGGCTCAGATTTCCTGCAATGCCTCAGTGACTGGTCTTCCTCCGCAGGCCTCTGTTGGATAGCCTTTCCCACAATGCCTCTGGTGGCTGGCCACCACCCCCACTGGTGGCTGGCCACCCACAACCGGCAACGACTCATCTTCAGACAGGTGGAGCTTCCAGCAAGGGTCTTCTTGTAGACACCTGTGGTAGTTACATAATCTGTTGTCAACTTGAGACTATTAAAAGTGAAGGGGTGGCGTTGAGCCTGTCGCTCAGGTCGCAGCTTGATGACCTCATTTGGAGGCGCTAAGGAGATAAATAGCTCATGCTGGAGG
>NW_022103925.1:5002173-5003829 GCF_000313985.2 Echinops telfairi
TTAACACGGGCTCTCCTCCACCGGGGGTGCGCGGCCTGCCTCTGGACTGTCACTGCCTCCTTAAATACAGAAATAAAAGTAAGAATGTTATTGTTATTGTTGTTAGGTCCCATCAGGTCGCCTCCGACCCATAGTGACCTCCGGCACCACCCTCACCATCGTTCCTGGGCCTGAGCCCATTGTTGCAGCCACTGCGTCCATCCATTTCCTCCAGGGCCTTCCTTTGGGTCCCTGCCCCTCCACTTGACCAAGCACGATGTCCTTCTCCAAGGTCTGACTCCCCTGACAACACGTCCAAAGCACGTGAGGTGAAGTCCCCCCATCCTTGCCTCTAAGGAGCGCTCTGGCCGTACTTCTTCCAAAACAGATCAATTGGTCCTTTTAGCCGTCCGTGGGACTTTCGATGTTCCTCCCCAGCACTGCCGTGCAAAGGCTTCGATGCCTCTTCTGTCTTCTTTGTTCAAAGAAAAGGAAATAATAGCTGGCCCCTTGGAGCCCTTCCCCTGACCTCGACCTCTTTGCCCTTTAAAACGGCATGAGGTCAGGTAACTGGATCACACCCAGAGGAGGAACACCGAGGCTCGGAAGGGTGACATCACTAGGGTCACACTGCCCTGGCGGGAGGGACAGAACTGGGATTCAAAGCAACGTGTGCTTACAAATGTCCGGTCCAAAGTCTTGCGTCTATCCAGCTACCCAATGGGACTCTGGGGGAGGGGCAGAGGCCGCGTGTGCTCAGGCTGGGCCGGAGCTGTCCATGTGGAAGGGCCCTTGGGCAGTGCACCATGGGAGCTAAGCACGGGAAGCTACGAAGCCTCCCACCCACGAGTGAATAGAGAAACAAAACACAGGGTGCACCGTGCTCTGGAGTCATGCGGCAGTCAGTCTCTCCTGTCCATCTCCGTGCAGTCATTCCTGGCTGTGGCCACAGAGCGCCCACCCTCAAGGCTCATCAGAGGAGGCTTTATGAAGGAAGTTAGCAGGGCCCAAGGCAGCGGAGGATGCTGGGGACAGAGGGGTTCTCCAGGGCATGTTACGAAGTTACTTCTGGGCCGCTAGCAGCCGCCCAAAGGGCATGCCACGCCACTGGAAGCCTCCACCCGCAGGCATTCAGCTCAAACTCCTGGGGTCAATGAACCCAGCTCCCTGAATTCAGTGCCCAGAGGCACCCCACTCCAGTAAGCTTCAGCTCCGCTTCCACGGGCAGCCCCCCCCTGCAAGCCAGCCTCCTGCACAGCCACCCTCCGCTTTGCTTGCTCCTTGGGCCGGCACGTCCACGCTCCGGCTTCCACGGGCAGCCCCCCTCTGCAAGCCAGCCTCCTGCACAGCCACCCTCCGCTTTGCTTGCTCCTTGGGCCGGCACGTCCACGCTCCGGCGTCTCTGGTGTCACAGCTGTCTTCCGATCCAGGAGGTTCACTGTGCGGGGCACCTCATTCCCAGCAAGAGCCAGGAGTGGCGCTGACTCGTGGAGTTTCTTTGGCCGTGAAGAGAGTTTGGGAGAGGGCAACTGCAAGAGGACTCTCGTTGGCAGCTCCGGAGTGGACCCACCACCCATCTGAAGTGGAGTCTTTGGCAGCTGTGGGTGGCCAGCCACCAGAGGCGTTTTTCACCCAGCAGGTGGGCACGCCTCAGAAACGTGTTCACAGGTGAGTGAC
>NW_022103925.1:5003929-5005216 GCF_000313985.2 Echinops telfairi
CACAGCTGTCTCCGATCCAGGAGGTTCACTGTGCGGGGCACCTCATTCCCAGCAAGAGCCAGGAGTGGCGCTGACTCGTGGAGTCTCTTTGGCTGGGAGAGGGCGACTGCAAGAGGACTCTCGTTGGCAGCTCCGGAGTGGACCCACCACCCATCTGAGGTGGAGTCTTTGGCAGCTGTGGGTGGCCAGCCACCAGAGGCGTTTTTCACCCAGCAGGTGGGCACGCCTCAGAAACGTGTTCACAGGTGAGTGACTCACAGGTGAATGCTATCAGGATCGCCCCAACCCTACCCTCTCCACCCTTCCCAGACCCAGGCAGGCTGAGGTCCTTTGGTGGGAGTGACAGAGGCCATGGCTAGACAAGCCACTTGACATAAGTCACCGCCCTGCACGGATACACAATGGAATGCTGCCGCGTTTGCAGGCTCCCAAGGACATTCCAGTCAGGACTGGGCAGAAGTGCCCCATGGGGGTTGCTCGGCGTTGTCTTTACAGAGGGAGGCCTGGTGGCGCAGCGCTCAGAGTCTCCATCAGCAGTGGCTTTGGTCTGGGGATCTCTGCGATCACCAGGTTGTTTCAGCGCCAGAGCCCCTGGTGGGCTAGAACTGCCCACCTTACAGTTCTCAGCCCAGTGCTTCACCACGGTTGCACCAGCAGCCTTGCCTCAGGGAATACTGTTGTCAGGTGCCGTCTAGTTGGCTCCGGCCCATCGCAGAACAGACCAGAACACCGGCCTGGGCTGCGCCAACTTCACGATGGTTCGTGTGCCTGAGCCCAGGGTGGCTTATAACAACCTGCGATATGCAGAGGATGCAGCCTTGCTTGCTGAAGGCGAGGAGGACTTGAAGCCCTTGGTGCTGAAGATTAAAGAGTGCCGCCTTCAGTGTGGCTCACAAGACCATGCAAAGAAGAACACAAGGTTCACAACTGAACCAAGAGGCGACATCTGCAAAGTGCAGAAAAGGTTGAAGTCGCCGTGCATTTCGTCCTGCTCGGATCAATCAATGCTCATGGAACAGCAGTCAAAGGGCAAAAGAGGTGTTGCTCGACAACTCTGACCCACAAGACATTTTAAGAATGTTGAAGAGCACGGATGTTTCTCTGAGGACTAAGGTGCGCCTGACCCCGGTATTCTCCAATGTACCATATGCGTGTAAAGTTCAACGTGGACTACGGAAAACTGAAGAAGAATTGAGGCATTCAAGTCATGGTGCTGGAGCAGAATATTGAGCGTACCACGGACAAACCACTTTGTCCTGGAAGAAGTGCCGCCAGGATGCTCCTCGG
>NW_022103925.1:5007087-5008169 GCF_000313985.2 Echinops telfairi
TCCAAGTGGATGGGTGGGCCGGGGTGCGGTGCGGGCTGGTGGGTCTCTGAAGCTGGGTTCATTGGGAAGACAAACCTGAACGCGGAGACCCGGTCGGAGGATGGAGCCAATGTCGCCGACCGCTGTGTGTCGCTCATGTCCGCCGGCAACACAAGAGCCCGCTCTAGGGGCCACCGAGGGGCGCCTTGCAAGGGAAGAGGGGGTGCTCCTCTACAGGGGGTGGGTGGGGTGGGCCGAGCTGGTAGCAATTTCCTCACCATGTGTAAATTAATTAGTCCATATCCCAGTCTGTAAACGGGGGGCTTTGAAGGCACCTTAATGAAGCCTCCATTAGGGCTTAATGAAGGCTGGCCCGGCGGCCGGGGGGCACCCAGCTCACTTTTGATGTTGCGGGGTGGGGGCTCGGCTGATCTAAATGCCCTGGGAAGCTTTGAACAAGAAAAAGGCCGAAAGCTTTCCTTAGAGAAGTTTGAAAATTTTTTAATAAAAAAAAGAAAGCAAAGCAAGCCGGTGCTGGCTTTTGACTGATGTTGGGACTTCAAAGCCCGGGTGGACTAAATTGCTGTCTACTGCTTAATTCAAAAGTGTTCCCTCGAGGGTGACAATGTGATGGTGACAAAAGTCCTCTGGCAGCAGGAGCCGGGCAAGATCAAAGGCTGCCTATTGTACCCACTCTGCTCCATGAAGAATTGTTCATTGTCAGGAGTTTGGGAGCCGTGGTCTCGTGTGTGTGTGTGTGCATGTGTGTGTGTGTGTGTGAGTGTCCGTGTGCTGGCTCCAGCGGCATCCCGAGATGCCCTCGCGCCAAATCCCTGGACATAAATACTTGTCATGACGTCTTTGTGAGCGCCCTTTCACGTGGCAGAGGCTGGGACTGCCTGCCATGCCCCTAGAGACTCCCAGCAGGGGGTCAGGGAGTAGGGAAAGGGGGAAAGGGGAGAGTGGTTGGATTGTAAAATCATTTTCTGTATTTTTTTTTTCTATTGGAAAAAAACAAAAGGTCCCTGAAGGCACCCGGAGGGTCAATGAGACAGGGCTTGTCTGTCTGTCTGTCTATCTGTCTGTCTGTCTGAGGGACTGTG
>NW_022103925.1:5009635-5010926 GCF_000313985.2 Echinops telfairi
TTAACTATCCCTCCAGTCTTAGTGGTGGCCTTGTGGTGCAGCATTGGGCTGTGAGCCTCAAGGTCAACAGTTCAAAACCACCAGCTGCTCCACGGGAGAAAGACAGAGGTTTCTACTCTCACAAAGAGAGGTATGGTCCCATAAACTCATGGGAGCAGTTCTACCCTGTCCTATAGGGTTGGCCATCAAACCAATGAGTCAGCTTGATGGCAGTGGGGTGGATTCCTAGTCCTCAGCTCACGGCCACCCTGCAGGACAGGGTGAGTTTCTGAGGTCATCCATCTTTCAAAGGGGTGTCCAACCTCATCTTTCTCCTGAGGACTGTGGGAATTGGCCCCACTTCCCAGACTTCCCGAGGCCCATGGCCAGCCTGATTCTCCAGGAGCACAGATTCTAGAAGGCTGCCTCGCTCCGTGAGGGGCAAGCCTGCTCCTCCATGGGGCTTTTAGGGTTCACTATTAGTCCCCAGGAAGCAGGAGAGGCCTCGTATCTTGAATCAATTAAGGCGACTCGTTGGGGCACAATTAGGGAAAGCTGAGGGTGAAGACAGCTCCTCAGGACCCACTGGGCTTCTGAGCCTCCTGGTCCACCTCACACAGCCCGGTGGTGGCAGGTGTGCAGGCCCCCTGATCAAGCCTCCCGCTGGTGTCCTGGGAGTCGCTGTTGTTGGCGTGGTTGTCACGGCGGTGGTGTTTGTGGTTGTGACTGCTGTTACAGCACCAGTCCACTTGCTGTTGTTACGGTAGGAGTCGTTTCCGCTGTTGCAGTAGTTGTTGCGGTCACGGCAGGAGTCATTTTGCTATTGTCAGCGTTTGTGGTCACTGTACTTGCTATAGTTGAGTCAACGGACCCCAATGGAGACACGGTGCCCCCGGGCACAATGGGATTGGACCCTGGGGTTCTCCCTGGCTGATGGTGGGCATGCTAGGAGTTTCTGCTTAAACTGCCTGCTGTCCAGATGATTCTCAGCCCTGGAAGCTGAGACACTGCCCGCCTGCCCGGTCCACCCACGGTCACTCTCAGACCCTGCCTGTTCCTGTGCCATCCCTGAAGGCACAGCCGCAGGCTTCCCATGGTCTGGTTCTCAGAAGTCGATCTCTGGGCCTTTCTTCCTCGGCCTCCGTCCGGAATCTCTACAGAAACCCGCACAGCACATAGGGAGGTGGCTGGCAGCTGTGTGTGTGGTGGGCGGCTAAGGGGGGATCCAGGCCCCCGGCCCGGGCAGCAAGCAAGCTCCTTAGAAGCACAGAGCACCTCTGGCGTCAGGTCCTGTGGACATTTCAGGGGATAG
>NW_022103925.1:5012324-5013565 GCF_000313985.2 Echinops telfairi
AGCTTGGTGTCCTTCTCTGGGGACTGGTCTCTCCCGACGGCATGGCCACAGTCTGTGTTCGGGGCAGCATCTTGACTGCACTGGCCCTGGCTGAGGACAAGTTGGGGTTGGCAGAGGGCAGCGAAGTCCAGGGGGCAGTGCAAGGGATGGGTGGACAAGAACCGCCCCACCCCAACAATGAACTCACACTGACCAAGCCCTGCCTCCTTTCCCCTCCATCGGAGGCAACCTGAGGGGACCCTGGAGGCAGAGTGGTTACACTCTGAGCTGCTAACGACAAGGTCAGCAGTTTGAAACCACCAGCTGCTCCACGGGAGAAAGAAGAGGCTTTCTACTCCCCAGAAGATGGACGGTCTGGGAAAACCACAGGGTGGCTCTACCCTGTCCTACAGGGTCGCTGAGGAGTCGGCGTGGACTCCACAGCAGGGAGTGTGTGAGACAGCAATGGCAAAGTCCCTGGTGGCACGCTGGTTAAGTGCTCAGCTGCTCACCGAAAGGTTGGCTGTTCGCCCTGGACACCCTGTGTTTGCCAGACACCCGGGAGCCAAGGAGCAGAAACTGGACAGAGAAGGCCCCTTCCCCCACAGAGCAGACAGAGAGACAAAACCACCCCTAGAGCTGGGGTCTGCATTTCTGACTTGTAGCTTCCCAAACTGTGAGAAAATCCCTTCTGTGTGTTAAAGCCACCCCCTTGTAGTCGTGCTGTTAGCACAGCTGAAGAGAACCGAGGCAGGACCCCGTGGGGGTCAGAGTAGATCAGGGCTCCGGTGGGCAGTCTGTGGCTGATTATTTCAGACGCTTTCTTCCCACCGAGATGTCTCTGGGTGGACTCAAACCGCCAGCCTTGTAACTGTTAGCAAACTGCGGGTGTCCCTGCTTCGTATTAGGTGTGCCGTCAGACCCGCCCCTGTGGTCCTGTCACTGGAAAGCCCCAGCGATGCTCTTTGGCAGCAAGAGTGGCATCCGGTGGGAGTGAGTCAACGTGAGCGGGCCCAGTTGCACCTTGGACGGCAGGTGTAAACTCAGAGCGCCCTAAGGGGCCTGAGGGCCAGAGCCAGTGGGCTGTCCACCCAGCAGGGGCTAGGTAAACCTGGAGGAAGCTATGCCAGCAGCCGCTGTCAAAGGGGGCTGCTGAGATCCTGGAGCGGCGGGCAGACCCTCTTCCACATTCACACACCACCAGGACGGAGGTGGGGGGAGGGAGCCCAGCTCCCGACTTCCCAGCGTGGACCCTGAAATCC
>NW_022103925.1:5014868-5016125 GCF_000313985.2 Echinops telfairi
AGCAGGAATCTGGGCTATAGAACTTTTCCTTTAATGGAATGAGATGAAACCAGATCGGCCGAGCCCGCATTCCTGCGGGCCTTGTGTCCAGCCGGGGACCAGCCCCCCTAAGCAGAACCCCATGCTGCTGGGAGCCGACCCACCCCCACCCCCAAGGGTCTGCTCCTGGGGTGCAAAGTTCCTTCCTTTGGGGTTTCCCAGCCAGCCGGAGAGGCTCACGCCCACTGTCAGCTCCGCTTGGGGGTCTCTAATCAGACTCACTCTCCGTTCCACCTGCTGAGGGTCTGTGCTAAGGCTGGGGTCTGAGGAGGGGGTTCTGCCAAGCCCTTGCACCCCGACTGGCCAGGAGAATGAGGTGAACTCACAGTGGCTCCAGCCGCGGAGGCTCCGGGGCAGCCAACCTGTTTTGACTGATCCTGGAGACGATTTTGTAGGCGGTCGGTTGCTCGGCTCTCCTTTGCAGCTGAGCACCGGAGAGGCTCCGTCCGCTGCCCAAGACCACACAGCAGTGAGTACGCACACAGGGCTCGAGAGGCGGGAATCAGAGCCAAGCCAACCAAAAGCAAACTCATTGCCACGGACAGGACAGGGTAGAACTGCCCCCGGGAGCTTCCGAGACTACGCTCTTCGTGGGAGTAGAAAGCCTCGTCTTTCTCCCTCAGAGCGGGGTGCAGGGCTTTGAGCTGCCGACACCCTCCCCCCACCCCCGGTCAGCAGCCCAACCCATAACCACCATGCCACCAGGGAATCGTGAAGAGGAAATAGAGTCATCTTTAGCAGCAGTCAAGAGCTCCAACGAGCATGGCACTGGGTAACTCTATGCACAGGATCTCTCTAGAGTGTTGGCAGGGAGGTTACGTTGAGGACTAAGGTGCATCTGACCACGCCATGGTGTTCGCCACCGCCTCTATGCATGTGAAAGCTGGACACTGAATAAGGAAGACCAAAGAAGAATCAATGCCTGTGAGTGATGACGTTGGCAAAGACTATTGAAAGGACCATGGCCCGACAAAGGACAAGCACACCTGTCTTGGAAGACGTTCTGACCAGAGTGCTCCCCGGAGAGAAGGAGAGCGAGACTTTATCTCACGTGTCATCGGGAGAGGCCAGTCCTTGGAGAAGGAGCGCACGCTGGTGAAGTGGGGGGACAGTGAGAGAGAGGAGATGGGTGGACACCACGGCTGCATCCTGGGCTGGGGCAGAGGAATGATGGGGAGGAGGACGCAGCCCCAGGCGGTGTTGCCTTCTGTTGCGCAC
>NW_022103925.1:5017461-5040217 GCF_000313985.2 Echinops telfairi
TGTATGTGTGTATGGAGGGACTGACAGCAAGGCTTATGTATGTACATATATACATGCATAAGTATACGTAGGCACTGTAAGCAGGGTTTGTGTAGATGTGTGTGTATATGCATGTGTCCATGTAAGGACTGGAAGCAGTTTATATGCATGTATAGATGTGCTTTCTCTCAACCATACTACAAGAAGATCCTGGATTCCTTGTCGTTTCTGGTGATCTCTGCAGTGTTTTAAGGCACCTGGCGGAGATGCCGATTAGATGGTGGGGACTGCTCACTGCAAGGTTGGGGGTTCAGACCCACCAGGGACTCTGTGGGAGAAAGATAAGGCTCTCTGCTCCTGTAAAGACTGAGTCTTGGAAACGCTGGGTTGGAATATTACTCGATGGCAGTGGAGGTCAGGGTTATGCAGTGTTTTTGTCTTAGGGACGACCTTAGAGCTCTTTTGTTCTATGGTCAAACAGAGGATGGGACTGTTTATTGCACAAGTGGGTTCCCCCTCTTTCAGAGAAGAGACCCTGTGCAATTGGTAAATGCACCCAACTCATAAACGGACAGGTTGGAGGTTCAATTCCACTCAGAGCTTCTGGGAAGAAGTCTATCTGTTTCTCAGAGGTCACTGCATGAAAATCCACTGGAGCAGGGAGCGGAGAGAGGGAGAAAAATGAGGAGCAGATGCCAAGGGCTCCAATAGAAAGAAAATGTTTTGAGAATGATGATGGCAACAAATGTTCAAATGTGCTTGACATAATGGATGTGTGTATGGATTATGATAAGAGTTGTATGAGCCCCCAATAAAATGATTTAAAAGAAAGAAAATCCACTGGAGCAGGTTCTACTCTGCCCAGGTGGGATCATTGTGGCAGTTACATAATCTCCTGTCAACTTTCAAAAGGGTGGAGTCTAGCCTGTCAATCAGGCCACAGCCAATGAGGCCTCCATGTGGGCGTGGCCTTCTCCTGAGGATACTGGGACCTCCTGTCTTCCTCCCTGGAGCTGGGAGACATTCTCTGCTTTGGATTCCTGATGACAAGACACATGGAGCTACGCTAGAGCCCTGGAGCTGGAAGAGCCACTTGGAGACCCACGCCAGTGCTGAGATGCTTACACTGCCACTGGATCCACAAAGAGTTTGCACCCACTGGCCTGTGATGTTTCTACATTCAGTGTCATTGCATGTGTTTTGTGCGTCTGGAGAGCACTTTATAGATTGGTGTCGGACATATGGGCTAATATCAGACGTATGGACTTGTTCTGGACTGGGTTGGGATGTTTTCTCACTATTCAATTGCTCTTGTATAAACTTCTTTCTTATACACATGAGTGTCTCTGGGTTTGTTTCGGTAGTTGGCCCGGACTAACACAATCATTGTGAATTGGAATCAACTGATTTGTTTGCAAACTGGAAAGGTAGGCACCAAGGTGTTGTCCCTGGGGGAGCTATCAAGATCCACACCCACCCATGTGACCTGTAAGGGCACAGAGATATGCTCAGCTCACACACATGCACACAGCAGCACATAATTGATCCAAAGTTTTATTAAAGCCCCGGCTCGCATCAAAAGAAATGAAGCAGGCATGCATAGATAAGATGTCGACAGAGTGAAGTGGGCCCTCCAGTCAAGCTGAGGATGTTCCTAGTTTTAAAACGGCATTTTCAAAGGGGACTGGGTGGCAGCTCTGCAGATAGTCACGGAAATGTCTCATTAGTTACTCAGTCCATCCTTGGGTCTCACGTCCATTTTCTCTTGATTTTCTCTTGGCTCAGGCTCTGGGCCAGCATGTTTTAGATTTACCTCAAGCTGCAGGTCTTTCTGTTTCATTGACCTTGCCAAGGCATTCAACTGCGTGGATCATAACGAACGATTGATAACCGTGAGAAGAATGGGAATTCCAGAACACCTCCGTGTGCTCATGAGGAACTTGGATGTGGGTCGAGAGACAGTTGTGTAAACAGAATCAGGGAATACTGCATGGTTTAAGATCAGGAAAGGTGTGTGACAGGGTTATACCCTCTCATCGTGCCCATTCAGTCTGTCTGCTGAGCAACTCATCCAAGAAACTGCAGTCTATGAAGGAGAATGAGGCATCAGAATGAGGCATATTAAGTTACGACCTGTAATATGCCTCTTAGCTGTGATCCCCACACTCATTCCCACCCCCACCCCCACCCCCAAGCACTCTCCCAAGGCTCCCAAATCAATTGACCCAATCAATGACACCTTCAGGACAACGCATCTTAAAACGTTCGAGCCCATAGGAAGTCCGTTTGACCCAGTTCCCAGTCAAGAAACCCCGGCGGAGAGCCCTGATTGGTGCAGCCTGGCCGGAGCTCACCTGTGGACCAATCAGCAATGAGTGAAGGGGCCGGATCTGGTGGGGAAACGGCTGCTTCCTGGAAACCATATTCTAAAGCTAGGAAGGAGCCTTTTTTGCAGATCAGCCCGCAGCAGCACATAAAGGATCCTTTGCGAAGGACAGCAGCTTGTCACACCGGAAAACTCACCATCTCGCCTGTTAGTGTGCTAGGCAAGTCACAGGGTGATTAACCGATAACCATTGGCTGTTATTTTTCACATTTTCTAGATGCGTGGGGTCAGGGCGCAGCTGCGACTGCTCCCACACTGCTCCCACACTCTCCACCCACGCCATCATGGCTGCATCCTTTCTCTACAAGATAGCCTGCCCAACCCAGAGGATCTTATGCTGGGAGACTGGCAGGTGGATCCTACTCAAGTCCCGGCCATCCAAGGGCGCGAATACCTTCCAGTGTTCATAGACTCCTTTACCGGGTGAGCTGAAGCATATTCCACCCGCACTGAGAAGGCTCACGAACTGACGAAAACGTTACCGCATGAAATAATCCCTTGATTTGGGCTTCCCAAAACACGACAAAGGGATATGGGCCTGCTTTCGTTTTTCAAATCACTCAAGCAGTATCTCAGCACTTAGGGAACAACTTATAGTCTCCATGGGGCTCGGAGACCACAATCCTTAGAGCAAGTAGCAAGAATTAACCAATACTTAAAACCAACCCTCGGGAAATTGACACAAGAGCCGCAGATGAACCGGAAAGATGCACTGCCCGTAGCTCTGTTACGACTCAGAATTGCCCCGTTGTCACCCTATGAAGTTTTATATGGGCGGTCTTGCCTCGTGACAGAGCCAGCAATAGACTGGTGTCTACATCAGTGTCCTTGTTCCATAGGAGTTGCTCAGTGCCAAGAGGCAGTCCATCAATTTGGGTTTATCCCGGCCCCCGGGGAAGAAACACTGTCCCCTTGTGCCTTCTTGGAGAACTAGTTCTTATAAAAACTTGGAAGGACGGTCCCCCAATTCCCAGCTCCAGCCAGTCTGGAAAGGTCCTTTCCCAGTAATTCTCCCTACCCCTACTGTGGCTACAGTCCCAGGACAGACTGCGTGGGTCCACCACCCTTCATGGGTCAAGCTGTGGAACCCAGTGGAACTGGCCCCTCAGTTGCAGATCAAATGGAGCCAGGTACAGGAAGTACACGTGTGAACCATCCGGGGCCTTCTGATGGTGTTTCGTCAGCACCCTGAGTCAGATCGGTGAGTGCTCTGCAGAAACCCCGACCTCAGACCCACAAGGTTTTAAGTTCGTAAATGCTTTCACACAATCCCTGTGTTTAAAGTGAGCTTGCAAGCTATGCCTGTCAATCCAGTGTTAAGAATGCCTCCCGGGATTTCCTTTGGAATCTTCCAGCATGAGATTATCCCACATCTGCATGGGCATTGCCATCCCACGGCTCTTGCCCTGGCCTTACCTACACTGTTCAGTTTACCCAGGACACTGAGCCAAGATTGTCACCCCCAGGATCACTGGTGTCTGGATAGCCTCAACCCTATCCACCATGAGCCCCTAAGTGGATGACAGCTCCTCCCAAGAGAGCAGGAAGGATGTGGACCCCAAAGCCCTCTTCATGCCCATTTGTCAGCAGGAAGTAGCCAGAGGACTGTCTGCCCAGTGTCCCCCAATGATTTGGGCCCGTACTCCTTTGGTGGGGAATGAAAGGTAGAAAGATTAGGGATATAGGGGGCTTGTCTCCACCAAATGTCTAATGCTAAAGGAAAATTAGCTGGCCATGGCACAATCCTGGGGTTGGAAAGAGATCGGGCACATGCTAGACACCTATGGGGGCAATCCAAAGCAGGGCATCTCACACCAAGGTCACCTAGGTTCAGGTGAAGGTCAACCTGGGCACCAGCTCCATCTCATCATACATGTGTCTGAACTCAGTCACTAAGATGGGCCGATGCCCTCAACCCCGCCTCCGCCCCATGGTGTTAGGAGGGGAGAAAAAGCAGAGCAGGTAGGAGGGCGGGATTTCTCCTGGTGCCCTCTCTCTGTTTTTCTCTTTGTTTTCTGTTCTGGGACTCCACTTTTCATTCATTTTCCACGTGGTTTTTCATTTCCATTGTGAACTTTCCCAGGCCCCTGCCAGGCCTGCACTTCCCGGAGTCTGTCCTCCTCCAAACTTCCCTTCCCCTCACAACAGTTACTTGGATTTACAAAAGCGCTTCTGCCGCATGAATTCTTTCAGGGTTGAGAAGGAAGGCCAGAGGTAAATCGCCCCAGATACCTAAGTGAGCCACAATCCTAACCCCTGGAAACCTGGCCAAGGTGGGTCTCCCCACCAACCTAGGGCCACTGGGAAGAATCAGCACAGGTCGGTGGCCAGAGCGGGGCTCCTGGGGTCTGCTGGCGGGTTGAGGCACCAGCCTCGCCCCTACTCACGAGGGGAGGCTGGCCAGTGGCACAGCCCCTCGGCACCTCCACTTTCGCATCTGTGAAATGGGCACCCGGGGGGGGGGGGTGCCGACAGACTGTGCACCCAGGCTGCCCCACGAGACGTTGGTTGCCACTTCTGGTGCACCCCCTCTTCTGGGAAGGGTGGATTCCTTCCAGGACAAATGGGCTCACGGAGGTGGCTGAGGACCCGCATGGATTCCTTCTGTTGCACCGGAGGTGCGGCCATCTCCATGACAGCCAACTCCTCCTCGCTGTCCCGGGGCAGCTGGACCCCACCCTATAGTGTGCCCCTGAGTCTCCCTCACTGGCGGTGGGGTTCCCTGGGCCCCCCTCCTCTTGGGAATGACATGTGGCTGTGGCAGAAGAAGCACCATCCCCATGGTACCACCCACCCACACCCCCAGGGGGCGGGGGGCGGGGTGGGGGGCTGGCTTGCAGCATTCAAAACCAATTCCAGCGTTCTTCTCAGTATTTGACTGGCCCAGACACAATTCCCATCCTGCCTCGCTGTCCCGGCTCCTCTGCTATTTATGTTCCTCCAGCCTCTGAGTCTGCACCCCTCAACTGCCAGTCCTCTGGCCTGCCCAGTGCTGCACCCCACCCACCCCATCCCACCCGGTGCTCTTTCCTTAAACTTGGGCTGGGGGAGCAGAAAACAAAACCGAAAAGGCGCTCACCACCCATGTCCAAACCCTCCGCAGAGCCCAGACACCACACTACTGTCATGTTCGCCCTAGTCACGGGGTGGGCCAAGCCAAGTTCTCTGAAAGAGACAGACAGACAGAGCCAGTCCCACTAGATCCGACTCTCGGGACTTCACAGCGCATTATTTGCAGCCCTCGGACAGCCGCAGAGATGGAGTAGCAAGGGTATGTGTACGTGTGTGTAATAGCCCAGCCTCTGTCTTCCCATCTGTGAAGTGGGTGCATTGAAGATCTCTGAACAGGGTCTGCGCTCCCTGAGGGATGGCCAGAAACCAGCACCCTCAGAGCCCACCTGACACCCACCACACACACACACACACACACACACACACACACCCCTCTATCCTCTCACGCACAAAATCACAAAATCTGAACTGGGCACTACACCCAACAGCACAGGCTCCGTGAAACCCCCCAGGCCTGGGGCAGGCTGCTGCTCCAGCAGGTCCGGGGGGCTAGGTGCATTCTGCTTCTGAGGAAGCCCACAGCTGAGGGAATGGTGGACGGGGGCTGAGGGGGTAGGGGTGCTGCAAATTCAATAAATGGCTTCTCTCCTCGGGGCCATCTGGCGATTTGATAAAAGTATTGGGTTTCTCAAGGCGATCGGGAGTGCTCCCCGGGCGCCACCGTTTATGGCTTAAATCCGCCCGGCCTGTGGAGCCGGCATTGCAAATGGGAAACAGCAGCTCCTCAGCTTGTTCCCTAATGGGGACCTTTCATCACCCAGTTACCCTTAAGCGTCTCCTTCCCTATTGTAATTGGCCCTAAATGAAAAGCATTAGTCCCGTCAATAAAAACTAATGGTTCTACTTACTCCGAACGAAGGGGTGGGGACAAAGAGTGGTCTCTTTAAAAAGGCAGGAAGGGACTGGCGTCACCTCTCTTCCGGGACCGGGGTGGGGTTGGGGGGACGGTGTTGGGGTGCAGAGGGCCATGTGGGGTGGGGAAGTCCCCATTTTGCGGTGTCTCGCTGTGTGATGCTGGCCAGTATCTCACCCCCTCTGATGTGGCAAGTGGCTGCTGGTCCATCGGGAAGTCACCACATCTGTGGGGATCCCCATATAACAGAGGGGGGCCCTGGCCCCAGGGCTGCCCCGAGTCGAATGCCAGGTCTTGCTCCCTCTGCATTGGCTGGTGGGTTCAGACCAACAGCCTTCTGGTCTGCAGCTGAGTGCTACACGATTTAGGGGGTCCAACACAAATCTTGGGGAACCCAGTCCGATCCATAGCAGTGTAACAGAGGAGGAAGAGGGCTGGAGCCGGAGTCAGGCTGAGGGGCCTGGGGCATGCAGCCGTCCCCAGTGTGGGTTTGAACCATCAACCTCTGGGTCAGCACATGAGCATGTAGGCCTGCATTTGGTCCTGCTGGAGACAACCCCACTCAGCCGGCTCCCAGGGCCACAGACCGGGCTGGGCGAGAAAGGACTTTCAACATGGCGAGGGTGCTGGTTGTGCAGTGCTTACAGGTTGGACTGTTCACCGTTGCAAGGCCAGCAGTTTGAGCCCACCAGCCGCTCCATGAGAAACAAACGAGGTAACCCCTGCAGAGAGTTACCGTCTGGGACACAGGGCTGCCCTGCCTATACGGTCACCATGAGTGGGAATTGAGAAGAGCAGGCCGGCACACCTCCCGCCCTGCTAGCAGCTGGGTCGTTCCTGTGAGTTCCAGCGAGTCATCTCCAGGGGAGCAGCTGAGCGCTTTAACCACTGCGGCACTGGGGACCCAAGTCGCCACCCCCCCTCAGTGTTATCCAGTCCATCCTGAGGCTGTGAATCTTCCTGGAGCAGACAGCCTCGTCTTTCTCCTGAGGAACAGCTGGTGGGTTTGAACAGCCGACCTGGTGGTTTGTTACCAAATGCTTACCCTGAAGCACCACGGGCGCTCCCTCAAAACTTAACAACAACAGAACTCACTGCTGCGGGTCAAGGTTGACACATAGTGAGTTTATAGGGCAGAGCAGAGCTGCCCCTGCAACTTTCCAATGTTTATGGGAGTAGAAAGCCCATGGCTGGTGGTTTCAAACTGCTGACCTAGCAGATTGCAGCCCAATGCGTAACCACCATGCCAGCAAGGATCCATAATGTGTAACGGAACAGAAAGCCTCATCTTTCTCCCGAGGAGAAACCCACTGCTCCACCAGGGCTCCTAAGAGGGGACTCGGGCAGCCAGGAGTCCAGGAACCTGCTCAAGGCACCCATGTGAAACCCACCAGGAGGAACATCAGCCAATTGCTTGACCATGTGCGTGACCAGGGCCTCCGAGGCTGCCCACCCATTGAAGGACAGCATGGCTGTTCCCAGTTTCAGACAATCACTGAAGCCAGTGGTGGGCCCTAAGGAGTGAGAAGCAGCCAACCACACACAGAGAGAACATTCCCTGGGGAGCCAACAGGCCCTGGGAAAGGTCTGAAATTAGAACCGTGAAACTCAACTCTTAGGGGAAGCCCTGAACTAGATTTGTAACAACCATGAAATGGGTTTGTGGGACTTCACAACCCAGTCGCACCAACAGGAAAGACCACGAAGATTCGCATCGAACAAAACGCTTTGGGTTTCCAAAAAACAATCACAAATCCTGGCCATAGAGACTGTGTTGACTCATCGAGACTCTATAGGACAGGGTAGACCTGCCCCTGAGGGTTTCCAAGACTGTTACTCTGTATGGAAGTAAAAAGCCCTGTCTTTCTCCCAGGGAGTGGCTGGTGGTGTCAAACTGCTGGCCTTGCGGTTAGCAGCCCGTGTAACCACAAGTGTTGGGAAGCCCAAATCGATGTAGCTTAAGCCAAAAAGGGAATCCGAGGGAGCTTCAAAAACTGCATTGAGAATTTCCACCATCGTTTTTTTTCCCCACTTTCCCGTGAACTTTTTGAAGCCCCCTACACATTGCTTTCAGGAGTAGGCAGCGTTTGGAGTATGAGTGACAATGAGGGTCACACAATGCCTTCAGGGCTGCTTCTCTTCTTGTTCCACCAACTGCTTAGACAACCTCTTCTTGAAGCTGCAAAATCAGCCGCCAGATGCAGCCAGAGACGCACTGCATCTTAAATCCAACTGAGGGGAATGGGAATCTTTGTCTCCGGTGTCCCATCAACATCTGGTGACTCACTTGCAGGAGACCGGAGTTGGTGGACGCTCCTTCCTGGGCCAATCACTCTTCAAGGTAAAGCGATGTGCAGGTTGGCTGACACCTGAGTCAGCTGTTTGGCCCCTGGGGGCTAAGTGAGTGATGGATCCCACAGGAAGTCAAGGTCGAATTCCAGAGAAGGGGAGATGATTGCTGAAAAGAAAAAAAGAAAATCGTCTTCTAGAATCACATCGTGATTTAAAAAAAAAGATGACTGACAACATCAAGTGCTGACAGGGACATGGAGCAACAGGAACTCTCCGATGGTGCCGATGGGGACCTGAGAAGGTACAACCACTTAGGCAACAGTACTTGGCATTTTCTAATGAGGTCAACCACACATAAACCCATGGCCCTACCACCCCTCTCCTGGCTGTCTACCCAACAGAATTGAGTGCTTCTATCTAAGAGTGTGTGCAAGACTCTTCATGGCAGCTTTATTCGCAGGGGTAGTCGTCGTGGTTGTTGTTGTTGTAAGGTGCTGTCAACTCGGTGCCCACTTGTAGTGACCTTACACACGGTGGAACAAAACGCCCTGTGGTCCTGCACCATCCTCACAACTGTTCTTCTGTTTGAGGCCACTGTGTGGCAGCCACTGTGCCAATCCATCTTGTTCAAAGCCTTCCTCTTTGTCAACACTCCTCTACTCTACCAAGCACGATATCCTTCTCCAGGAACCAGTCTTTCCTGACAACCTCTTCAAATTAAGCGAGAGGAAGTCTCAACACCCTTGCCTCTAAGGAACGCTCTGACCCTGACCGTACTTCTTCCAAGACAGATTTGCATGATAGCATGATAGCATGATAGCATGATAGTGTGCCAACTTCACGTGGCCACGAGTCTCTGGGTTTGGCAGTTAAGGTTGAGTAACCCCCACGGATGTTACCTAAGACAGTGTAATCAGCTCCATAAGGGGATCTGCTGTGGGAAGACACTTGTAAGGGTGCAGTGCCACCCCCTTATTCATGTCACACCCCTGGCAATGTTTACTTGGGGATATGGCCAATGTCCTATATAATTAGATGCTGTGGGAGTTTGCTTGCTTCTTGCCAGGTGTGGCTCCTGCTTCTGGCACATTGAACTTCACTTCTTTGAACTTGAGCCAATGGTCACCATAGTGCCTGCTGAATCCAGGAGCCATCAGCAGCCAGCCATCTGACCCACGATCTGTCTGCAGCTTCTGGATCTCTCTAGATCCTGCAGCCACAAGCCTCGCTGACTAGCATTGGATTTATCCACCCCTGCAAGCACCAGCCTGTGGTCTTCATGTTTTGTTTCCCTGGATCATCAGCCCCTTCCGCTACAAGAGTCAGAAGCCGCCTCCAGCTTAACATCTGGCCCATGGACTTCAACCAGGCTGGACTCACTTCTACACCTGCGTGCACCATTCTCCTGACATAAAGTTCTCTCTTTTTACAGATGTGTAATATAAGTGCCACTGCGTCAGCTTCTCTGGAGAACCCAGCCTAACACACAATGGGATATTGCAAAGTGGTGAGAAAGAACAGTCCACAGCTACACGTGATAACCTGGAAGAACCTCACGGGTCTCGTCCCAAGAACTTCCATCCACACGGTCAAGGAGTCCAAATGCGGCTCTCCTTGCTTTGTGTTGATTAGAAGTGGGGTCCTTCCAGAATGGCACCAACATGCCATGTCCTTCAACGATGTTCACCTGGGGGTGTACACCTGTGAACATGCTTCGCACTGGGCTGAAGACTTAAGACACTAGTGCGTCAGACATGTATGCTGTGGACTGGACATTGGGCTGCTAACCACAGGGCAGCAGTTCACACCCACCAGCTGCTCTGCGGGAGAAAGATGGGGCTATCCACTCTGGTGAGTCTGTAGTCTCAGAAACCCTCTGTAGGGTCACTATGAACCGGAATCCACTCAACGACAGTGGAATTTTTTTTAATTTGCTCATTTTATACTGCATTTTAACACAAACAGGATTCACTGTAGACAGGAATTTTGCAAACCATGTAACCCCCTCACACCTTAGTCCCCTGTGCACGGTATGTCTGCTATACACAAGTACTTGTTCTCTGGACAGACGCTTGATTTCCCCAAGGCCACTCTGAGTCGGAATGAACTCCGCAGCACTGGGCTCTTTTGTCGTTGGTTGTATGAGGCCAGCACAGGATGTCAAAGCCCGCGGCCGTCAAATGGATTCTAACTCAGGGCAATTCCATGTGTGCCGGAGCAGACACAGGGCTCCACAGGGTTTTCAAGGGCTGAGTTTGGAAAAGTAGATTCTCAGGCCTTTCTTCTGAAGTGTCTATGGGCAGACTTGAACCTACAAGCTTTTGGTTAGCAGCCAAATGCATGAACCGTTTACCCTCCCCAGGGAGTAGACCCCAAACCAAACCAATGATGATCAAGTCAGTTCTGACTCATAGTGAGCCTACGACACAGGGTAGGCTTGCTCCCTAGGGTCTCTGAGGTAGTAAATCTTCATGGAAACAGCCTCTTCCTTCTAGAGAGCAGTTGGTGGTATAGAACTATGATCCTTAGGGTTAACAGCCCCACATGGAATCCATTAGGTCACTAGGGCTCTTTAAGGACTATACATCCATTTGAAAAGCAGAAGAGAATAGAAATTCACTCGTGTTTAAAATGCCCCTGAAGCATCACATGGGCTTTAAGGAATTCTCTCCCCCTCCCCCCCCCAGCCCTCCCACCCCCCACTTCATTCAATTACCCCGCCTTCTTTTTCTTCTCCCTCATTTCTTTATCTGTTTATTTCCACCTATCATTGCGCTCCCCATAAAGGACCCCAAACCCTTGAACAAGAACGTGAAGCTACACGTTGCCAGCTATCGGGGTCTGCTTTGTCCCCTTGATGAAAGATTCTCTTTTTATTGCCTTCGCTTTGGTGCTTCCAGTCCCAATCAAGACCTGTCTCTGTCCGCCGCTTGCAAATGGACCACTTTCTACCCGTTGGCTTTAACGTAGACAAATCAGTCTCATCAATAAAAACCAAAGTTTCCCAGGCAGCACAGCCTTCGTTCTCCATCCCCAGGCCCCTGCCCCACCGTCTTCTTCTGGCAGCAAATAGAGAACGTGGTGACTCTCTCCCACGCCACACGGATCCCCATATTTCCCTGGTTAAGGTTCGATGCTGGCGGCCTCTCGGCCTGGAACCAGCGATGGCTTTGGAAGTCACCATTAGCCTTTGACACTTCATCCCCAGTCCTCGGAATGCTGGAGCTGGAGTGGCCCCTGTGGATGGGACTGCAAGTCCGCTCCCATCCTGGCCAGCACCCCATGTCTCTCCCACCACTGGGGATTCTAAGTGGGTCTCATTCCTACCCGGCTCAGAGGAGACCTGTGTTCTGTAGGGTTTCTGATGACTGGTTTGGGGAAGTAAATTACCAGGCCTTTTTTTTTTCCTGAGATGTTTCTGGCTGGACTTGAACCTCTGATCTTTCGGTTTGTAGCTGAGAGTGTCCACTGTTGGACCTGCCCAGGGACAGCCATCACGTCCCATTGAGGAGCCTTCTCTCATGTTCAGCCTCATCCGGCAGAGCTGCCCAGAGGTCAAGTTAACTGTACCCATCTGAATGTGCAAGACCAGAGCTGCAGGACAGCACTGGCAAAACCATGGTCTACCACCTCAGGTGGGCAAACCTTCTGGTCACAGATGCTGGGGGGAAGCTGGGAGCGGATTCAGCCCACACAGGAGTCACGGTCGCCAACACTGACATCAGGCATCCTGGCATGGAGAAAGTCCACGTGTCCGCGGTGCCAGGAACTTTGTCATCCACCTGCCAGGCTCCAGGAGGGCAGGACTCCTTGGTGATGCCGTCAGTCTGCACCCACCACCGTCTGTCCGCTGGCTGGTATGTTGCTGTGGACCTGCAACTCTATCACGGGCACTTCAGGTACCAGCCAGGTCATCCGCGGTGTGAGGCTGCAGTCTCTGGAGGAGCAGAACCAGGGACAGGTGGACACGGTTGGATCTGGAAAGAGATGGGTAAGAAGAAATGGCTCACACTGCTGTAGACATCGTTCAGTCTGGTCTGGTTCAAGTCACTCTTCTGACTCATGAAACCGGACCCACAGGAAGCAGGGTAACAAGGTAGAGACGGCGGGAGGCGCGGGCTGGTGGATGCAGAGGTAAATGAAGCCAGAGTTGGCCGAATGACTCCACCACTGTTGGTAGACAAGGACGGCTCCCGGGAGGGGCAGGCCATGCTCTAGGAGATGCAACACCCAGCTTCAACGAAGGTGAAGGGCTGAGGAGGATTCGACCCCACTGGGTCTCTTCCTCTTACACAAAAGGTCACCCCCAAGGAGTTGTCCTCAGGCGGTGACCCGCTTGATGGGTTGGCCTGCTCCTACCCTTCCCCAGGAGTATCTACTTGGCATGATCCATACCCATCACTCTCAAGGTGGACAGGTGTTATCAGAGCGTCCAGATTAAGACAGACTAGGGAGAAAGGCCTGGTGGTCTGCTTCCCCAAACTGGCCAATAAAAACCCTACAGATCACAACAGAATGTTGTCCCATCCGGTGCTGGGAGATGAGCCTACTGGGGCGGAAGGCACTGGGATCAGCTCAAGACACAGTACTTCTGTCAGTACGGCTTCTTAGCCATGCCCACAGGCAGGACTCTTTCCAGGCCCTTGGCCCCTCAGCCCCTCAGCCAGTCGTGGTCCTGCCTGGGTAACTGTTACAAAGCCCTTTAGTGCCCCCAGAAACGTGTCTAGGGGCATTCCACTCAGCCAGGAAACCATCTGCCTGAAGGCATCCAGTGCTCTCTCTCCAGGGGTCAGCATGCCCACTGTAGCCGCCTGGACACTGCACTGTCTCTTACCAGTCCCCCCCTGTCCCCATCCTGCTGATACTGCCCTTTCTCTCTCCTGGACTCCGCTGTCCTGGGTGCAGCAGCTCTCCCTCCACCTATTAGGTCCTGTAGGTTCTCAGCACAGGGACCCAGGGTCCGAAGGACACACAATTTCAGCTCTTCTCCGTGATAGTGAAGTCCTCAAGTCTGCTTCTGAGATCGGCTCCCTTGAAGCCTCGTGGGATGGCAAAACTGACCAATCCCTGGTTAAGCGTACAAGTGTCTTATTTGCATATCCCCACCCCCACAGAGTTCCAGGCACCTGGTTTGCCTTATGAGCAGGCTGTCTGTCGCCTTGTCTCTGTGGTTAGGTGCCCACGATTCAGCTCCCACTCACAGAGACCCAGCCGCACCCCTGCCACACAATAGAGCAGAGCACTCCCCAGACCCGAGCCTTCCTTGCAACGGTCGTCATATTTGAGTCCGTGCTTGCAACCACTATGTCAGTCCCTCTTGTTAAGTCCTACCTCTCTTTTGCTGACCGTCTACCAGGCATGATGTCTGTTTCCAAGGCTGTCCCTTCTGAGAACACGTCCAAAGGACCTAGCAGGATGTCTGAGCATCCTCTCTTCTAAGGAGTGCTCTTCCGGAACTTCTTCGAGCCCAGCTCTGCTGTCTCCTCTGGCTGTGCAGGACACTTTCCATTCCCCGGGCCAACAGCCCAATCCAAAGGCATCACTTCTTTCTTAGACTCTCTCATCCATTGCCCAACTTCCACACACCTGTGAGCTCAAGGCCACCGAGTCGAGGCCGCCCCCTAGTGACCCTGGAGGACAGGGTAGAACTGCCCCTGTGGGTTTCCAAGACAGTGACTCCGGATGGGAGCAGAAATCCTTCTCTTTCTCCCATGGAACGGCTGGCGGTTTCAAACTGCTGACCTCAGGGTCAGCAGCCAAAAGCGTGACCGCATGCATAGGAGGTGACTGAAGATACCGTGCCTTGGGTCAGGGGCACCTCAGTCCCAAAAGTGACCTCTTGGCTCGTGAACACGTTGAAGAGGTCTTGTGCAGTGGGTCGGCCAAATGCAAGGAGTTGTTGGGTTGGTTGGTTGATTCGGCCCATTCTGGCCACACGCATCCGGGCTGTCCTCCTCCATGAACCACCAACATGCCCAGGAGTATCCTCCGTGGATGATGCCCACAAAGCCACAAAAGCAAATTCACTACCATCGAGTGGATGCCGATGCATAGTAACCCTCAGAGGACAGGATAGAATGGTCTCTGTGAGTTTCAGAGACTAATCCTTTAGGGAAGTAGAACACCCTGACTTTCTCCCTCGGAGTGGCTAGTGGTTCTGAACTGCTAACCTTGCTGCTAGCAGCCCAAGGCGTAACCACTGTGCCACCTAGGCATCAGTAACTCTGAGCCCCAGAGATGACTCCCCTGAACACCCTGGCTGAGAACCACGCTCCACGCCTCCCCTGGTGCCACAGTCATCTCCTATTGGTCTCTGTCCCCACAGTTTTTTATCACAAGGGTTCCCCTAGAGGTGAGCGGAGCCCAGGGACAGAAACAGCCGTGTGTCGGGTGGGGGGCACATTGGGTGGGGGCACATTGGAAGCTCAGCCTCGTTGGTGGAGAACCTTCCCGGGGAGAAAGCGGACAAGGCTAGTCCCAGCATCTCTCAGAAACGTGTCTGCCCGTACCCTCTGCGGCAGGGTGCTCGCATTCCACCCACCGTTGGATTGCCTGCCGGCCACGGCCACGGCCACGGGGGCTGACTCGTGGATCCACGTGAAATGAAATCCACGGTCGCTTCGATCTCTTCTCCGTGGACTACGTACGGTGCTGGCAGCTCGTCTTCATGTTGAGTCATTATCCAGACAGAAGACTGCCATCCTTGATCTTCAGTCCGTGCTTCCCCCTTGGATCACTTCCACAGGTGCTAGCTCACCTTTCTTTGGAATGGGGGCAAACAGAGAGCTCTTCCAGTTGGTTGGCCAGGCAGCTGCCTTCCAAATTTCTTGCCATCGACCAGCGAGAGCTTCTAGCCCCGCATCAGTTTGTTGAAACATGGTGATGGGTGTTCCATCGATCCCTGGAGGCTGGTTTATTGATTGCTCATGCCTCGAAAGGCCAGAATGTGGGCTTCTTCCATCAGTACCACTGATCCTTGATCGCACACTACATCTTGCAGGTGAGATTAATGGTCACACTCCCTGCCACTGAGTCGATGCTGACTCACGGTGACCCCATAGGACGGAGGAGAACTGCTCCTGTGGGTTTCTGGGGCTGTCACTCTGTGGCGAAGCCCCGCCTTGCTCCCAAGGAGCCACTGGTAGTTTCGAACTGCTGGCCTTGAGGCTCATAGCCCAAAATGTAACCACGATGCCACCAGGGGTCCTTGAGATTCGTGATACCCATTGCCAAATGGGCTTGCCCTCAAGTCAACTCCAGCCCAGAGGGACCGATGTAGGGTTTTCACTTTCTCCTGAGACACTGTTTGGATTTGAACATCTGACCTTGCAGTCAGTATTCCAGTGCTTACCGGATGGTGTCTCTAGGGTTCTCTCAAGAAGAACGATACTGTTGGATCATTTCTTCACCCACCCCTTATGTGCACAGCCCCAGCCAATCAGTTTGTGAGTGTCACAGCTCCTGGTGGGAATGCCACAGGACCGGTCAACATGTCGTCCTGGGACACATGGGTCCCAGCAGTCCGAAGGGATGGACAGCACGCGGCAGTAGCAACAAGCTCTACGGGCTGGAAAAATGGCAAGCATATCCCACGTGGTCCAACCCTTTATGGTTTACAACAACCTCCCAGCCCCACCAACACACACCGTCTCAGAGAAGAGGAGGTTCCGAGAGGCCCAGCAGCTGCCCAGCATCGCCCAGCAGGCACTCATCTGCGTCACACATGGGATTCAAGAATGCCTGCCCTCCAAAGCCTACCCAGGCATTGTCTCCTGAGAATAAGATGGTCTTGTTTGGGGGCATGTTGTCTTTTTTTTTTTTTTTTTAAAGAAAAGATCATATGCTTCTAGGAAGCAGCTTGGTGCTTTTCACGGGGGGGACCCTGTCCCCAAATTGTGGGGAGCCCTTCCCCAGATGGGATGACAATGGGCTCGCTCTCTTCGTACCTGTCTGTGTACTGGTGCTCACTGCACATTCCACTCGGGGCCTCTGTGGCACAGGCAGAGGGTGAGGGAGGATGGAGGGGCGGGGGGTGGCGGGGCCGTAGTGAGACATTCTCTCTGGGCAGCTGAGCCCGGTGCAAAGAGAGATGTAGTAGATGATTTGCTGCCAATTCACCACAGATGCAGAGATGCGGTCCCACCACCCTGCCCTTGCAGCTTGCTGGGGAACCGAGCCGGGAAAACCATCAGACACCTGTCCCCGGCCTGGCCTCGGTGGGAGGGAAAATCCTGAGAGCAAATTGCTGTGGTGGAAACAAAACCCCAGTGTCTGCGTACCAAGATCCTCTACGGTGGGGCCGTTTCTACGCTTCCTAAGGAAGTGCCCGCGGAATCTGTCTGTGATGGGCTGGGGGTCAACGCTTCCTCGGGGTCTTCCTACTGGTGAGGTGCATGACACTGCATAAATTACCCATGCCACAGTGTCACATGACACGCCGATCTGGTGTTGGGAGCGAGGCCACCGGTAGCTCAAGGACCCTGGGTGTGGGCAGGGTCCCACAGGGCTTCCAGACTCGAGGAGAGTAGGAAGGAAGGCCTGGTGATCTAATTCCCCCCAAAATAAGCTCATGAAAACCTTGGGGGGTCACAGCAGAACATTGTCAGACCTGGATATGTCATCGGGAGGGGGCATGCTGTGTTTGAGGGAGTCAGGACCACGGAGGATGGGGGAAGCCCCCGATGAGACGGATTGGCACTGTAGCCAACACGGTGGACCACATTCCATTCTGTTGTGTGGCCCGAGCCTGGGTCAACGTCATGACAGGTATCTAGCCATCTAGACCTTCCTCCTAAGCCTTGTGAAGATGCAGAGACGTGATGCGGGCAGCGAGGCTGGGAGCTATGTCTCTGGTATCTCAAATGCCAGCAGGGTCACCCAAAGCTGCCTTCTCAAAGTCGAGTCGAGTCGGTGACCTGAGTGGAGTAGAGACTGTGGGAGTGGAACCTTCTGGATCTTCATTTGCTGAGGGGGCACAGCCCAAGGTAGGAAGACACAGCTGCCAAAGTCTACTCATCGTTAGAACTTGGAATGTACACCATTTAGACCTAGGAAAATTGGAAGCCATTAAAAAAGAAATGGAATGGATAAAGATCAATACCCTAGTTGTTAGTGAGCTGAGATGGACTGGTATCAGCCACTTAGACTCAGAAAATCCTGTGATGTGCTATGCTGGGAAAACCACAGTCAAGGAAGGACATTACAAACTCCACCGCGACGCACAAGGCTGTCTGTGATGATGTTGCATCTGTCCACCACTAGGACATCCAAGCAATGCAACTATCACTCACATTGACGCACCAACCACCAAAGCTAGCAATGAAGAAACTGAAGAATTCTACGAATGGCTTCAGCTGGAAATTGATCAAACAAGCCACCAAGAAACATTGATAGGAAGTGGGAGAGAATCCAAAACTGTGGGTGTATTGTAGTAGGCCAAAGTGCAGAAGCAGAAATATACATATACATATGCATATACATGTACACACAGTGTTAGGGTAGAGTAGAAAACAAATTCATAGACACTCAGATGTGTATAAGAAAGAGCTTTATATACAAGAGCAACTGAATATTGATAAAACATCCCAGCCCAGTCTAGATCAAGCCCATAAGTCCAATATTAGCCCATATGTCCGATACCAATCTATAAAGTCCTATTCAGACTCACAAAACACATGCAATGATGCCTAATGGAGGATAATCACAGGCCAGTGGGTGGAAAGTCTTGTGGATCCAGTGGCGGTAGAGGCATCTCAACGCTGGCAGAGGTCTCCACGTGGTTCCTTCAGCTCCAGGGCTCTGACTGCCATCAGCCTGTCTCCATGCGGCTTGTCAGCTGCACTGTGTCCCAGGGAGTGAGCAGAGAGAGTGTGTCTCCTGCCTCCAGGGAGGAAGACAGGAGTTCCCAGAATCCTCAGGAGAAGGCCCCGCCCACATGATTGGCAGACTAGGCTCCACCCCTTCACTCTGAATCCTCAAATTGACACCAGATTATGTAACTGTATGTATATGGTAAAAAATAAGATGGCCTTGTGGCAAGGATGACTTGGTCTCATGTACTTGGGACATGGAGTCAGGAGAGGCCAGAAGGACATCGTGCTTGGTAAAGTGGAAGGGCAGCGAGAGAGGGGAAGGCCCGCAATGAGATGGACGGACACGGTGGCTTCAACCACGGGCTCAGGCAGAGGAACCGTGGTGAGGATGGCGCAGGACTGGGCGGTGCTTCGTTTTGTGGTACACAGGGACGCTGTGCGGCAGAACCCAACCACAACAGACATATCAGTTGGAAACATATAAATCATAAAGGCTTACTGCGATGAGGAGGAAGAGGTGGGCGGCACGGCCCTTTTGCGGGCACAGTCAGAACCACACTTATAGAAGGATTGGATCAGCTGGGTGGCCCCGGGCCTGGGGATGGCGCTGCTCATCAGAAAGTCAGTGAGTGTCATCCGTGTGGGCCTCTCCTTGTTGTCTTTCTGTGTTTTGTGTTGCCGACCTCTCCCTTCTGCCGGAATCTGCCTGTGCACATCAGTAAAGGGATCAGCATGTGGGCCCATGGTTTCAAGCCACGGAGGGCCCTGGTCTGGTTTAGGAAACCAAGCTGACACGGCTGTGTTTTCAGCAGTCCGTCCAAGTATCGAACATCTGTGAGTTAGCATCCGAGGATGGCGACACCCCCAAATCACACGCCACAATGTCGAGGGTCGAACAGGTGACTCACGCTACGATGCACAGCAGAAGCAAGAGTCTGGAAGCCTGCATAGCCCTACCCACGGCTCCTCATAACTGGGATACGTCGTCAGTTGGGGATGGCAAGTGTTGGCAAACGAAGAGAGGCTTCTCAAAGGGTCTTTTCCTGGACAAAGAAGAATCTACTCCAAGCGGAATGGCTCAGACCCTGCCTTGGATTAAGTGCCGTAGAGTCAGGTTGACCCATAGCGGCCCTGTGCACAATAGAACAAAATGACGCCTGGTCCTGCGCTGTCCTTGCAATGGCTCCAAGCTGGAGCCCAGCGATGCAACCACTCTCTCACTCCTTCCCATCCAAGGCCGTCCATGTTTCATCGCCCCGCCACTTTACCAAGGCTGATGCCCTTCTCCAGGGACTGGTCTCTCTTGGCAACATGTCCAAAGGATGTGAGGCTGAGTCTTGCCATCCTGGCCTCTGAGGGATTCTCTGCTCACACGTCTTCCGAGACAGACTTGTTTGTTCATTCTTTCTTTCTTTCCAAGTCACCCATGGTACTTTCAATATTGTTCTCCAGCACCTCCATCCAAATATGTTCATTCTTCACTCTTCCTTATTCAGTGTTCACGTTTTATCTGCACATGGGAATGGTGTCCTCCCCCAAATATGAGTATATTGGAATTCTGACCCTGTTTGGAAGTAGGATTTTTTTCGGGGGTGGGGGTTAGCTTCATGAGTCCAAATCAGTGTGGGTGGTGGTCCTAAACCTCATCACTTCTGTGTTAAGCAGAGAGCAGATAGCACACACACAGGAGACGGCATGCCAGGTGAAGAACATCCCTGTAAAGAACATCACTCAAGAGGTACCAAGAAGGAAACACTGAACTTGCCCAAGACCCGGATTTGAACTTTTGCTTCAAAACTGTGAGAAAATCAAGCTCTGCTCTTCAAAGTCACCCACTTGGGCCTCTTCGCTTGACCGACAACAGCCCTGAGAGGACAAGACCGTCCTAATCACCACGTTCCCTCCGAATGGAAGAGACAATCGCTTCCCTCTGCTCGGCCTTGCTGGTACCTGGCCTTGCAGGCCAGCTCCTAGAAATCACAGGCAGGACCATGCATGGACCTACTAGGTGCATGTTCCGAGCATCTTCATTTCCTTACCTGCGTGACTTCTCCGTGAATGCCGGGAGGTGGGCACGAGAACACTGAGGCTTGTGGTCACACGCATGAGTGGCTAAGCAGATTAGATGCTTTAGAATCAGTCCATGAGGATGCTTTAATCATTTTAACAAAATGTTATCTTTCATGGGAGCATACACTTGGACTTGGGCCTTCTTTGTGGCTGCCTTGGGGCACGGCTAGACTCCAAACATGAAGGGGTTCTTAGTGTCAGTGTTGGATGGTTAGCCAAGAACCAAACAACTTCTAGGGGGTGAGTTCAGCAAGGCCCAGCAATCAGCCAGCAAAAGCCGACCAGGATCCTGAAAGGAGAGTTTGATAATATCTATTGCTTGTCATATTTCTCCCTCATCGTCCCTTGATGAAACATGGACAGAGGCCCAGAAATCCTAATTGCCTTGTTGTTTCCAGATGGGGGAAAAAGAATAATGCGCTCTGCTCTGTCTGCCTTGAGTTCAAAGAGCGTTTCCTGCGAACTGGGAGCTTCTTCTGGCTGGTTGGTATGGAAATGCAGGAAGAGTTGACTGTCTTCCTCCAGACCCTCGGGACCCGGCTCAGGGAGCTGAGTGGGTGACATGGGGAAAGTCACGTTGCCTTCTGACCGCTGAGCAGAACTGAGGGACATCACTGTCCCTCACATCTTCTCCAGCCCCTTGCAAAGCGCGTGGTCTCACGGCCCTTGGTTCTGCGAAGGCCTGGGGAGGCTCCACCAGGTACAGAGGCCACTGTGAGACACAGGGCCTCCACCTCCCGCACCCCCAGCCCTAACAGAGTTCAACGCTGCTAACACCTTCATGGCCACAGCGTTTACAAGGCCCAGTTGCCACCCCTGGCTCTAACCCCATTGGCCATGAAATCTTGGATGAACTGTTTACTGTCTTGGCATCTCCTTATCTGCATTTTCCACATTGGTAAGGGAAGGGTGATAAGGCTGGGCCAAAACCTACCATAAAAAATATGAAACAGCTCCTTTTAAAGTGTTGTAAAGCTACAGATAAGAGCGCCGCACCAGGAGAGCCTCTGCGCAGTGCTCAGCTGAGCACCTCCTCTCCCTTCGACCCCCAGGTTCATGGCCACCGCAAGGCCTCCTCCCGTGCCAGCCCCATGCCATGCCGCAGCGGGCTGCCTCCCATGAGAGTCCACAGCATCTCATTTGCCAGGAAAATCCGTGTCCCACCCCCCACCCCCCCTTACAAGTCCGGGGGAAGGGACAAGGAAGAGCAGCATGACAGGTAGTGGTGGGTTGGGGACAGCGGTTGTCCTGCGCACATGTTGTAGTCAGGGGCCATCTGGTCAGTTATGACCCCAGGCAAGCCCATGCATGACAGAAGGAAACACTGCCTGGTCTTGTGTCGTCCTGATGACCCTTGCTGGGCCTCAGCCTCACACCTTCTCCTTGAGGGCCTCCCTTTCGCTCGCTGCCCACCGGCCCCCCCTGCCCACTTTACCAAACTCGGTGTCCGTCTCCGGGAAATGGTCGTTCCCGACACCTGTCCAAAGCACGTGGGATGCGGTTTTCACGGAGCACTCTGGCTGTACTTCCGCGGCTCTTCCTGAGCACCGTCATTGAACCGCGTCCATTCTCCTTTGATCTTCCTTATCCAGCGCCCCCTGCTGGTCTCTCCATTTGTCACACTGAGGTGGCTCGTGTGTCGCCGAAATGCTGGCAACGACGTCACTGGTATGTCCTGTCCGATGCCAGCAGGGTCACCTGAAGTGGGGCTTCTGGACAGAGACCAGGCTCCGAAGAAGGAATGGTCTGTCCACTGCGGAGGAAGTAGCCGCTGGGAACCATCTATGCTTAGCAGCCCATAGACCCCGGTTTTCTGAATATCTGTCCCTCTGTAGAGATGGCCACCCACCGTCTGTCTGTCACGTTGCCCGTTGCTGTGATGCCAGTACTTCTGCCACCAGGATTGAAAATGCCAACAAGGTGGTGACTTCCACAGAGACTGAGTAGGAAGAAAGGCCAGGCCACCCGCCGACTTGCAGAAATGAGCCAGAGAGAACCTTCTGGATCCCAGACACAGGGTACACTGTCTGACTCACTTGCTTCGGGTCATGTCACTGGCGGAGGGGGGCGGCTGACTAGAAGACACCCGTGTGGTGAAGGGGAAGGTCAGCAAGGGAGAGGGAGACCCTTGGGGAGACAGGTTGGCACAATCATAGCAGTGGTCATGAAGACGGAGTCAGTCCAGGCAACATTTCAGTGTGCTGGACGTAAGGTTGCGGTGACACGGAGTCTACTGGACAGCCCTGTCTGTCTACCTGGCCGAGAAGCGAGGA
Organism: Echinops telfairi; assembly: GCF_000313985.2. Classification (NCBI taxonomy): domain Eukaryota; kingdom Metazoa; phylum Chordata; class Mammalia; order Afrosoricida; family Tenrecidae; genus Echinops; species Echinops telfairi. Next base: position 5,040,199 of record NW_022103925.1, read on the forward strand.
AAAGCAGCCCAGTGGGTGC